>NC_044343.1:12053955-12390517 GCF_007399415.2 Gopherus evgoodei
TCACCTGCTGCCTGAGAGATTCCACCAGTAGGCACCTTTCACATTGGATGCCCCCCAGATATCAGTAAGTGGAAATTGAAAGTTACAGTCGTTGCAAAACCACACCAGAATCTGGGTAGAAGCATCCGTGCTCTGGCTACAGGTGCAGGTGGAGGAGACAGCAGCATTGCTGCCACAGGTGTTACGGGTCTTCCTAACCATTGTAAACCTCCCTCTGTCAAACTCCCTCTCAGACTCCCCTGTCTGCAGCTCCCGCTCTGCTCTGCTCTGCTTTAAAGAGAGAGATTTTGCATGTAGTTTGCGAAACTCCCTGTTAGTAGCCCCTGTTCGCAAAGCTCCGTGGTCGCTTGTGCACGGCTTCTCCCTGGTCGCTTGTGCGCGGCTTTATAAAGCTGTGGCCTGAGTGAATGCCGCCCACTGGTTAAGGCTCAGCCAATTACCAGAGGCTTCTAGCTTTCAAACCTTCCTTTGTAGCTCAGCCTCCAACTGCCAGCTACAGCACATGGTCCTTCAAACAACCAAAACAAACAAACAGACTGACAAACACAAGCTCAGCACACAGCAAGTAACTCCCCCCCCCCCCCCCACACACACACTGCAGACAGTCACTTACCCCACAGATGCTGTATGTATTTGCTCCTCCTTCACCTGGAGAACTCCCTTGCGAAACTCCCTGTTCGCAAATGCTGCCCCAACCTCTTCTCCCCCCTCCCCCCCCGATCTTATTGCCTGGTGGAAGTTACATTTCAGATGCCTCATGCTCCCATTCTCTATGGGCCAAACTCTCTAGTCAGCATTATGGCTATAAAACTGCCATGATGCACGATGTCTCCTGGACAAGAGGGGACACAGATGTCCTGGGAAAGCGGTGACCTGACCAGTGAGCCCAGCCCATGCAGTGCTACAGCAGCATTTCAGAACTTGAAATATTTCTGTCTTCAATTTTTCACTGAAAACACACAATTTTCTGCAGGGAGGGGGAGAAACAACACCCTGTTTCCCAGCCAGCTGTATTTTTAATTGCTCCCCCCGAGACAGGTTGCCAGTGTTCACTCAGTGGTGGAGGGAGCGTGGATTTAACCTTTTTATCAGGGTATATCCCCTCAGTGATCATCTGCTAGAAAGAGGAGCTTTTCATTTCAAACAGGCTCCTTCAGTGATTGGAAAGGTCCTGGATTTCCTCCCAAGGCATGGAAGCTGTGAATGCCTGAGTTCCTCAGGTTTGAATGGGAGGTCAGAATTCTCAGATAAATACTTGCCACTGAGAAACCATCCCAATTTCTGGAGGTTTAATATCCAAGGGGAAAAATTAATTTGTCTCTCTCTCTGTCTCTCTCTCTCTCGCTCTTTCTCCCCCCCCCCCCCCCCCCATGAGTTTGAATTCAGCATTAAATTCTTGCACTGATAGTATACCAAAATGATTTTTGCTGTTTGGAAAAATACATGCAGATTCTGTTGGTCAGCCATGCTTAGCTTTTGGTTTATTCTCCCTGGTTCCACCAAATTTGGATAGCTTTTTTCAGTTTGTCTGGAGGGTTTTTCTTTTGTTTTTTGTTTTTTTCTGTCTATTCTGAAACTGTCAGTTTCCATGGCCACGAGCAGTTCCTGCATCACTGCAGTTTTTTTTTAAAAGGACCAACTGAGCCCTGCTGTTCTTGAAGGTAAAAGATCTCCTGTTTTTGCAGCAAACTATTATCTGCTTCAGTTGACATCCTGATGAAGGGCCAGAGAAGCCAAAATTTAAAGATGGGATTTGTGCCTAAATAGCAAAGGCTGTGTGAGCTAGAGTGAGTGTGTGCCGCTTTGTGGGTGTGTTCATCCCCTTCTGTCCAGTTATACAAAATGCTGTTTGTTTTCCTTCACCTTTAGGGAAGAGCGGTGAAAGACCTCCCTACTCAACGTTCAGCAGAGACACAGGGATGCCAGGACTAAATCAGGTAATAATCCTCATCAATACAAATACTTTAATTTAAAAAAAAAAAACTGAATTAATTTGGGGAAAAACAGTTTAAGGATAAGGACTGAGTTTTTCAAAGTAAGTTGGGGGTTTTAGATACTCATCGTCCATAAAAATTAAACGTGAGTCTGCTTTTCAAATCTCAGTCAGCAGCTCTGGTTTCAGTTTTGTGTGTGAGGTTTAATCAGAAGTGTTGAGAGAGTTTAAGGCTCTGTCTGTACACACAAATTACACCCGCATCAGTTTTTAAACCTGTTTAGTTAAACTGATACAAAACCCTATGTAGACTCTTATTTTAGTTTGTGACTTATTTCAGTTTAGCTTAAACCTGCTTCTAACAGACTTCAGTTAAATTGATATAAAGCCTCTTTATGTTGCTTTAAATGCCCCCACAGCCTTTACGCTGGTTTAACTAAAATGATTTAAAGGGGCCCCCTTAAAGTGGGGTAACGCTGTGTGGAAAAGCCCCGAATCTGCCGAAGAGTTTATGCACCCAGTTCCCATTAAAATTAACGTGGGGTTTGGTATGCAGATCTCTTAGGACTCTTGGGAAATCTCAACTTAAATTCTGACTGCTCCTCTCTGTTTTCCTGTTACATTCCTGTCTTCCTTTTACCCAGGGTTGGCTCAGTAAGTCTCATTGTGAAACTCATGTTTTTTTAAATGCCTAAAAATTAGAGCAACATAATTTGCTAACTTTCAAGAGAAAGGGGAACTTGCTCTCGTAATGGGGGGCGGGGAGAAGACTTGCTTTAAAGCCTCTTTCTGCATGCACAGTTTTTCCCTGAGGAGGGAGAGGAAGAACCACACATGACAGATGGGAGTCGCGTTGCTCAATATACTACTGGAAGATGCTCGAAGTATGTCTGTGCTACGACTGGGAGTGTGCATCCCAACCCGTGTCAACTGACAAGTGCTAGCTCTGTTGGAGCTAGTGTGCTAAAAATAGCAGGGTGGTGGTATAGGCCACCCAAGTCCAGATGCAGGAGCAGGGGAGCTAGCCCATGCTGCAACGCCTATGATCTATTTTTAGCCTGCTAGCTTGAAAACAAAGCTAGCATGCATCTGTCTAACCAGCTAAAATATGGGCCCCAATCCTGTTGCAGTTCATAAAGGTAGATCCCTGCACCAGGAGTCTCAGTGGGGCTGTGCTTGGCTCACATGTGGATCTTACAGAGGGATTGGGGCTGTAGCATATGCTAGTTTAGGGGTGACCCGTTGACCGTCTTCTGTATAGGAGGAGGCCCTCTAGCTGGAGCTAAGTTGAGTAATAGTCACGTTATCCAGCCTCTTGCTGCCAGCCCCCTAAGTTAACTCTTTGGGGAATAAGTGAGTCTCCCAGCTCAAACCTGCATTACTAATGCTGCTCCTTGTGAACACCGAGTCACCACTCTAGTGCTTTACAGTGTAAACAGTTTGGCCATTGCATTCACTTGAGTGGCTGTTGGCTGGGCAACTTTTTATAAAACCAGTGTTTTAATTTTACACACATTTTTCATAATTTCCTCTTCTCTGAACTGAGGATGTTTCCTTTGCTGAAACAGCTGTGCTGTTTGGCTGTGCCAGAGTGGATTTAATTTACCACTGAAGCTGCTAAAATAAAAATGGGACAGATGCCAGGCCTTGCTTTTTAATGTTATGATTTTGTTGAGGTTTTATTGGGGGACCGATGAGTGTGTGTGTGTGGGGGGGGAATATAGGGTAACAGAAAGGGGGTGGGAGGGATGGTGTTGCAATCTAGAGGAGACCTCTCTCTAGCCTGGAAGTGTCAAGGAGGAGGGTGAATTCAGATCAGATAGCAGTCCACAGGAGACCATTTGCTGAAACTCTCTGGTCTGGTTAATAGAGGATAGACACCAAAATTCTGTTGTAATTCAACATCAAGGAGCCAAGCGGCTGGTCTGGGAACAGTTGTTACTGTTGATTTGGTTTGTGCTGAGTTTCTAACCTGCCTGGCGGGTCGGCTAGCGCCTCTTCTAAAGCTTCTGAGAATTGTTGCACAGCAGATGTATTGTGTAGGCTCAGTCCTCGGAGGGACTGGACAGGGAGCTTCAGAGAGGAGCACATTCCTCTCTAAACCACCCAGCTCTGCATGCTCCAGATGGGGGGAGGGGGTCTCCAACTGCTCTTTCATTTAACCCTTAGCTACCCATCAACAGTCCAGAGAAGGGAATTAGGTGGGGGAGGGGCAAGGAAGGAGAATCACTAATTCCCTCAGACGCTACCTAGAAACCGGGGCACTATTTTACCAAAACAATTGAACTACCTGTTTAAGGAGCAAATCAGTAACAACTAGCGGCACTAGCCCTTTGTAATCTCCTCTGGGATGCTTAGGTTTTCACTTTCCTTGGCTTCGTGGTGTGTAGCCTTTTCACACAAAGGTAATATGACCAGTGGAACAGATTGCAAGAATTTTTTTACCAGCTGTGAATACATGATCTTCCCCCAAGCCCCCTTTCTGAGGAGACTGATTTCACAGCAGTCTGTTTTTCAATAGCCAGCTATAAACATTTTCCCTGGTTTCAGAAAGGCTTGAAATCCTCCTTTATTGCAATTTAGCAGCCTCAGAAGATGCACAGGGAATAATCTATTATTATTTCTAGGCCCTCTTCCATTCTCCCTAAAATTCCAAATAAATAGAGTAAACCTTTTCTCCTAAGCTAAATCAAACAACCCGCTAAACACGCTCCTTACTGAGTGCTACGCATGGTCTTCCCTCTCTCGAACATGCAAAGGCACTTTGGCGTGTGAAACTCGTACTGTGTGCAGGGAACGCTGGGTTTGCGCTGTTCTGCACAGCTTCCAAGGTCAGTTTGTCTAAACAGCAGAGTTTTTTTCTCTTTCTTTAACAAGGAAAAAAAGAGGAAGGGGTTGAATTTCCTTACTAATGCACAGTAGAGAAGGAGAGACTGTGAGAGTGTTATTTTTAAAAAAACAAACCCAACCCAACAGACTGTTTGGCTGCAGCGTTGGGTAGGCTGGCATTTGGGTTAATCATCGCTTCAGACTGCACCAATGCTGTTTGTGTAAGCTCCCCACCAGCAATGTTCCTGGAGACGCAGTATGGCACAATGGATTAGGCACTGGCGCACCTAGGTTCTGTCCCTGACTCTGCCACCGGCCTTCTGGGTAACCTTGGGCAAGTCCCTTTCTGTCTGTCTCTGCATTTCTGTTTTCCCATCTATCAAATGGGGGTATTAGTACCTAACTCTCTTTTGTAGATTTGGAGATGAAAAGTGATATGGAAGAGCCGGATATTATTCTTGAGTGGCAGTTATTACCCTGTACCAACACAGCTTCTGTTCAAGGCAGGCGTTTTATTTTGAAAAGCTCCCAACATAAATCTTTCCTGCTAAACTCTGTTTACAATCTGTGAAACCTCCAGCTGCTTGTGAAGTGGATTGTGGGGATTGAGAGGGAGCTTGCAACCACTGGCCTTTTATCAGCTGGGAGGCAAGAAACAGGCTGAAGCAGTATAGGTATTTGTGGTGCAGATTAGTCACAGCAAACACTTTCTGCTTACATCAAACCAAACCAAAATACTATTTTTAAAAGCACAAACCTCTCCCGTCTTATCCCCCTTGGCCTTAGGGAGCAGTGAAGTTCCCTTTCATCATCTGCTACCACAGAAATAATGGTGTAATCAGCAAATCTTGGGCCTTCATTAGAATTATCTTTAAGGCCAGAAGGGACCATTCTGACCACTTGCATACCATAGGCCAGGGAAACTCACCCGATCATTCCTGCATCCCTCCCATGGCTTGTTATGAGTTGAAACATGTTTTTAGAGAGAGAGTCAGTCTTGATGTAGAGACGTCACATGATGGGGAATCCACCAGGCCAGTTGTTCCAATTGTTAAAGTCCACATACTGGTATAAGTTGCGTCTTCTTTCTGGCCTGAATTTTTGTTGCTTCAGCTCCCAGTTGTCTTCAGCTTCGCTTGAAATGCCTTATGGAAGCCTGAGTTCCAGCGGGATGGGCGCTCAGCGCTAGCTGAAAATCAGGCTTCTTTAATGCATGTGCCCCATCAAGCACCCAAAACCATGGGTCATGTCTGAAAATTCTGGCTTTGGGTTGTAAATTGGGATGGAGGGTGGGGTGGGGAAGAATTTTGATTCTAATGGAATTTCCTAGGTAAAATAAGTCATTGGTAGCCTAAAGATTTAAAAGGCATTTAACCAGGAGTTAACTACTCTGCAGAGTAAACAACTGAAATGGAGCCAGGGTAGGAGTCAACAGTTCAGCATACTGAAAGGCTATAATAATTATTCACCCAGAGGCCCCATCTGAGATCGGAGCCCTATTGTGATGGGGGCTATATGTGTGGATCATCAGAGACAGTCTCTGCCCTGAAGAGCATACAGTCTAAATAGACAAGTCAGATAAAAGGAAGGGTGGTTATCCTTAGTTCATGGAGGGTGGACCAAGGTACCAGCCCAGGTCCTGAGTGCTGTTGATCATAAGACCATCCTTCCTCTTGTCCTTCAATTCAGTAGCCTTGTCTGTACTAAGCTGCTTGGGGAATCTTCCACTTTGGGCTTCTGCAGGGGCTATTGTCAGGAGACCTGCAGCACCAGTATTGCTGCTGTCAACCACTTTTGTTGCCAGAAACATTTCTCTTTCAATGCAGGAGCAGCTTTTTTTTTTAACCATGGTATCTCCTAGGCCAGTTCTGGGCCGGGTTAGACAACACACCATCTCTGTGAGCTCTGCCTCTGTTGCTATTCTGGTGAATCTGCTTAGCAGTCCCAGTGTGATGCCTTAAACTGCAAAACTGTCCTCTCTTATACAACTGCACCATCACCCACAAGCGGCTGTGGATGCAGTCAATTGACTGCAAATTAGGTAGACATCTAGGTTCTGTCATTTGTGCTCAGTTAATTGCACCTGTAATTTTGCACCCACAAATAATTGGGTGCAGATTTAGAGCTTGGAGTTCGGACATCTTTGAATGTGACTAGAGTTCCTTTTTTTGGATGGCTTATTTGTTTTTGCCTTTTTTTATGGCCTGTTGGTTTGATTTTAGTTTGAGGTGCTCAAGGAAGATTCTGTTCTGTCTCAATGACTATGGTGGTTTTACAGCATAATTACATGGAAGGGTTTGTGTGTCTTCTTCTTTGCAGACTGGTTTCCTGCCCAGTGAAATGGGAATTGCAAGTCCAACCACACTTTCCCCTACAGGGGTGAAGGGAGGGTCTCAGTATTATTCTTACCCAAACAACCCTCGTAGGAGAGGTGCTGACAGCAACATAGGTAAGTCACAGTGGATGTCCCTCTGGTGTAGCAGTGCTGATTGTGAGATAATGAGACTGGGATGCCTTCTCTCTTGATTTGCACTTTAAGTTGATTGTGGCCATAGAGACGCTCTCCTGTCTTGATGCCATTCATGGTATAGAAGTTAGGTCCATGTTCTCAGAGATCCGTGCACTAATGCTGCAGGGTTACATAGATGTGGATCTGTCAAACATTTGAAAAATTAGGGTTATGTAGCATCTTAGTGATGTATGATTTCCTCCACTCTGCTGGCAAATACCCACCAAAGATTGTAAAGTGTCTAGTGATTTTGGTTGCCGAGCCTGACACAGTTTTCTAGTGGGCAGCTGCTCAACACTTTCTGAAAATCAGGACCCTGTAAGATGTCTCCAGTTGGGCTCTCAAAATCACTAGTCATATCTGAAAATCTTGGCTGCCATGTGAGATTGCCCCTCTAACCTATAATACTACTGCCTCTGCTCAAGTGCCCTTTATATAAAAGCTACTCTCAGTGAACATTGGCTGCCAGGAGTAATATAGTAACAACGTAAGTAAGTAATACGGTAAGCAGCACAAAGTCCTGATTATCAGATAGGCGTGTGCATGAGGAGTTTGAAGGTACCAAGTTGTGCTTTTGGTCTCTAAGGTCTTGTCTACACAGGGAGTTGTTCCTGAGTAACTCCAGATGTGGACTCTTTTATTCTGGAATAAGAATGCCGTGTTCTTATTTAAACTCAGTCCAACATGATTTAAACTAAACTGGAACAAAGTGCTCTTATTCTGGAGTAAATGTATCCACACACAGAGTTACTCAAGAACAGCTATTGTGCTTTAATGAGGATTAAAGTAGGGTGTGAATTTAACTTTCAAGTGTAGACAGGTTCTCATGCTCCAGTGCTGATGTTATCTCGTCACACCCCACTCCATCTGAAATTGTTTTATTGCTGCTATTTTTGTCTTTGCACTGCAAATGGAGCCAAATGCGATGTAACACTACATGCCATTTTTCCAGTTATTTTTAGAAAGGGCAGTGCAGGTGAGGGTATCTGCTTTGATATTAAAGCTTAATTAATTGCGTAAGAATTCTACTGTTTCAGGTTTTCAGATCCACCATTTAAATGGATTGAGTGGTTCTGTGTTATGAATTCTTCTCCTAAGCTAGAATATGTATGAATGGGCATGGTCCATCACCCTACGCTCAGCGCAGCAAACATGTTGCACTTAATGTTTAAAACTCTCACCTCAAACTAGGATTAGCCTTAATTCCTAATGAGAAAATCCATGAACCCTTAGCCTGGGCTTCCTAGAAGCAGCCAGCTGAAGTGGGTTTTTCCCCCTGAAAGTGCCCCTTCCCACTATACCCCATCTCTTGTCTTAAAGACGCTACATTGTTTATCCCCCTGATCTGGATCTGAGGCCCACCTCTTCTGTCTTCATGGGTGAGTCAGTACAGTAGCCCTCCATCTGTGGGTTAAGTTCTAGAGCTTAACGTCCTATTGCAGTGCACTTTGCTAAGCACGTTACTTTTTAAGGAGCAAATGACCGATGAGCTCACTTGTGTTCAGGTTGCAGGGTGAGCCATACATTGCATGGTTTGATTCTTTTCCTTTCTCCCAAACGCTCTTTAATGAACCTATTGGCACCCTTTCCAAAAATCAGGAGATTATGCAGGGCCTTTTATCCTGGGATAAGTGAGTCCCTGTTGTCACAGCAGCGGCTAAAGAGGGGCTGTTTTAATGGTGTCAAGTCTATTTCTCCCAGGAGAACTCTGCTGTAAAGAGAACAAGCAGAAGACAGGAGCAGTCCACCCTGAGACATAGCATGTTGCAACGTTCCAAATCAGTTTTCCTGTTTTACAGCATTACTGAGGATTTGTAATCAAAGTGGTGCACTTAATGCTGTGTCTATCATTGGTGGCTTTACTTAGCCACACTTTATAACTAGCCTCCAACACCTAGTGGGGCTTCATATCCCAATAATGTCAGCAGCCCACCTGTAACTTACCCTTTCAAGAGTGGTTTCATATCCTCCGTTCTTATTTATTTTATTTTTTCCATACCAGATGGACAGCCTAAAAAGGTTCGGAAGGTGCCTCCAGGTCTGCCCTCGTCGGTAAGCAGCACTGCACGGAAATTTACTTTCCAAATATTCCATCTAGTTATATTAATGCAGTATCTAAGCTCCGTTACATCTTCAGGTTGGATCTTTCAAGTTGATCTAAGCCTCCCCAACCCCAACAGTTTTAGGATGGATCAGTAGCCTCTAAATCTCATTTTAACTATATTCCCTACTGCAGCGGTAAATTATTGTCCCTACAGATTTGGTCACCAATGACCCAAGTAACCAAGTGTCATGTATTTTTGTGGAGTAGGGAAGAGTTTTACTGGCTACAGTTTAGCATGTGAGAGAAATGGGAGGACATTGGTAAGACCAAACTTTGTACAGATGCATGGGGCCATAATCTAGAAACCTGAGAGAAGTGATTGTAACTGTTCATGTGCAGAATAGCTCTTGGTATTGCCACCTGGGTAGCAGTGTGGGAAGGGGAGGAGACAGAAGGAGAAGGCCTAGGTCTGAAGCCCTAGCTCGTTAGGTATTTACTGCCAGAGCCGCCTTCTCCCCAGCACCACCTGCACAGTAAAATGACAGCATATTGGTTATAGCCCTGAATTTCTTGGCTCTTGTCTATTTGACATTATGTCGCAAATGCCCCTATGAAATGTGATATTCCACACGACTGGATTTCATTCCAAAAGGGAAACCAAGCCAGTTGTAACATGGGCAAGCAGCTGGGGCCGGTCCAGGTGTGCAGGAATGCCTGTGTTGTTTTGTTTTATAAGAAAGCCGAGCAGCCTGTAGGAATATGTTAGCCATACTTCTGTGGCAGTTATGGGGGAATAAACTGAACAGTGTCTTTATGGCTGGAAGTAATGGAATCTCCAGGAGAGTTAATTGAAGTGGACTGGAGGAGTCTCACACAGATGGGAGCAGAGCAGCTTTGCATTGGCCAGAAGCACCAACGAGAGAAGCTGCATTCCATGCTCTAGCTTTTGCTTGACTGCCGGTGTGTGGACGGATTGCAAACTTCAGGCAAAAGTAGAGGTGAAATTCTCTTGAGTGGACGACTTGTGCTCTTCTCTGAGTGTGTGCAGTGTGCCATCAGTTCTGCTCAGACTGCACAGGCCCGAAGACTCAAAACAAATGGGGTGGATATACGTGCTCACTCCTCCGAACAGAGAACATAAAAGCGCTGTGGGATTCCTTCCTTAAGTATAAAGCACCCTCTGAAACCTCGGCTTCATGATTCTGTTTTTCTGAAGTAAATGGTTTCGTACAGTGAAAGTCCAGCAGGACACACAATTGGTTTGGAATAGAGACAAGTTTGGGACTAACCAATGCTGGCCCCCAAAATGAAGGACACTTGAGGGGTTTCTTATTGCTGGCTGTGCCCTAGCGTAGCTGCAATAAGCATCCCCTTTTGTGCATTTTAAGTTGTCCTGTTCAAACGGAATCTGCGTTCATGCTATCGCTTCAGGTCCAGGTGGAGCTCGGAGCAGCTGAATTTGGGTTAGCTCCCAGAGCGTTCACTGGAGGTAGCATATGAGAAAAGCATTGCTCCTTAGCAGATGGCCACTTAACCCTGCTTGTTATAGTTATTGGCTTCGGTTTTCAAAGGAGCGACTAGTGATTGTGGAGGCCAAGGGGTCTCTAATTTGAAAGGGGCCTGGCTTCCAGAGGAGGGGTGCTCAACACTTCCGGAAAACCGGGCCTCTTTACTATGTCTCTAACATGGCACCCAGAATTCCTAGTCGCTTTGGAAAACTCTCGCTGCTGCTGAAACACAGACCCTGCTCTCCGACGTGAGTCAGGTCCAAAGCGATGGTAGTCTCACTGCGTGGGATCATTCTGCTTGACTGCTGGGTCAGACGCAGAGCTGCTTTCTGGTCATGGAGCCAAATTGGATGGCAACCCCCTCTTCCGCCTTTAAAAATAATAATAAATTCTGAGCTAGCACAGCGGCAAGCTGGGTTGAATGTGCATGCCGCTGTATACGCAGCATGCCACTGTTGTAGGAGAAACTACCCTCTCCTTCCCACCCCTGCTAAGGGAGAGTAAGATGGAATTTACTAGGAATAACACAACCATTCTGTTCTGCATCCCTGAAGGAAAGATGGAGGGTTATGTAATGCTTAGCGAAGGCAGCAGCCCCTGAATTGCAGTGGCAAGGGACCAGTGGAACATAAATGGCTAGAAGTCGTGTGTGTGCACGCACTCTGCTCTTTCAGTGCAGGCTGCTAAAGCAAATTTAGCTTCACTTTTTCATAGCGAATTATTTCCCTGGTCTAGGGGTGAAAGAGTGTCTGCTGTCTCTGTTAACCTCCCTCCCCTCCCCCCTTCATGTTTTTTGACCTCCATGAGGTCTAAAACCCTCTGTTTCTCCAGGAGAGAGAAATATGCACCTATACATAGAATTAAGTATGTGGCCAGTGAGGCTTTACCCTCCTAATGGGCAGCTGATCAAAGAAGCTTTCTTGTTTGAGGTCGTCTGCAAACATGCAGCAAAAGAGCCTGCTCCGTGTTATCACTGGACCCTGTGCAAAGTAAATAGGTTAATAAACATCTTATTAAAAATAAGTACTTTAATCTTAATTCTGTAACTGCTTTGAAAACTTGGAATGGTCAGTGACTGAAATAGCTGAGGGTGGCTGAAGCAGGAGAAGTGCTGCCAAAGGCAGCAAGAGATGCAAACAGCATCAGTGAGTTAAAGAACGAACTAGAAAAGTTAGTGGCAAGCATGGAAACCGGGGCATGTTGCCTGCTCCTTTGATGGCAAGGGAGATGGGACGGAGGTAGGCTGGTCTCTCTCTAACTAGCAGGTCTGATCATGAATGGCCCCTCAGGTGTGTCTTGCAGTCATGCTGTGGTCCATTAACACATGGTCCTCTGAGTTTTTTTGCCTTTGTGAAGTAGTGGCTTTGGAAAACAGCAAAGTCTGCTGCAGCTCATATTCACTCTGTGCCGCTGTGTGTTCCCCACCCACGCTCTCCTTTGGGCCTGAGGAGCCGCATTCTTTCCTGTGCTGCTTTGAGTAATAAGTCAGGGTGGATGTGACCGTGTCTGGCGGCTGGTTGCAGAGTTTGAATGGCACAATAAGGAATGGGGCCTGAGGCAGAGAGTCTGTGTCTAATTACCCCACATGTAAGAATCACCCTGAAAATAGGCCTAGAACCTGTGCACTTAGTCTGCTGCCATTGAAGCCAGTAGGAGCTTTCCCATTCGCTTCAGCAGAAGGATCAGGGCCTGACTGAATCGTGCTGAGTGTGATATGACTGGCACCTGCTTGGAAGGGTTCAATTGCATCAAAATCCATTCGGTAAAAGTACAACTAAAATCCTCTTGCTTGTATGCCAGAAATCCCCCTCTGCTTCCAGCACCTGCCTTTCGCCTCTCACAAACCACCTTTAAAATTGTTTCTTGGATACACCCAACTCTGTAGGACCTATGACAAATTGTATCCGTTCACCACTTGTTTGGTTTAAAAGATGGAGGAGTTACTAAGTGAAATTCTTCCGTTGTGTGGAAGATCTGAATAGGTGCTCACAATGGTTCCTTCTGGCCTTTGGATCCATGTATCGATGGCATTGCCGCTGCTGCATTTTCCCAACAAAGGGAGTAAAAACTTGTAATCTGGGTCAACAAGAAGATTCTGCCCAGCGCACTGTGCACCAGAGCTGAGACACCCGTGTTGATCCAGCGTTTGCTCTGCCTCCAAGAGACACTAGCCAGCCCCTACCTTTTGCTTTTTGACCCAAGTCACAGTTCTTAACCATCCATGTGCCCTTGTCTAGTAGAGACCTCAGACCACATACATACATGCAACTCTCAGCGGTAGTTCTGTGTTGTCTGACTGAATCTCTGAGCCCTGTGGAAATTGGCTTCAGTGCTCCTAGAATAGTAGGTTGTTTGAAGATTCTGTTACAGTCAAAAGTATGGTGGCTGGCAAGTATTTTAGCATATAAATTTACAGTCTGGTCACTGCTCTGTTTAATATTAGTCTGCAAGGTTTGCCTGAAGTCCCTCACTGGTTTATGCATTTAAAGAGGAATAACGGGGCGGGGGGAACACCCTACGAATCCCAGTGCTGGTGAATTTAATGCAGTTTCTTGACAAGCTCCCTCCTTTTACTCTCTGTGCTAGCAATTTTAAACACAGGAAATGATCTCACCTGTAGGTCCCAGAGGTCTGACTCTCTAGCTGACAGAGGCAAAGGCTGGGAGGGGAGGAGAGACCTGGCTATGATTTACTGTTTCCTGTGGGGCTGCGTGTAGAGTGTGGATTCTATCAGGTCCTCCTGAGTGCGCAGAGGATTTTGGAGGCTCGTCGGCTGCGTTGCATATTTGGAAGGCAGGCTGAGAGGACTCTTATCTCTGCTCATGGTGACTTTCAGCAAGCTGAGGATGCTGGCTTGGAGGGGAGCAGCTGATGGGTTGGGTGACATGAGTTGAGCAGCCGTCTGCCTGCTCTCTGGAGGACAACAGAGAGCTTTAGCTGATGGAAAATCTCTGTCTCCAGCAAACCACCCCCCCAAATATCCCCCTCTCCCTTAACCCCAAGTAACATAATCTTAGATGTCTTTTGAAAAAGCCATTTGAAAGCTTCCTTATTATTTAACACTAAAACGAAAGATTTCCAGGGCTTTTCTTTCTTTCCTGGAAACATCCTCTTAAAATGAGTGTCTTGAATTTCATGCATCTGTTGTCTCCAGGCTTTTTTAAAAACTACAAGTGTGTGTGCGTGTTTCCACGCTCCCCACACACACGAGATCTGCCTCGCACGTCCAGGGAGCACTGATACGTAGAGACGACTGCATGAGTGAATTGCATTGCCGTGGGCGTGGAGGACCTCGAAGTGTTAATGAGTAATCAGACTGAAATTTGACTCCCTTGAAATAGAGCTGGGGGGGTGGGTTCAGAGCCAGGAATGGAGGGGTGCATATGTCAGCATGGGAGGAGGCAGGGGGTGTTCCAGCAGTCTGGGAAACAGTAGGGTGCAAATGTTGGGCACCTTCGGAATCCTGCGTCGGCTTCCTGCTTGGGCGAGGATATTTCTTAAGGTTTTTTCAGTTCTCACTCCGGATTTATTAAATATGTTAAAGCTCCTTTCCCCTCCCCCACGCCTTCTTCCTCTCCTCCAGTGCTACACAGCTGCCTGGAGACTGGCCAGGTGCCAGTGGCTGGCAGATGGTTCAGGGCTATTAGACGTGCTTCATTCGATTCCCTGTCCCAGCTCCCGCTATTTAATCAAATTATAGGAAAAGTCAATTTACTGGATTCTTCTTCTTTGTAGCCTGTTCCATCCCCCATCTCTCCTCACCTCCCTGCCACAAACACGCGCTATCCCCCCACACACACACACTTTTTTTTTTTCATGCATTCCAATTCAAGGTTTGTGTCTCTGTTGAAATGGGGAGATTCTTGGGTACACACAAAGGCAAACGACTTTTAGGTTGTGTTTTTTTTAAGAGGGCGAGAGGGGCAGTTGTCAGCATCTGTCAGTTCTCTCCCTCCCCCCTCCTCTCTGTGGCTTTTTTTTTGTGAGTTTGATCTAAATTTGGGCAATCAGATCAATAAAGACTCCGTCTGAACTTGGCGATCTGTTGAAACAGAAGGTCACTAGTTACATTTTCTGCGGTCTCTTCCCCTCCAATCACCCAGAGAACACTGCAGTTACTGGTGATTGCCACTTCTGGGTACCAGCAAAGCAGCAGTAGACACACTTGGGGGGAGGGTGGGGGGGTGGGAACTATAGGAGTGAGGGGAGTAAAGGGACTTTAACAACTCTCCCTTAATTCAGAGTCATCACCATCAGAGTTGTGGAATATGTTATACGGATGGGGCGGGGGTTGTAAATCTGCTGTATCGAGCTGACACAGAGCTAGTGGATTGGAGGGAGGGGGTGTTTTTGTTTTTAAAGACATACTAGTGTGTAGAATTGGAAGACAACAGACTTTGGAGCATGGTCACGGGGCTTGTTTGCTAAGAAGAGAACCAAAGGGGGGGTATATGAGAGAGAGAACAAGGGATTTTTAAAGGCTCTTTGGAGGACATGGTTCTAAGATGTGTGGAGATTTTTTTTAAAGCTGGAGTGTAAACATTGTCCAGAGCCTTGTGAAATTCATTGCATCACTTCTTACAGGCATGTGCTGGACATGCTGGGCATCAGTTATTGTTTGTCTCAGCTGTGGGTGCTCTTGTTTAGATGGTGCATTTTGATGCCTTCGTCTCTGGGATGGGTCATCTGAGAAGCAGGAACTGAAGGTGCAAAGAGATGAATTTATTTTAACAATAGTAATCACAGATGCTTTCCAGAGCACATTTTTGCTGTCTCTCTGTTAAAACCCATTTTCTCAGTGTTTTGGGCAATTTTAAAAATAGAGCCATTCTTCCACTCCTCCTCACTTTGTACTTGCGCCAATAAAAATGGTAGAAATTGCAGATGGGGGGGGGACCCTTGCCACATCCCTGCTGGCTTCTCTTACAAACAGAAATGCTTTTCCAGTCATTTGATGAACTGAGAATGCCCGGCAAAGTTACTGCAACCCCCGGTCCCTGCTTTCGTGTGTATTTAAAAAGAAAATAGTTTCAGAATGAATCAATAGTGATGAAAATAGGTCCTGGGAAGGTTTTTGCATCAGTTTCAATGGCATTTCGGTTTATTTGCATATCCAGTGTGCATTTGTTAAACACATTTGAACACCAGCACGTGACAGCTTTGTCATCAGCAGGCTTTCTAGCATCTCCTTGGTCAATAACCCTCTCTTCCTGGAACTGACCAAGAGTTATTTGCCCTGAAGGAGGGAATCCCACAGCATTCTAGAATCCATGCAGGCATAGTTCTGTTTGTGTGCATTCAGTCTCCTTCCTTTGGAGTCTGTCAGTGGGCCATGGCGACATGAGAGCTACGTCCAGGAAATAGGCTCCTGCTTCCAAGCACCTTGCCCATGTGGAGATGGTGGTGCTTTTCAGTAAGCAGCATGGTCTGCACTTATGAGATCTCGTGGCTAAAATAAGCCAGGGCTTGCCAATGTCCCAACCTAGGCTGATTTCATATGCTGAGCTGCAGGTTTTCATTCCAATCAAACCCAGCACTGTACCTGTGCCACTGGGCTGACAGCTGGCCTGTAGCGGGGTGTGGGTGTGTTTTAAGGAGAGGGTTTGAATGGAATTTGGAGGTGACATCTGTCAAGGGCTGCCATGGGGTGAAGAGCCTCATTGATGGACCCTCAGTTTCCCAGTCAGTAAAATGGGGATAATGAATACTTGCCTTGTTTGTAAAGCGCACTCAGCTCTGTGGATGAAAGGCACTATGTAAAAGCTGGGTATAGCGACAATGAAGCCTTTTTGGTAAGGAAAAGCAGCTACAGGAGCACATGGGTTCAGAATACCAGCTTCCCCCATATCCCGTTTCCCTCTGAATCAGCCTGGGGACTGGGGTTTAACATCCAGAAATAGTTCTTGTGGTTACTCATAAAAAGCCATAACAGAAAAGGGAACTGGAGAGGAAAGCCGGAGCTTCTCGCGCTGGACATGGAAGATCAAAAATGTAGAGCACGTTTCTGCTTTCACTTCTTCTCCGCCCCCTCCCGAGTGTTGGCAGCTGCGCGTCAGTTGGATTTATGTGATGAAAGATGGATTGTCCGGGTGGGAAGGGTCGGTGAGGTGATCTCCAGCCCACACATGAGACGTGATGAGGGATGCAGGAGGCCAAGTTTGCTGTGGCAGTGGGGAGAGGCACAAGGGAGAAGGGGACAGAGTTAAGGTTGGTGCCCATCTTAGCGGTGAGGATTTCCTGAATAACTTAGCGTGTCGCTTTTCAGCTTTAACTCTGGCTGAACTTCTCCCTTTTCTGTTTTCCTTTTTGCTGTGGGAATTGGCTACATTATCAGCCACAATAAATAGGTTAAAGGTTATCTGGCTGGGGAAGGCGGCAGCCTGGCAGGAAAAGGCAGCGGGGCGGGGCAGCAGGGAGGGAGAAGAGAATTTAGAAGGCACTAAAGCTATCTGAATGGGTAGGCCTCTCTCCCTTCCTCATCCCCCTTACGGCCCTTTGCAGGTGTATCCATCCAACTCAGGTGATGACTACAGCAGGGATCCAGCTGGATATGCCCCCTCGAAACCTCCCAGCACTGTGTATCCTGGAGCCTTCTACATGCCAGGTCAGTAGTTATTGCTGGTGACCCTGGCGTCACAGCAGCTGCCGCCTATCCTGTTACAGCCACAGCGGTGATGGAGGGGATTTCCTAGCTGCGTGTGATGCAGGGAGACAGATGTGGGTGGTGTTGGGCCAGGCATGCGTAGATACTTAGGCCCAGTAATGCTGTAAATCGCTGACTGGTTGCAGCCTCCCGACCTACAATCTTGTCTTGCAGCACACCTGAGCCGTGAGACTGGGCCACAGATCGTAATCTTTATGTTCATACGACGACCTGCCTGGTCCGTTACTGCGGTCCCTAAATGCTATTGCACTGCAGATAATTAGCTGCACTGCTCCTGCGTGCCGTTGGCATTACTCAGCTAGTCTCCCCTCCCTCTCTGCCTCATGGGACTCCTGCCCTGCTGATGTTTGTGCATTGCCATTTTATATCCTCGCTATTGACATGGTTGCTTGCCTTGTAGATGGACTTCATAACTCGCCAGATCTGTGGAGCTCGTCCGGCACCATGAGCCAGTCGAGCTATGGAGCCATGCTGGGTGGCTCCTCGGCCCCTCTCCCACAGTCCGGTGGCTTCAATAGTTTACATCAGCATGAACGGATGGTAATGCGTCTCCGGTGATGCTGTAGCCTTGAGCAGCGTGTGAACGTTTAGGCGGTGCCATGTCATTGTAGGAGCGTAGGGCAGAGTGCCAGACTCTTAGGGTCTATTCCCAGCTCAGCCACTGACTCCCTTCCCTCATATGGGTCTCAGTTTGCCTGGCCTGTTAAATGGGAATAATGATTCTCTCCTGCCACGGAGCAATTTGGCCAGACTTTTGTAGTCTGACAAAGGGTATTTTGGTGCAGAGTTGCTGTAAAATACTCTTTCAGTCAGCATTAGCAAGGAGTGGACTTTGTGAGTGAGATCCCTAGCTTCTGTCCCTTGGCACATTCTTTGGCAGCGCTCTTTGAAATAGCAAGATGCTCTTATGCCACCATTCTGAAAATACTGGTCATCGGCCTCTTAGATGTTTCTGCGAGGGCCCTCACCACAGCATCCAGGCCCTGGCGAACATTAGTTAGTCAGTGATTGGGAAATATTTTCCCTGTTCTGTAGCTGGTGGCACTTGGACGTAGAAATGTCTTCCCCTCCCCAGCTAAAGCAGAGCACTTCAGGTTTATCCTGCTGTAGGGGTGTTCACTGGATTGTCCAAATGTAACCTGCCCAGCGCTAGCTCAGTGATCAGTTTAGATCTGCTCTGGGAATTATTTTGGGGGAGATCTAGGCCTGTGTGGTACAGGAGGGCAGACAGTACTGTACAGAGATTAAACTGTTACCTCCTGGCCTTAAACGAGGTGTTTACATGACCCTCACTGCAACAGCATCTGTGCCCCTCACGATCTTCAGGATATTTATCTTCTCAACCCCACATGTGATGCAGGGAGACTAAGTGACTTCCACAAGCTCCTAGATTTCCTGACTCCTGCTCCTGGTGCCTGAGCTACCAGACTGCTCTTCCCCCCTCGGGGCGAAGGCGTGGGTGCTGCAGGATCAGCTGTAGAAATGAGAGCCTGCATTCCAAGTGGTGGCTGCCGTTTTCTGCAGTGAGCGAGCACAGTCGTTCCCGCGGGGGGAGGGAGCGTCCATGCACTGTGTGAGCAGGTTACCCATTCTGAAATGAACCCAGCTGCTTCTTGGCCTTCAATTTCTTGAACATCCCCAAATATTCAAAAAAACTGGCAACAATAAATTTCAGAATCTGGAAACTTCCCACAAGCTCCATAGCTGGATGTGGTGAGGGGGTGAGGGGAGGGAGAATTCATGAAAACATGTCCACAATTTTTGCTGATTTTGGAGGGGTTTTCTCCCTCCACACACGCACATTTTGAAAAATGTTGACTCAGCTGCAATTGGGGACTTTCGCCGCCACTCAGCTGCAGTAAAATGACAACATCCTAAGTTCCCTGTAAGCTGCACGGCTGCGCATCAGGCTATCAAGGGGCGCGCAGGCAGGGAGAGGTGCCCCTGGCCCAGCCCAGCCTTGCCAGAGCTGCCATGGCTGGGGAGAGGCATCTCTCACCTGGTCCTGAGCTGCTGTGGGGAGAGAGGGCTGGGAGGAGTCCTCTCATCCTGGGGCAGCCTGCACCCTGAACCCCTCAGCCCCACCCTAGAGCCCACACCCCAACCCTCTGCCCTAGCTCTAAGCCCCCTCCTGCACCGTGAAGCTCTCATCCTTGGCCCCACCCCAGAACCTTCACTACTAGCCAGCACCTTAGCCCCCTGCATCCCACCCTCTGCCCCAGCCCTAAGCACCCTCCCACACTCCACACCCCTCGGCCCCACCCTCACCACACATCACCTCCATATTGGTGCACATAACAAAATACATTCCCCGTGTGGACATAAAAAATTTGAGGGAGCACTGGCGATGTCCACCATCTCCAGCCGCTGGAAGGCAGTGCAGTCAGGTCAGAGATTTGATCCATCAGAGGGCACAGTTGATCCACCCTCACTGACCTCTACATTCACCTTGGCGGGGTGCTATCTAAATCCTGCCATGCTGTGGACCATCCCAGGGGATGTCTTATGCCTCTTCCCCCTTTTTCCTTTCTAGAACTACCCGATGCATTCAGGAGAAGTTAATGGCGGACTTTCCTCTGTGTCTGGCTTTCCCTCTGCCTCCACCCCTTACGGCGTGCCCAGTCATACGCCACCGATCAGTGGGACAGACAGCATGATGGGTATGTATGTGGTTTGGCAAGTCTTGGGCAGAGGCCACTGCAATATTCCACTCTCCCACTGCATGTAGGTTAATCCAGGAAAGGCAAACCATTGTCAATGTCTAATGCGTAAGGAGGTGTGGGATTAAAGCCACTGTCTGGGCCGTTCGAGAATAATGCCCACGCTCTGTATGTCTGCATGACACCAGGTCTTCTCCCTCGTGTGTTGCACGTACGCCTGGAGTTACTCCACGAGGCAAGCGCTTTAGTGGGAGTTATTGCTGCTGGATAATCAGGCATGATCTGGCAGAGAAGAAGGGATGGGATCTGTGTGGTTTTGCACAAGTAACCCCCCCTCCTCCCCAGCCTCTGTGCTCAGAGGTTTAATTTGCTTGTAGCTTTCCATCCATACATGTTTTCTCACACCCAGCTCATGGGTCCCAGAGGGAAACTGGAATCTGTGCACTCGCTTCTTGGAGGTGCGAGCGCTGAGCGAGAGGCAGAAAGGACTTAAACCTGAGGCAGGTGGGGAAGGTGCAGGGGGAGACGGTGTTCGTCCAAATCAGGAATAGGAAATGTTCATGCGGCGTTCAAATGCCATTTTAAACCCTTGAGTGCTTTAATCTCTAACCCCGCTGAACCTGTTAGAAAACCTGTTACTGAAATTAACTTCACCATCGCCAGGAACTGAGAATCCTGACCTTGATCGTTCTGTTTTGTAGCGAAACCCTTGTTTGGGGAGAGGGGGAAACGGGCCTAGGACTGCGATGGCTTGGGAGGTGCCCTGTTACAATGGGATTTGCTGTGGGGAGGATGTTGAATGGCAAAGTGCCTTTGACCTGGCATCTCGTGCTAACATCCTTTCAGCTCCAGGAAGGCAGCTGCAGTGGATATTGCCTGCTCCCTGCTGTTCAGAGCGAGACTCTCAGGGCAGCAACAGCAGCCAAGGGAGGTGTGGGAATAAAGTGGGTCTTTTTAAAACTCTTGAGTGAGAAACTTTATCCTGCCTTCAACTGCTACCACCTTCCCCTCCCGGTCTCAATAGGAGACTGTGTGCCCAAACACTAAACTACAAGGGTCAACTTTTCTTTTTAAGTGCCCCTGGGTTTTTCCAAAAGTGACCTGTTCTGATTTGAGCAAGGACCAGAGGGGTAAGGGCTGTGTTCTCTCTCTCCCTGCAGGCAACAGAGGAACCACAGCTGGGAGCTCAGGAGATGCGCTTGGGAAAGCATTAGCTTCAGTAAGTGTTTCTTGCTCTGGATTCTTCTTCCCAGTGCCCTCGGAGTCAGCAAGCATTGGAGTGGGGTTGTTGACTTGACCATCTTGCTCCCTGCCCTGGAAAGAGTTAAACGTCTCCATGGCATGATGGTTCAGGTGCTTGGAGCCACACACCTCTCATGTTGGGCTTGTTAACTGGCAAGGAAAAGGGGAAGGATGGCCCAGCAGATCAGGCTATATATGTCCCTGAGAAGTCCCGTAGTGTCTGCCTGTTCCCCAGCTGTAAAATGGGGACTATGCTCCTTCCCTCCCTAGAAGAAGAAATAAAAGATTTAGGTGCTTGACACTGTGAGAATTGGGGCCATAGATGCAAAAGGGAGGTGCTTCACAGAATCACAGATTATTAGGGTTGGAAGGGACCTCAGGAGATCATGTAGTCCAACCCCCTGCTCAAAGCAGGACCAATCCCCACTTCCCTAAATGGCCCCCTCAAGGATTGAACTCACAACCCTGGGTTTAGCAGACCAATGCTCAAACCATTGAGCTATCCCTCCCCCCAGTCACTCCTCACCACCCCCCTGGGCACAGCAGGAGAGCTGGAGCTCAGACTAAGTTAAGTGACTTGCTCATGGACAGAGAGGAATAGAACCCAGGCCTGGGAAATCCCAGTCCAGTCCCCCTCCGCTGTCCGCCCTCTCCATGCCCGTTGCTGTGATACCTTGGGCACCAGGTGTTAACAGGCCTAGCTTCTGTACTTCCACGCCGTAGCTGATGGGGGAGTGGTGGGAGGAGGGTTGTTTATAATTCATTGGCCCCGCTGGGTTAGCGAGGAGAGTGCTGACTCTTGACCGATGGTCCGTGTCGGGCCACCTGGTTGCTTTCAGTTAGAATTCAGGCTTCACCTAGTGCTGCGTGCCGCAGACCCACTCTGCTCGGTCCACCAGCCCCCAGTGTCTCACCAGTTCCGTGCAGTGCCTGCCTCCGCTGTCACTCCTTGGTGTCTCTGCTCCCTAAGGTCAAACACGCAGGAAACCTCCTCATGTCCTGAGGGCCCAGCGACTGAGGTGGCAAATGAAGGCGTTTGCTGTGGGGAAGGAGCTGGGGGTTGGTGAGGAAGAACACAGCAGTAGCATAGATACCGAGGTTAATCTGGCCAGCAGAGTGCTCCGGGGTGGGACTGAGGAAGCATGCTTGTTGCGTAGATGGAGGGAGGGCTGAGGGAATTGGCGAGGGTGTCGTGAAGAGACTTGGAAGTCAGTGAGAGAGTGCTGTTGGCACTTGTGGCTCACGGGGGCGTAGGGCAGTGAAGGGGTTGCAGCTCTGCAGGGCCGGGAGCGCTAGGATTTGAAGGTGTACTTGGCTAACTGCTTTGTTTCTCTCTCATTCCAGATTTATTCCCCAGATCACTCTAGCAATAACTTCTCTTCAAACCCCTCCACCCCTGTGGGCTCCCCTCAGGGGCTTGCAGGTACATGCTCGATGCACTGATCTCCTGAGAACTGCTTGAGCAACATTTTTACAAACTTGATCAAACCAGTTTCATTTAAAAGGGGGGAAGGGGAAATATATATTTTTAAAAAGTTTAAAATAAAAAAAAAAAAATAACCCAACTCCCGTGAATTGCTTGGTTTGGTTGTGGAGAGACCTCTTGTCTCCATAGGCCCCGGCCATGGTTTTCAAAAATGGCGAGTGATTTTGGGTACCTGGCTTGAGGTGCTGGAATGGGCCACCTTATGCTGAGCCTTCTCCCCCTTTGCAGAAATCATGCCCCTTTAAAGGGTATCTAGGCGGGCACCAAAAATCACTAGTCACTCCTGAAAGCCTGGGGTTTTGTCTCCAAAGAAGTGACCTGGCAGGAAATATTCTAGCTGCCTGTGAGTCTTGACCAGTGATGATGTGTCACGCTGAAGTGTAACTTTGCTGCTACCTGGGTAAAAGGTGCATCTTCTTTCCCTGCCGACAGCCCCTTTGCAAGCCTCTCAGTGATGTGCCCTTTGAGTGGTCCCTGTTCCCTGTGAACTAAGCATGTACCAGTGGGAGGAGCTCCATGTTCATGAAGAGGTGGCTGTTTGAACCATTTTCAGAACCTGTTTTATACTGTGATTTAAAAAATGGCAGCCTTCTCCAGGTGCCTCCTTCTGCAGAAGACTGACGCTCCCAGTTCCTGCAACTGGGAGCCCAACCAGGGTCATTATAGGGTCTGTTGCCGGAAATATCTCAAAGCGTAAAGATGCAGTAGGCCACCTCTGAGCTCCCATCTGTCAGACAGAGGGAGAGCAGCACAAAACCACGCTCATTTGCCTGTTGTGCCACATGAACTGGCATCAGATCTTTCTGGGGGCAACGAATGGTTCAATCCCTCCATCTTGCCACCCTGGTGATATCTGGGGGTGATGCAGGTACTCGGAGGTTGCGCCTCAGCTGTGTCTAAATCCAGAAGCAGGCGCATGTGCAGGTATACCCACAGCATCAACGGCTGTGTATGAAAACACTGACGGGCAAAGAATCTGCAGTGGATGTTGATAAAGTCAAAAAAAACTTGGCTTTCTGAGAAGGAGGGTTTACAATAGGGACTAAAGCACTGATATGGAGGTATAGCACTGCTGGGGGGGGAAGGGGGAACTAAGGACAGAACCTTCTGTCTGTCCCTCTCTCTCAGTGTGTTCTCTTTCCCAGCTTAGATGCTTTACTTGACAATGGGGTGAAGCTTGTTAGCTTATTTCTCCCCACAACCTTGAGTTTCCTATGGAAATGATGCTGGCCCCATAACCTGGCCCCATAACCTCACCCCATAACCCTCATGTTGCCTCTTTGGTCCAACAGACACATGTACATTTGCACAGTTGGCCGGCCACCTGGGGGGCTTTCAACTGTTTGTGGTGGCCTAGCCCCATCTAGTGTCGCATTTGAGGGCTGCATTTGAAATTACCCAATGTGCGATTTGTTCCAGGCACTTCCCAGTGGCCGCGAGCGGGCGGACAGGGTGCCTTGTCTCCTAGCTATGAAGGGACTCTCCACACGTTAGTGAGTATCACATCGATCGTTTCTACTTGGTTTTGTCTCTCCCACCACCCCTTTCTTGCAGTGAACAGCAGTTCATGAAATAACACACTTACTGCTGGCTGGTTGGAACTGTGGCAGGGGAGCACAAAGGGGAGAACCATTGAACCCACCCCCATGGCACTGGTGGTTTTTCTGAGCAGCGTTGCACCACCAGATTACCCATCAGATCTAGCGCGAGGGTCCACGGTGTAGTGAAGTGCTTAACACTGGAGAAAAGCTTTCAGTTGCGAACATAAAGTCATAGGCATTGGTAAACCACATCGCCCAGACTAGTGTCCTGTTTGACACAGCTCAGCACCGGGTGCTTATGAGAAAAGGGCAAGAAAACACACCCTGAACTTTTGTGTAATAACCTAGCCCAGGTGGGAAGCTTTCTCCCCAACCTCCAGTAGTTAACAGAAGTGTGTGAGGATTTACATCCTTTCCTTTCTGATATGACTCTAGATGTTCCTTTTATCCATATAATGGCTTAATCCCTTCTTGGAATCCCTCAGTGTATTGTGACAGGGCGTTCCACAGGCTAATCATGCCCATGTTTAAAGTTCCCTTCCAGTGCAGCAACACTTAGGTGCCCCCCAGCTTGCTGGCAGAGTTTGAGCACAGGGAACATTACAGGGGTAGTAACCCTTCTGTAGTAGCCTTGTGGTGGTTGTCTGATTTTGCAGCTAGTGGTTCTGTTGATGCACAGAGGCTATGGCCAGATGCCAGGCAGACAATGTTTTTCAATGTTAATGGAGTCTTCATTTTTCTCCACCACCCTCCCCGCCCCTCAAAGCAAAACAAAATGGAAGACAGATTGGATGAAGCCATCCATGTGCTGAGGAACCACGCGGTGGGCCAGACGGCTGCCATGCCAGCCAACCACGGAGATATGCACGGCCTGCTGGGATCGGCCCCTGGTCACAGCGCCTCAGTGGGCGGGCTCAGCCAGGCCTTCCCCACTTCAGTTATGCCTCTAGGGAACAGGCATTCAAGTTTGGTGAGTCAGACACTGGTGGTGATGGTTGCAGTAGCGCTAGATGCCAGGGCTTGGTTGTGCTGGGAGCTGTACGGACACGTAGTCCAGAGACAGTCCCTGCCAGAGAGTTTGCAATCCAAGGCCCCATCTGCACACAGATTTGTACTGGTTTAGTGCAAACCACTGTGTGGATACCCTGACTTTGGTGTAGTTTAGTTTAGCTTCAATCCTGTTGCCAATCAACTAAAGCCAAATCGAAATAAGCCACCGGCTTAAACTGAAATAGGAGTGTTTCTGCAGGGGTTGCACTGGTTGGTGTCAGTGTGTACTGTGAGTTGGACTTGATGCCATTCTCCATGTAGATAAGCCCAGAATGTAGGGCTCCAGACCACCGCTGGATCCAGCAGTCAGCCTGGGGGAGCCCAGATTATCCATGAGATGATATTGGTCAGCATGAAAAGTGGAGGTCACGTTGTCCCCTACTGGGGTAGGGATGAAAGCTTGAACATGGGGATCTCCAATAAGACGGCTCCCCTTAGAATAAGCCCTCCAAGCAGGGATAAGTGGGGAAGAGAGACAGTAGACCCTGGAACCGAGGGGGTGTCTGCAGAATCGAGAGCACTTATAAGCGGGTTTACTTACTGAGTGACTCCTGGGCTTTGCTCAACTGTAATGCCTTTGAGGCAGGCACCGCCTGTTCTTCTTGCTTACTGAATAATTAACCAGACAAGAGTGTGCCCGGTGTCCTGCCTGCTCAGGGGGCCTGGACACCAGAGTCCCCCCCCCCAGAAATAGCTGCAGGCTGTTCTTGGCCTGAGCAGTGCAGGAGGGTCAGGCTTGATCACGAGGGTACCTTCTGGTGCAAGAGACTTTGACTCTGTGAACAAGTGCTTGAGGGGGCTCTGTTCCCTTGAAGGAAGCAGGATCAGGAGCTTCCTGCTGGGGTGTGAGCATGAGGAGGGGCGGGACACCCAGGTGCGGGTGTTTCAAGCTTCCCAGGTGCTCTGTGCACACAGTGAATATGGATCTATTCATTTTAAAGTAAGGCACATGGCAGCCTTAGGATTATAAGCTCCTCTGACCAGGGACTGGGTTTCTTACAGTCCCCGGGTCTGAAAAGGGGCTCTCGGCACTGCTGGGATATCAGTAATAACAGGATCCACATCCAAGCTTTCAGAGAGGGCTGTGAGTTGCTCTCCAGCGAAGGCTCCTTCTCAGAGGGGGTGTGGTGGTGGTGGGGTAGCCCCTTTGAGACGCAGCAGCCTGAATCACAGACGTTTGGGGTGGAGAAGATCTGCTGAGGCACGTCCAGCCCGTGCTGGTGTGTCCCCTGGGGCTTTGTCTCACCTAGTATCTCAAGCGCCGGGGGCTCCCTGGGAGGATGACACAAGCATAGTTCATGCTGTTGCGGAGGCTTCTTACGATTTGGCCTAGTCTGAATTATCTGCAGCATGAGCTGGATGTGCCACTTCCCACTGAGACAGTCCGTTCCCCAGGAGGAGCTGGTACAGAAGTAGCTTTAAGCGCTTCCTCTACCTTCTTCCCACCCAGGCTTGGGGTGAGAGGGAGGGAGCCCCGGATCAGGCTGGGGGGTGTTGGGTGCTGGAGAAAAGGAACACGTGGGTGAGGTGTTGGTGTAGACCCCAGTGCCCTCCTGGCTTCGAAGCAGTGATATTCGGATTCAGTAGTGCCTGGTGTCTCCTGGCTCTCCTGCTGGCCCTTAAAGGCTGCTCCACTTTTTCTGCTGTAGGTGGGAGGAAGTCACCCCGAAGACGGACTATCCAGCAACCCCAGCATTCTCCACAACCATGTTACACTTCCCTCGCAGCCCAGCTCGCTCCCCGATCTCAGCAGGCAGCAAGACACATACAGCGGTAAGGTGGTGCCTTGCCCACTTCTTTGCTGGCTAGCTGATGCTGGGCCATCTGGGGTGAGACAACCCCAAGACCTGGCTCCATGAAAAGCACAAGCCCAGTGGAGAAAACTGTGTGGGTGAGAGAGAGGTTCCCAGCCGCGCGGCACGCGTATGGGCTAGAGCGGGGAGTGCATGCTGGGTGTGAGCCTTTGGGTCAGCCCCAGCCAGGAGGCAGGGAGCGCTGCAGCTCCCACGTGGGCAATGCCCAGTGACTTTCAGTGATACGTTTTTCAAGGGTCTTCAACACAGCTTCTAACCTGCACATGCAGCCTGGGACCTGCACTCAGTTACAAATCGTTCTTAGAGCCCTACCTGGTTTGTGGTTGCAGTTGAGTTCTGACACTGGAGGGCATTTGGGGCAGGGTGGGAGGTAAGCTCCTGGGGACACAGCAGAGTGTATCTTAGGGTACATGGACAATACCAGCGAGGGGTGTGATTTCCCCTGCTTACTCACACCACTGCTCACCAAGATAGTGCATGTGTAAAGAGCAGCATAGCTGCCGTAGCCTGGAGAGTGGTGGCACAGGCCCAGCCGATTGCATACCCATTGGTTCTGCTGCACATGATGCTGCAGCTGGGCTGTTTATACTTGCAGTAGGTGACCAAGGGTTGGCGCTAGTGTGCATAGCAGGGAATCGGACTGCTCGCGCGTGGTGTAGACATAGCCGTAGACATTTGGGATAAAGCCTGGCCTTGGCAAACCCACCCACCCACCCTCTGTTCCGTGCACCGTCAATGGTGGGTGCAGAACGAGTGAGTCTGTTGGTGGCATCCATGCCTTGACTAACGTTAACCATGTGGCCGGGCTGCTTACGGTGAGCTGTGTGGATGGAGGTGTTGAGAAACATGCAACCTTGGGAACTTCGCCTGCGAGGATTTGTCCAAATCCCAGCTGGACCAGCCCCAGCCCTCACTCCTTCCCAGGCCGATTGAGTTCTCTGCAGGTTTTGGAGTGGGAGTCTCACGATGAGCCGGTAACTGACAAGGCCCTGCCTGCTCTGCGTGGGCCCAGTAGTGTGTTATCCTGGAGTGGGTGCAAACGCCAGCATCCTCTCAGTAACTGGTCGCCTACCCTTCTCCCCAAAGGTGGCTGGTTTGCATGGCTCTGGGTGTCTAGGATATGGAGGATCCTGTGCAAATATACTAGGGTTGTCGAGCCTGTTCTTTAGTGTCAGAGGGACCGAGATGTGTCGGGAGCCCGTCCACAGCTGCAGCAAGGAACCTTCCCTCTGACCTATCCTGCCCCAGTGGGATCGCTCTCCAATGGCCGTGTGCTGCTTTGATTCCATTGCAGGCTTGACGGGGCTGGGCAGAGCCAGTGTCTCCTCGGGAACCAGTGAAATAAAGCGGGAAGAGAAGGAGGACGAAGAGAACACGTCAGTGGCCGATAACTCGGAAGAGGAGAAGAAGGAAATGAAGCCGTCACGGAACAGAACAAGGTGCTCTTTGAACAGGTCTCTCCATTTATTCTGTTACGGGGGCTGGCGGGGGGTTGGGACAGGAGGGGAGGGGGAGGCTGTGTGTGTCCTGTTGGCCTCTCTCCTGCTAAGAACATGATCACTAGCTGGATCCAGGGATGCTGTGCCAGGGCCCTGCAAAGCCTCCCAGGCTGCTGAAGCTTTAGGCTCGTGCACTGAGACCAGCGCTGCCCCGATCTACCCCTGCTTCCCATGGGGGAGGAGTTTGAGACCACCTCTTAGGATTTACGACACTTTGGAAAGGGGAATGGTGGTGTTGGGTCCATCCTCCTGCATCTTTTCCAGCCCCAGCAATGCTCCATCTGCCCAGCTTCGTAGGAATTCCTAGTGAGCAAAGAACAGGCCAAGCACTGGAGATCAAAGCAGGCTGCAGCCCAACTGCCTGGATGATCTCCGGCGTTAGTTATGGTTTTGTTTACCAAAGTCTGGGCTGTGCTGGGAACTGCTGACCGCTCGACTGACCTCGGACAGACCCATCGCTAGTTTGTCCGCAGGAGGTGGTGGAACCTGAGTGGTCTCTTCACTACACACGTCTGAGCTCTAGGGATTCTCTATCGCCCAGCCAGTTATGTGGGAATAGCCCAACTGGATCAGACATGGGGCCCATCTAACCTGGTATCCCGTCTCCAACGCTGGCCGGCTCCAGCTGCTTCGGCGAGCTCAGCAATGGGCAGGGACACGATAACCTGCCTGGAGGGGAAATTCCCTCCCTGCTTCTGTCAGTTAGTGGCTGGTTCACGCCCTGAAACCTTCCCCAAACACTATATTTTTAATCCTTTCTGTTCATGCTGACTTTACCCATGTAAATGTCCGTTCCTGTTTCTGGTCATGCTTAGATCGTGTGACAGTGAGTTCCGGGGGTTAATTGCACTGCTCTGTTCTGTTCCGGTGAACCATTCCTGTTTACTGGGTCGAAATGGCATCCTTTCTGTGTAACTGCGTCTGAGGGCAAGTGGGAGTGCGGGGATGCTGTGCACCAGGGCTGGAAAGGTTCTCGTGCTGGGGGGAGGAGTTGGGCGAAGCTCCCACTCCGTAGCGGCGGGGGGGGGGGAGGTGGGGAGGTTTGTTGATAGATTCCCTTCAATGCGGAGATAATGGTGATGCTGCAGATGTATGTTTTGTTGTGTGAGTTGACCAGTGCTGAGTGTGCACACGAGGAATGTCCCTGTCTCATTCTTATTTCAAACCATTAGTCAAGATGAGGATGAGGAGGACGATCTTCTTCCCCCAGAGCAAAAAGCCGAGAGGGAGAAAGAGAGGAGGGTCGCCAATAATGCCCGTGAGCGTCTGCGGGTCCGTGACATCAACGAGGCCTTTAAAGAGCTCGGACGTATGTGCCAACTCCACCTTAACAGCGAAAAACCGCAGACCAAACTGCTAATCCTACACCAGGCCGTATCAGTCATACTGAACCTGGAGCAACAAGTTAGAGGTCAGTGAGGCTCCCAGAGTGGTGATATTTTACGTATCTGATCGGCACGGGGCTGTCTGTCTACCCTGTGCCGTGGTGCTGCGCTGCTGCGCTGTTCTTCCCACGGCACCGCCTTGGGTTCCCAAGGCCCTTTGAAGTGTCTCTTTCTTGTTTAGTTTATTTATTTATGTAATTTTGTTTCTTTTGCATCCCTGCTATGCTCCCTGGTTTTGTTTTTAAAGCCATTGCATGTGCTGCATGTTGTTTGTTTGAATGCACAGGGGTCGCTTCCCTTTGTGGAAACCTGTGTGCATCTCTTAGTGCTGTCATCCATCTCTAGAGCGCTGCCCTAGCTTACCGCAGAGAAGGGTTTCCCTGCCCCTGGGCCATAAAGAAAGGCATGCCTGAGAATGAAAGAACAGGAGACAGCAGTGTCTCCAGGGGCTGCTTCCTTCCCAAGGGCAGCAGTGCTCGGCCCCGTCCTTGTCCTTTCTCCCTCTTCGCAGCAGCTGTAGGAAATCCCCCCCCCCCCGCCACACACACACACCTCAATCCTGGAGTGGGGATGTCTGCTCTCCTCCGGTTCATGCTGTAATAGGCAGCTCTCATATCATTGTGCCCGCTAGGTAGCTGCTGATGCACCGGGGAGAGCTGGGAGTAATTGCAGGGAGCTTAGGTGCAGCTGTGCCTGGGGGGAGATGTGAGGCACTCCAGTGGGAGGCGCTGGTGTTCAGACTTGTGAGTGGAGAGGCAGAACTGGCCCAGGGGTGGAGAGCTCAGAGGAGAGGCAAACCCTCCATACTTGGACGCCTTGTGTGTCCGAGCCTGCTGTCTGTGAGCCATTGGATTCTAATCACTGATGACCCGGCCACAGTTGCTGTCCGTGTGTGTGACAGTCTAGGGGAGCTCTCTGCCATTAACAGCACCTCCCTCTTTACCCGACTCCAGTGGTGTGACAGACACCGGTTTGGTCCTGAAGCCGTTCTCCCTCAGGGCAGGAGAGCTTTACCGGCCTGTCTAGTTCAGCATGTGCCTACTGTTGGGGCTTCCCCCGGGGTGACTTTCCCAGGCGAAGTGGATCTCTTAGTGCATTCAGTCCAGCTGGAGGGGGGAAGCTGTCGGATTTTGTTGTTTTATTTCCTGCTCCGAGTAGCAAGGGGGTTTTGCAGCTTTTTCTGTAACACTCGCTGTGCATGCTCCCTATTAACTTCCACCCCCAGTAGCCGTGGCCAGTTAACCTCTTTCCGTCCTGCAGAGCCTTTGGTCCTATGACACCGTTCTCTGGGCCTGGCTCCTCTCCCACCGCTGGCCTCTGCTGTTGCACTGTGACCCTCTTGGAGTCCTCTTGTGCCTCTCTTCAGTTTGTAATTTTTTACCTTCCATAACATGTATTTTTTTCCTGTCTCCCTTCCCCCCCTTCCTTTTATTATTGTTTTGTTCTGTTCTTTCCAATCTCCTACAGACAGTCCCCAGCCGTGACCTCTCGGTGGTCCCACTCTCTACCTTGTACTTGCTGCTTGCTGATGGAGACGGCGGGCGGGGCGGGAGGGCAAGAGAGAGTTGGCACCGTGTTCACTTTGGTCTCCTCACGCTTGTCCTTTTTTAAAGCCTTTCTCAGAGATGGAAGCCCCCACCTCCTGCGCTGCCAGGCAATACCTAGTGAGCTAGGGCGCTGGTCCTCCAGCACCTTCGTCCTCAGGACCACATCCCCTTTCCCCTGAATGCCCTGCCACGCGCTTCCCAGACTGTTCTGTTCTGAGCGATGGCAGGTGACTCTGAGCCCCGCTTTTGAGGGGACCTCTCACAATAGTCGAGTTGCTTTATTACGATGAAAAGGAATGCAGCAGTAGTTTAGAGGCAGCTTAGGTGTCGCTGTGGCTAGAGCTGTGCTGTGAAACGGCCAGGCAATGCAGATCTGTGCAGTGCATTGGCCTGGCCACCGCTTAGTGGGCTCCATGGACGGGGCTTGGTACCAAGTGCTCCGTTCCCCGTATGAGACTGAATGCAGCTTGGTCATACCCACCTGATGGCATCCAGCAGCACTTGGCAGAGTGCTCGTGGCTGGAGAGCAAGAGATGGCAGACGGGTGCAGCTCTGTTGATGGCAAAATGCAGAAAGCTTTGCCTGAGTAGGAGCCACTTCCGGGGAGGGAGGTACTGAGCCGAACACTGGTGATAGGTATGACTGCGAGGGTTTCTGTGGGCAGTGTCCGACAGTGAGCTAGGATTTCTGCCAAGGTGAGAGCCTTTGCTAGGTTCTGCCTGGGGTCAGGGAGATGCTGGCGTCTTTAGCCGGCTGAGACTCCAGGTGACAAGGATTCTCCAAGGCCCTGGCACGCTCCCAGCAGTGGATTTCCTGGCACACTGATGCCAGAAGCCTGGTTCTTGGGGATGGAGGGTCTGAATGAGCCAGGATAGTCAGGAATGAGACTAAGCACAGGTCCCTTCTGTTCAGTCACCTTGCACCACCGTACGCAGAGCTCCAATCAGCAAACCAGCTTGTGTTCCTGCTCCCCAGCATTGCCAGTTGCTCTTCGAGCAGGGTTGGCACTGGCGGCAGGTACCTCGCGGCCCCATAGCATCTGCTACCCTCTCGTGGCTGGTGGTCTAAGCCCATCCGGCTCTTCAGAGGCTGAAGGCGGAAGCCAGACTCCAATTTGAGGCGCAGCCCAGGACAGTCTTCAGGCAGTTGTTCTTTCCTGTGAGAATTTTGCTCTGGGGGAGAAGATCGTCCCTGCATCAAAGGGGGGAGGTGGAGGGGAAAGGCACTGCAGATTAAGCCAAACTCTTCAGGTGCTGCCAGCATGTCTCTGCGTTGCAGGCCACTCCCCAGGCCAAGACCTGTTGGTTTCTTGCTCTAGCATGATACTGCCAGAGTAGCAAAAACAATGAGATGCCACACGCAGCCTCCTCGCTCGGCTTGCAAGGGGCGAGGACTCCATGAGCTCCTGACCACGGTTTTAAAGTCATCAGTCACTCCTATCTCCAGCCCTAGTTTAGGCCATGTTAACAGTTTGAGAGAGTCACTGTTCCTAGGCTGGGGTACTGGGGAGTTCAGCTCCTGTATCCCACTGAATTCCAGTGGGATTTGGGTGCCCAACTCTCCTAGGCCTACTTCTAGTTCAGGGTTTGGATTGGTAGGTCCTCCAGTTTTGTAAGTCTGCCCCCACAGCCCATTTTTCTGGATCCTCTCAAGTCTCATTTACACTCTTCAAAACAAACCCCTGCCTGCAGCGTTCTAGGTGAAGCATGGAGGCTAGCTGGATTAGGGTGGCTTTCTGCAAGTCCAGCTCTACCACCCTCGTGGAGTTGAGGCAGCAGCCAGGTAGATGCTGCCTCTTTAACTCATTCATAGCCTCTACCCAGCAAGCTGCCTTCCTGGCGGTTTTGGAGATGCTGAATAACTCAGGCAACACTGACTTAAATTCTCAAATTTTCAAGCTGTCTGCCTGATTCAATGGTTAAAGCACAGGGCTGGGAGCCATAAGATCTGGGTTTGGTTCCTGCCTCTGTCACTGACCAGCTGTGAGACCATGGCAAGGTAATTTCCTCCTTTGTGCCTTTATTTCCCCACCTGTAAGATGGGTGTCAGACTGGCCGACCAATCAGGGCTGTGATATCTGGTTAAAAAATTTCCATCAGAACTGCTTTTGATGGAAGATGGAGCTTTCAGCTAGACTAAACTTCTCATGGAGGTGCCTATCCATTGAAAAATGAGGTTTCTTCGGAAAAGTGAAAAGCAAAACGTTTTTAGCTGAAAACCAAAAACTTCTGGTTTTCATCTGAAAATTTCCCCACAAAAGTCAACATTTTTCCCATGCGAGGAACTCCCCATTTTCTGACTTGATCAGATGAGGTGCTCAGGGTGAGCACACTAATCTGCAGGCACTATGGCAACGTAAAGTATTGCTCCTCCCAGCCACCTGCCCTCCCTTTCCACCTATCAGCCCCCGAGCTGGCCCACTGGACCTGTGCAGAGAGGTGGACCCGGTGCTGGCAGCACCTGAGCTTGGCTCTCGGAGAGAAGGAACCCAAAAGCCAGGGTTTCCGTAAAAATTGGGGAAGTTCCTTCCTCCGTTGTCAATTGGCTTCTGCAATGTGAGATTGACTGAAATTTGTGCAGTGGACACTAGTGGCACCAGCAGCACAGCAACTGACCAGCCCCCGTCGATTACACCCTCCCTAACTAATCCCTGTGGTGCTGTGAACCCAGCAGTACAGACGAGGCCCTGTCACTGGAGGACAAAGATCTGAGGGACCGGGAGAGGAGAATGGCCAATAACGCCAGGGAAAGGGTGCGTGTACGGGACATTAACGAGGCCTTTAAAGAGCTGGGACGTATGTGTCAGATGCACTTAAAAACGGACAAAGCACAGACCAAACTGATCATCCTCCAGCAAGCGGTGCAGGTCATTCTGGGCTTGGAGCAGCAAGTACGAGGTATGGTAACAAGTGACAGGTGCATTTTGGGACCTTTTCTCTTCCCATCCGTTTGTGTGTGCCTCTCTCTGGATCTGTATTTATAACAAGCTTTTGTTGGAAGGTTGAATGTTTGCCATTCCAGCGGGGAGCTGCAGTGGAAAGAACTTAGGCTGAGATTTCCAAGGCCTCATCTATGGGATCTGAACATGCAGTATATGGAAATTAGGCGTCTGGAGTCCACGTGGAGGCTTAGGAAAACTCAGTTTTAAATGTCTTCAACCCACCAACGACAGTCTCTCTTTAAATCAATAAGCATTAAATTGGCCCCATATTCCTTCAGGGGAAAGTAGTTTTGCTCTGGTAGGGGGTCCAGTATGGTAACTGCTGCTGTTACCTGGAGCAAAAGGGTACAGAAGGGCTTGCACTGGGTTACGTCCTTGTGCGTTCCACTGCTTCTGTCTTGGGACTCTGGGCTTTTTCTTTCGGGTGCTGTTGCTCCTTGATGCCGTGGCACGAATTGAGTTTTTTCCCCACCCTTCCCCCTTGCTCTTTTTGGCATAGAGCGCAATCTGAACCCTAAAGCAGCCTGCTTGAAGCGTCGGGAAGAGGAGAAAGTGTCCGGAGTAGTAGGAGATCCCCAGATGACACTTTCAGCTTCACACCCTGGTCTAGGAGATGGTCACAACCCCGTTGGACACATGTGAAGGTATCATCCTCTGCCCGTCAGGCCCCAGCACTCGGCTGTGTATGTGTGTCTATGCCAGGCTCAGCGCATGTCATTCTTTAACAGCTTGGCTTTCATCACTCACTGAAATTCACAGCAACCAATGGAGCAAACTAAAATGCATGATTCTGGCCCCTGAGAGCTAGCCCTTCAACTTTGTCCATCACCTCCTGCAGGAGAATACTGCAGTAAAGTTAGAGATCTCCTTTCATTTGTTTTTGTAAATGACACACACGGAAACATTTAATTCCTTCAGTTACTGACTAGGTCATTCTCTATCTCCACCCCTTCATGACAACGCTAGGGACAATGTACTATCTGAGTGCTATTTATGTGCACCAAGAGCATCCCCATACAAACGGACTCTCCCTGAGTCAGGAATCTGAAGGCTTGCTAAAGCCATGTGTGCTCCAAGAGCCCATGCCCCGTAAGGAGCAGCACAGCTCCTGTGATGAGCAAGACACAGTATTTTCAGACTGTATTTACTCAGTCCCTCCCTTTGAAAATATAATCCCCACCCCCACCCCCTGCTTACAGAAATGTGTAGTCCCTGTAGCCTCCTGCATGTGGAGGCCACGTTTAAAATCTGCTCACTGTGATGGGGGATTTAAAAATACAGTGGTTTCCTACCCGCAGTGCAAACTGCAAGCTTCATGCAATCAGCTAGCACTGATGCTGCAGTAAAGTCATGTAGCACTAGTCCCCTCCCTGCTGAGGCCGCAGGCAGTATAGGCCCTGGAGACCACAGCACGAGCCCAGCAGCTGATGGCCCAGTGCTGCTTTCATTTATCAGCTATTAAGAGGAGCTGGAGCAGTGCTGCTCATCACCCCGAGTGCTCCCCAGCTCCCCCCAGAAGCTGTGTCCTGAGTGGTGGCATGAGGCAAGTCCCTAGGGGAAAGACCAAACTGAAACTCTTGATTCGATTTAACTGAGGCTGTAACTGTTTCTGGCTCGGCCCCATAGCCCTTTAAAAGATAGAGGTACATGTATAAAATCTCATCTCTCTTTGAGAGTCTGGGCCCACTTAATAACATTGTTCGTCCCTCCGCACACACTCGCATCAGATGTTGTAAAGGCAGCTTTACAGTTCATATGGCCCTGGTCTTCAGCACAGGATGCAAGCATGTGCCTGGCTGTAATCACACGAAAGATGCTCACCCAGCCACAGACAGATCTTAATGGTGGTTCTTGGCTGCAACATCAGAGCGCTGGTGTGGACAGGAAGCACTGTCGTTACCTAGCTACAATTAGCAGTTCCACCTGTGGCTGTCACTCAATCGCTGTGCTGGGCGCGGGGATAAACGCAAGTGGAACAGGACAGCTCGTGTGCTTACTTGTTCTATAAAGTGCTATTTGCAGAGCAGTTGTAGCTGTGTTGGTCCCAGGATATTAGAGAGACAAGCTCAGTGAGAAGTTGGTCCAATAAAAAATATTATTCTCACTTGGGTTTTCCTCTTTTTTTCCTTTTTCCTTTTTGTTTTCTCTTTCTTTATTTGTAGATCTTTTTGTTCCCCGGATACAGAGATGGGTAGGAAGCAAACCCTCGGTGTGACCTGCAACCTTCTTGAACCATAAACTTTAGTACTGCTAATACTGACACACGAGAGAGGAGCCTGGCATGCGTTAAGGGGCGTTAAAAAGAAACAAACACTTGGTCAAAAACAAAACAAAAAATTGCCTTAAGTATAAAGTATGGACCCGTCAATACATATCACTCAGTTAACAGGGGGAGCGTCATGTTCTCTTGGCTTGGTCTCAAGCAGCCAGCAGCAAAATTGTGCCTAAGCTTAATATTTCTTTTTTTTTAAAAAAAGAACATTAGTTATGAGATTTTTTAGGTAGAACAAAATAGCAATGCCTTTTGGTTTTTTTAGCTTCTTTTGCATATGTTTTGTAAGCAACAAAAAAAATTTTTTTGTATAAAAAAAAAAAAAGTCTTGTACCCCATGCTTTTCTGCTGCTGTTTCTATAGTTGATGTTGCATCTTTAGGATCAACCAGAATATTAAAATTGTATTAAAAGAGACTGGATATAAAAAAAAGAAATTCTCAGATTCGGCTCTTAAAGCCACTAAGTGCGAATGTAGCCACGGGAGGATTTGTTCCTTGCCTGGCTTGTACCTTCCAGTGTAAAAACTCACAGGCTGAATTCGTCATCTCTGCTTTGGCCACGTCTCATTTGGGAAAAGGCGGTTAAACGACAAAGCAAGATACGGCAGCTGACATCAGTGGTTCTCTGGTTTCTCCCAGCCTCGGTAACAAGGACCCACCTTGGGGGGGAGGGGGGTGCCTGTGCAAATTGCTTTTCATTCACAGGGGTCCCTGGAGACTTGGGCTCCTTCATGGGAGCCCAGAGTGAGAAGTGAAGAGACAAAGAGCACAGCTGTCTTTGGAGCTTCGCTGCTAAAGCAGAACCTGTGGCCATGATTGGCAGAAAGAGCTGCCAATAGAGAGAGAGAATGGAGCCAGGGGGAAAAAGAGAAGCTGGGGTATTGGTAAGTGAAGAAGCGACATACCATGTACAGGAGAACCCAGGGCTGAGAGGGGGACACCTCTTTCCCACGTACCTGAGCAAATCACCCACCGTCAGAGCCACTTCCATGGGAGGAGCGGGGAGAGACATGCTGAACAAAGAGAGGAGACAGAACAAAGATGGAGAGCGGGACCGAGAACAGGCAGAACAAAGACACCAAGGAAACAAGGCAAAGAGAACAAAGAACTGAGTGTGGTGCAAATTAAAAGGCAGCTAAGCTGGAGGCTGTGGAGCAGCCTGGCATGGCATTGGCCATGGCCAGCCAATAAACCTCAGCCTTGGTTCTGGGTAGAGAATGGGGAGCTGGAGCATGTGCGTGAGAGACTCCCTCACAGCAGCACCTGGCGGTAAGAAGCGGGGATTCTCCAGCCCATCTAGACAGAGCGTCTCTGCGGGGAGGCAGCTCCTGTCACTTTGTATTTGGAACTGACAACTTTGAAAGAGCCACAGGCAGCTGCAGCAGGGTTAGTTCCCCACCACCTTCCCTGTTTAACCTGTGTCAAAACTAGCTGCTGGCTTATTTCCAAAGCACCCTCAGAAGCGACTTTCTCGGCAGTCAGCTCTTCTATCCACAGCTTCCCCACAGGCCCCGGCTGGACAGAACCACCTCCTGTGCATGTGGATTTAGCCTTTGGAGGCAAAGGGATGCTGCTCCTTTTCCACACTGTTCCCAGAGAGGAAATCGCACAGGTTTTCCCCCTCCTAGCAAGACCTTCGTGGCATCCTGCGGTGCTGGGCAGCAAAGAAACAGTCCCCCACCCCTTGAAAGGGACTGCAGCAGCTTGACTTTCCCTTCGAGGACATACTGGCTTTCTAGGGTCACTTGGCTGTTTGCTCTGCTGTGCCAGGACCCGGACCCCTCGGTGCATATGCTAGAGCCCTTGGTGGGCGAGATGCCCCATTGCACTCTGGGAGGACGAATGAAGTGACGTGCTGAGCGTGGGCCATATTGGCAGACCCTGGTTCCACGGAGCAGAGCTGAACCAGAGGTGATGGGGCTGAGCTGGGCTGGAATGAGAGCAGCTCCAAATGCTTCAAATTTGTGACACTCCCCTTCCACCCACCCACCTCCAATAAAATGTGGTAAATTGTCACCATGTCCCCCCCACACCTTCCCCCAAACAAACACACACACAAAAAGCAGGTCTGAAATGTTTGATGACCAACCCTGCCCAGCTCTGCCTACAGCCTGGGCTGGCTCCGCTCCTGTGGGCTCTGCCTGGGCTAATGCCTGCAGCAGGGAAGGAGGTGTTAAACCTGCTTATTAATGCAGTCTGGCCCCCTGCCCCAATTCAGCGCCATAGAGCCACATGTTGCTGGGTGTGAATCTCTTATCTCCTTGGCTGGGCGGATGAGGCATCTGTCTCCTGAGTTTGAGGTAGCAGGGTGGCTTGGCTTGTTGGATCGCTACATGGTTTATCGTTCAGCTTCCTGCGAGGACAGGGGCTAGCAGAGCAGGTGCAGGGCTGTTTCAGCGGGTCCTTCCTCTTTCTCCTTCCTCGTTCTTCTCACTTCTCTAATTCTGTGGACCTGGTGCTTGGGGTAAACCATTTTTGCTACCCTATAGTCGGTCTAGGGTGTCCCCTCTGGAGGAAGGAGGAGGGTTGGTGGGTGGGATTGGATATCTTGGCACATCTCCTCACTGTGGGCTTTGGCGTAAGCTTCTGACTTTCCTCTGCTCTGACACCTGCCCTGGCCTTGTGCTTCAGCAGATATCACTGCCTCACCCCTCTCCCCAGTGGTCTTGGGAGTGCTTCAGCACCTCTGAAAGTCAGACGCTTGGTCTCCAGGACAGTCTCATTCTGTGGTGCTGCCCAGGATTTAATTCTGGAGTCAATCACAAATTTGGCAACAGGGCAGGATGATTTCTTCCTGCCCATCCCCTTGCGTTGGGCATCCAGAACATCTGATCCCCACAAACACAACGCTCCAGGGACTTTCTGCAGAGGACGGCGCTGCTCGATGGCAACTCTCAGATGTGCCCATAGGGCTGCAACCCCATTCTGTGCAGGCTCTAGGCACCCCCCAGGTTACAGGAACTGTGTTTGTGTGGCCCCTGCAGTGTTGGAATTCGGCTGCTGCTTGCTTGTGTGGATAGGGTTAAAACTGAGCACACCTGGTAGGGAAAGCCTGTTTCAGCCTGCATAACTACCAGCGTTAAGATACTGCTCCTTCCCCTGTGGCCTTCTGCCTGCACCAACGAGGAGAGAGAAATTCGAAGGGCAAATGGTGAATCTTGGCTAAGCCCCCATTGTCAGGTGTTCTGGGGGTGGGGGAGACAGTAGGTCAGTCTGCAGTGTTTGACTCTGCTCTTTGTATCGCTCACACGAGGCTACGCTGCCCATAAAGTATTTCCATGCTGCCCGTCTCCAAATCTGCCACTCACTGAATCCTTCCAGTGTTGCTGAGGGAATTGGGCCTTGTCCTCAGATCACAGCCAGAGTTTTATAAAGGTAGTTCAGCTGCACCTTGGCCATAGCCCCATCCCCACTGCCAACCTCCACCCTCCCTTACTGCAGCCGTAGTCATCCTCCCCAGAAGGCCGGAGTGGTGCAGGAGCCCTCTCCCAAGCCACATCTGGAACACTGGCCATTGCTGCTCAGCAAGGGTTAAGGCGGCTGCTCTTTAAACCTAGGTTAGAAAACAGACAGGGCTGCCACGGCCCTCTGCTGTCTAAAGCTAACGAGAGCAGAGACCCGACCTGCCGTGGTCTGACCCTGTCGAGATCACCTGCACAACTGTGATTTGCCTTGTTACTCTAACTGGAGGACTCTTGCTGCAATAGAGAACAGAAATAGCTGACGCGTCCTTTTGGCCAGACTGGGCTTCTATTCTTGACAGGGAACTTTCCCTCCTCACTGTAATTGAGATTTTTCTTTGGGGAGAATCTGTCTTTTGAGATGAGAGAGGGTTGAAAATGCTTATTATTTTTCCAGGAAATTAAAAAAAAAAAATTCTCCCCTTAGCTAGAAACCCAAAATTTGAAAAATGTTTGGTTTTTGATTTAAATGAAAAAAAAAATGGTGTTTTCAGATTTTAAAAAACCTAGAAAATTTAAAACAAAATGAGAAATTTCTGTGAAAATTTACATTTTGGTCAAAGTTTTGACGCCCTTCTCCTCTTCCCCATTCTATGGAATACTCTGTGTATCCAGCCAAAGTGGGAAGACCTCTGACGAGCTCCCCCCCAGCTCCCTGTGACTTGTTCAGTACGGCTTGTATTTGCCAATTGTTAAAGGAGGCTTCGACACTTCTTCCATTCCTGTTAATGAATGGGGAGTGACTGAGTCCCCTAGACTACTTTGCAAATTTTAACCTCTGTATTTAGAAGGGGTTAAAACCCCAGTCTGGGCTTTGGAGAATGTAACACTGGATGGAGATCTGGCAGCTGGTCTTTGCACAGCATGTATGCTCTAAAATAAAAGTTGCTCACTACTTTCTGTTTTTTATAAAGGATCTTAGGTTGGCTCCTCCTCGGCCGTAGCCCCATCTCAGTGAGAGCAGTTTGGGAGCCCCCTGTTCTGCCTAGAAGCTATCCTGCTAGCAGAAATCAACATCCATCTAGCAGTATTGGATGCCTGTGGATAGCAGGGAGTTTGCAGAGTGAGAGCAGATAGCCACTACATGCACATCATGCTTGCTATATGCCTGGTGTTTTCACCTGCCCACTCTAGTCTCTGCAGTTGTGCAAAGGAGGGGAAATTTCAGGGAAATGTGGATTGTCATCAGAAGTCAGCTGGTTCTCGAGGGGATGCACTCTAGCAAAACGTAACCCCCAAATTTAGGTTTTGTAAATAAAATTCCTACAAGATTTAAGGCCCACTGGAATGTTCCCCCTAGATGTACATATACTTTTTTAATGGCTATGGAAAGATTTTTGATGCTCCTCTGCAGAGTTTCCTGCCTGACCATTTCTGCTGGGAGTGTGCAGAGCGCTGCAGATGGACTAGCTGATATTTCCATGGGCCAGGCAGAGAGTGGTGCAATCGAGCCAACACCAAGCATGTCAGGGGAAAAGTTAATTCAGTTTCTGGCACATTCCCCTTTAATCATCAGAGCTGGGGTTTGTAACGTAGTCAAAGGAAGCTTGTTTCCTAAGAATGAGCTTTAAGCCACATGGCATCCCAGGGAGACCCAGCTGCAGAGCCCCAAAAACCTTTCCAGAGCCTCAGAGCACCCAGCATGAGGAAATGTGAACACAGCGCTGGCAAAGTACTCTCCTAATCCTGGTGATGTGATCTGGCTTTTTAGTGATGTCCCTTTACCAGGAGAATTCCAGGAGCTGAATGCCTGGTACTTCTAGAGAGCTGTGGCCAGCAAGAGAAAACAGCAATGTCTGCGTTCAGCTAGCCTTGATCTCACGGCTGATCAGTTATTCCTGGGCACTCTACTCAGATCCAGCTCTGTGAGCTTGCTGACAGTCGCTCACCTTGGATCCATTTCTCTCACTAACCACCCCTCTTCCTCCCTCTGCCCCCCCTTCTCCCCTCCGTGGAAAAAATTGTCCATTTGGCATAGTAAAAAGGCAGATCCAACTTTTTTTCTTTTTTAAAGTCTCTTCCCCGCATCACCTGTTTCTGGTGCTTCCATTAGCCCTGCAGCAAGAAATGTGACCAGCTCTTGAAATTTGACAAAGTAGCAGCTGTTTTTTGCAGTGGGAGAGGTGACTAATACCATTTTTCCCCCCAAGTTCTCTCCTCTGTCAGTCCTATGCCTCTTTTTCTCTGCATTATGGGCACAGAGCTGCCCCAAATTCTCCACTCCATTATTGTCCAGTATAAAACACCTGTTGACTTGGGCGGGGGGGGGGGGTGTCTTTAGCATAGATGATGTTGAGTTACTTCCAGCAGTAGGGATATGGAGGGAAAGAATTGAACAAAGTTGGCATGGTCTGAGGTCAGTGCTCACTTTGGCATTAGCCCGTTGAGAGGGAAAGTACCGAAATGAGTTAAAGCTTCTCAGAGCAAGAGGGCAGTGCATGGAGACACTGGCTTCCTGGTCTTGCAACTGGAAGTTGACCTTGGATCATTTGGCCTAAATTTGAGGACATGCTGGTTTTGTGTCTTCAGTCCTCTGAAGGTTTTTCAATCTTGGATTTAGTTTATTAGATTGACATAGATTCCCTGGGTTTTTACCTGCTATAGATGAGCTCTGACCTAGTTTACTGAAGAGCAGGTCACTGGGCCCATATGACAAGGTCCTGAAGGTGTGTCTTGCCAGTGCTATGGGTGTGGTGCATTAGACATGCCTTGGACACCACAAAGGCATCTTTTCTTCTTGTGGCGTTGGCTGAAAGAAGCCGCCACTAGAGCAAACGTTTGTCTCTTCGTGTTTATTTGGTGTAACGCTGAGGCCAGCTTGGGGGTGTGGAGCTGTTGGCTCGTTGGAGTTGAAAGAAGGGGTTCAGAGGCATTTTATCTGGTTTGCTCCTGTTGAAGACGATGAGCTTTAGAAGGGGGGGCTGGAGCACAGCCAAAACCACCTGCCTGCACACCTTGCAACAGCACCTCACTGCCCCCCTCCCCTTTGGCCGGGGATCCTAATGAGTATCTCGGTGCTCAAGCATCCACCTTCACTGTGGTCTCGCGCACACACACGCCCACACCTGGGGGGTGCATGGATGGCCAGGCACGAATGGAGTGTGGGGACGGTGGGTCACGAATGCTGAGACGTGGACTCTTGCTCCTTGTCCTCATAACCCCACAGTCCCTGCCAGTAAGTCTCAGAGAGCAAAATTTCTCCCCAGTTCCTGCCTGAGTTGCCCTTGTGAGGCAACAGTATCCACGTAACTGCCCAGTTTTAATCCCGGCTCAGCTCATGTTGCTTTTCAAGCTTAGCAGTCGCTTCATTCGGCCCTTCCAGAGGGTGAGGGCACAGAGGCAGGGGCTTGTGCCCTCATCCACTCTCTGCATCACTTCACTTCACCATGGTGCCCTGAGTGGGTTGTCAGCAGCGGGAGTTGAACCTGGACCCTTCGGTGCGTGAAGTGCAAGCCTCTGCTGCCTGAGCTACAAGCCCCGACTCTGCCCTCCAAAGCTATAGCAGGCTCATCTGCTTCTGTGTGTGCCTCAGCCACCAGAATGGGACAGAGCTGCCACACAGGCTGTTCTACACGTCAGCCGCCAGCTGCTTCCCGAGAGGCTTTGCGCTCCGTGTGCCAATCCCCGGGTAACGCTGTGGTGGAATGGGAACCCTGCAGTCAGGCTGTGCTGCTCACAGGAGTCAAACGCCAGCCTTGGCTCAGGAACCCAGCATCCTTAGCAGCTCAGCGTTTGGTTTTAGAACAGAAAGGAGAGAATCTTGTTCTCCCCAGAAAGACATTAGCATGGTCACTGCATGTGGCTCTTGGGGCTCCCTCCCCGTTAGGAGTTAGCTGTGCTTTCCACGCGTTTCCACAGCAGAACCACCAAAGTGACTCTGGCGCCCCAGTGCCGCTGGCTGTTCAAAACCCTGCGCAGAGAGAAAAAGAACAAAAAGTGTGGGGTTCAGGCTGATTGTACAGAGCGCAGCCGCCCGCTCACAGTTGGATCCCAGCTGCAGGTGGCAGACGCTAACCCACAATGTACCAGTGTGCAGCTCATAGCCAGTTGCAGCGATTTTGAATACTAGTAAAGCCCAGGAGCCTGCATCTCTCCCGTGCTGCACCATTGACTTTCAACGGCAGTGGGATCGGAACCCCATCTAGCTCCTGATCCTGGGGGGAGGTTCCAAGCCCCTTCAATGGGTGCTTAGCACCTTTCTGAGTTCCTGAGGGGACAGAGAAATGGCAGGTGGAGCAGAGCACTAATGTGCCAGAAATCCAGGTGAGGTGCACCAATAGTGAGCTGAACCATGGCTTGAATGTGCAGCAGGACCCTGAGAGCTCGTGACTAAACCCTAATCATTATCCAACCCTGATTGTCCTCACCCCAAGCAGTGTCCTTGCAGAAGGCCTGTGCCCCACTGTCATATGCAACCCTCTTTCATTGACCCAGCCTGCCCGCCTGCAGTCAAGCGTGCAGAGAATGTGTGCAAACGTTTACTGAGTGGCCCGTAGGTCCCAGCCCGCTGGTGCACTTGGGATTCGGCTTTTAGGTAGACTTGGCCCCGCCTCAGTGCGTGGGGAGGAGGAGTGACCTCTTGAGAGCCCTTCCAGGCCAAGGTTTCTGTGATTCTGATGCATCGCACAGTCATTCCGTTCCAAAACCAAATCTGCACCGTGCCACCAGTGTTTGCTCTCAAGGGAGAGCAGTGACCCAGAGCTAGGGCTGAGTTGGCAGAGTGAGTGGAGAGAAGTGGTTTTGCAGGAGCATGACGTCAGCCCGGGCGGGAGTGTGTTGGTGGCTTTTTCTGCACTAAAGCCCAGCAGCAAAAGCTGAATTGGAGGAGGTGCCAGGGGCTGCTTTTGTCTGGGACAAGGATGCTTCTGTCCACACCACACCTGGTTGTGTCTTCCAGCTGCTGGTCAGATGCCATGGGGGCAGCAGCCTGGCTGAGGATGCTCATCGTTAGGGTTCCTGCATCCCCATCCAAGGTGCAGGAGCTCTTCTGTGCCCAGTCCAGGCAGTTAGCTCAAGGGATAGGCTAAGTCAGGGCCACTCTACTGTCTAGCACAGTGGAGCAAAGCCCCTGGGACAGAGACCACTGTGGTGCCTAAACAGCTGGCAAGAGCAGCCACTTCAACCCTGCTTTGCCTGTTGCCTGGGCTGCCCCCTTCCTGAGCTGATGGCCTCCTTTGGAGTGTATAGGCCCTCGGGTGGGGTGACATGATCTTTTCTCCTGGCAGAGGCTTGGTCTCCAGACGGGTTTCCCTTGCCCACATGGTGGTATGTGGAAAATGCGTGAGCCAGATGTGGTGAAATGGACTAATTTGGAGCAAGCGAGGTGGGCGAGGCACTTTTTGTTGGGGCCCTAGTTGCCTTCAGCCTTTCTAGACTATCCCATGCGAGTTGGGCATCATCCCCTCCTGGGGGTGTCTCAGTGTCTCTCTTCCTGTGCTTTCAACCACCTCCTGTTTCTCACCTCCTGACGCTGATTCTGTTTCAGCCAAGCATCTGTTGTCCTGGTTGCAGAAAATACTCCTTCCACCTGTGGTCTTCGAATCAGCCGCATGGCAGCTGTGGTCGGAGAGCCGCCCGCCTTGGGTAGCGGGAAGGTGGTTTCTAGTCTTGCTGAGCGGTTGCCTGGAGGAGAAGGCACTAGCTTGAAGGGGGCATCATGCTTGAGTGTCTGTTGGCATGATGCAGCATCCATCCCCATTCTGTCCCATTGCACCCACTGAGCTGCCCGTGGGCCCTGCGTGTCAGGAGGAACACTCCCTGGGGAGCTTTGAATGGCGCGAAGATGAGCTGAGAGAGGGAGAGCCAAGAATCTCCCTCCATTTAGTGCCAAATCTTTTAAAAGTCCCTTTGGGAGCCCACCAGCTCAAGCAAGTCTTGTGTCTTTGGGGAAGAGGGAGAAGAAACACAAATGTGGGAAATAATTTACCCTGTCTGCATCTAAGCAATTCTCTTGTTTGGGGGCAGGGAGCAGAGAAAGCAACACCTGGCAACGTTGACTAAGGACAGTACTTCCATCAACCTGCATTTAGTTCATTGCCTATGGGAAACTGACCCATTTTCTAGAGAAGACTCAAACTAGTTTAGAAAATGAAGTGCTACTTGATTCCCCTTTATATATTTTTAGTACTTGGGGGCAGGGAAGAGCAATTGTAGGGGAAAAGCCTGTGGAAGCAGTTTATTTTTAACCCCTTAGATGGTTTCTTTTGGCCTTTTTAAAAAAAAAAATGGTCCTGGCTTTTGATGTTTATGCTGCCTACCTGTAAATCCAGATGTACTTAAGTGGCTGAAAATCCTTGTTCTTAAATCAGATACACATTATAGTTTTGAACTATATATATAGTATATATATATATATATATATATGCGCCTAACCCAGCAAAAAAATAAAGTATTTGGGGGTGGGAAAATGCATTGTTCTTTTGAACGAATCACAATTGGGGGATAAAATTGTGTTTCCGAGTGCCTCAAGATATGAATTGTTTTCATTTTTTTAAAATAATTTTATACAAGTGTCAAAACAGCTGGCTGGATTATTTGGAATTTTTAAATAATCCTAACTTTTTTAAAGTAGATTTTGAGAACTGTCCTGTATATAACAGTAATGTAGCAATAAATGTGACATTTTATAACAATATTACTTTTTTCCCCCATATCTGTCTTTCAGATGTTGTATACCTATGAATGAAAAGTTGTAATAAAGGTTTTACCTTGTACTAAAACCGAAGGTGTTGGTAGGACGTTGTTGCTGTTCAGTTTTGTGCTTTGGCCGTACTGGCATTAGCCCATTTTCAACCCCAGGTGTCTAATTTCAGCCTCCGTGATCCACATTTAAGTAGCTAAAGTTTGGCCTGAACTTCCAAATTGCTCACAACTCCCTTTCCTGCCATGTTCAATTTCTCCTCATTTCCCTGTCCTGGGTTTTCTCCTGCTGTCTGTCACCGCAGTATCTGGGCCCCTTCCATGTAAATCACTAGCACAGTCCCTAGCAGATACCATGGAGTGTCTGACACTGCTCCCTTTTTGGGGTCTGAACACTGCTTAGGGGAGGATTTGTGCGGTTTCCATTGTATGTTGTGTTTGCACCTGCCTGCCTCAGACTCTACAGGGTCGGGTGAATTGAGCACCATGTAGGGGCACTTCTCAGGCAGTGCTAAGCCTGGGGCGGTAGTTGTCATGTCGGGGGGGGGGGGGGATCTTCTGCCCCTCCAGAGTGTCTGAGCACAGTTTGAGTGTGGAGTGTGAGCTCTGCAGAGGCGAAGTGCTGCTCCCAGCTTGTGCCCCTGGGGCAGGAGTCAGCAGTGTGTTTACACACAGAGGCAGGGTGATTCAGGTAAGAAAGGGCTGGTGGCTCGTCTACGCCATGCAGCTTTTAGCGACAAGGCTGTGTCGATGCAGCCTTGTTGCAAAACGTCAGCATGTGTAAAGGCTCTGTCGGTACTTTTGCAGACACAATACTTCCCGTTCCATTAGCTTTGTCAGCAGGAGAGCGCTCCGTCCGACATAGTCGCATTCACACTGCCACTTGCGTCGGCAAAACTTTTGTCTTTGGCCAGGGGGGCTCTTTAAAGTTTTGTCAACAACTTTGCAGTGTAGACGTACCCTTAGATGTGCCTGTAAAGCAGAAATCCGAGGGGTGGTGCCAGCGGGGGTTTGAAGACAGGAGGCAGGGGACTCTGAAATGAGGGAGCTGTAAAAAAAAAAAAAAAAAAAAAAAAAAAAAAAAGGAGGGCATAACCAAGGAAAGGAACAGCATGTGCCTCATCCCTGGAGTATCTGAGCCCCTTGCAATGTCTAACCGATTTCTCCTCCCAGCCTTTCTAGAGCAGGCCTGTTATCCCAATTGTACAGATGGGCCACTGAGGCACACGCAGACTAAAGGCCAGATTTTCAAAGGGATTTAGGCACCTAGTGAGATTTTAGAAAGCACCTAGAAGGTTCAGTGCTTTGTAAATCCCACTAGATTCCTAGCTGCATCTTTGGTTGCCTAAAAACCTTTGAATCTCTGTCCCTGAGGCACTGGCCTGGAGTCGGACAGGAAGGCCGTGGGGGACTCTGAGGACATCCGCCTCTGCTGCAAAACGAGGCGTCTGATAGATGGGAGTAAAACCAAGGCAGCACTTCTCAGAGACTCCAGCAATCGGTCCCGGGCGGTGGGGAGGGACGACAACATGAAGAGCAGCACAGAGGTCACCTCTAATATTTAGTTAATTTTCTTGTTTTATACAGGAATTAGGTACAGTGCTCCTAGCAGCTCATTTCTAAACTATCTGCCAAAAAAACCTGATGGTTTTTAAGGTATCCCAGGTGCCTAAGTAGCCCCTGGAATCACAGATAATGTGGCCCCCTCTGCCCTGCCCAGTTCTGAAATGGTGCCCCTGGTAGCTGTAGATAAGGTGGATGGTGGGTGCTTTCCTCTCCCCATCCCAACTTGGGGCCATGGGGGTTGGGCCCCATGTAAGGAGCTGTCGGGGGACCTTGTGTGGAGATGTTTGTTCCTTCTCTCTTCCAAGTTGGGTTCATCATCTCCAGGATGTGTTGGAGCCAAGCAGCAGTGTTTCCTAGATGCGAGGGGTCAGTGCTGATGTTCCTTGCAGGAAGGAGACATACCTTCCTAGCAGTGGAGTTTTACTTTCAATTTCCCCAGTCATGTGATTTCTCCGACCTTGGATGCAGCATTAACCTTTTGAGTTTGACTTATTGCCCCCCAGCCCTTTCTAGCCAGTGTTCAGCTCACGCAGCGTCTTCTCGCTACACTTCAGCAACTGCCTTCCTAGGAAGCAAAGCCGAGCTGCAGTAGCTGCTTCATCCCAGACGCAGGGAACCGGAACATCTGAAAGCTGCAAGAAGGTGATGATGTATGAGTGACCCTTCTTACTTGACAGGTTTGCGGCACGTCTTCATTTCAGATCTGCGGAGAACAGCCCGTTAGTCCTGGAGCTAATTCTGCAACCGCTCCCTGCACAAAGATCCCACGGAAGTACCTTGAGGGTTTAGCAGTAGAATATCCACTCTTTATGGTATTTATACAGGGTTCAAGCAGGTGTAGGACAAGGCTGTGTGATCTGGATTCTCACTCTAGATGCCTGAGGGGGCAGATCATAGACTCTGCTGAGCCTGCCCCTTAAAGCACAGACTGGTGCTGAGTGTGGAATGTGGGAGCTGGAGCTGAGACCCACCAAACTCATCTCATGGATGCCACCACAGCTCCAGTAGAGGGGAACAATGTTCAGTCCCTACTGGGCTGGATTAAGACCAGTGAATGTCTCTGCAGCCAATTAGCAATGTGCTGAAACAGTCCCCTAATTAGTGCTAATTGATGAGAAGGTCCACGTGTATATTACATCTCAAAGTAACTTTATAGGCAGCAGGTTTAAAACAAAAGGAAGTTCTTCACGCAGCGCACAGTCAACTTGTGGAACTCCTTGCCTGAGGAGGTTGTGAAGGCTAGGACTAGAACAGGGTTTAAGAGAGAACTCGATACATTCATGGAGGTTCAGTCTATTAATGGCTATTAGCTAGGATGGGTAAGGAATGGTGTCCCAGCCTCTGTTTGTGAGAGGGTGGAGATGGATGGCAGGAGAGAGATCACTTGATCATTGCCTGTTAGGTTCTCTCCCTCTGGGGCACCTGGCCTTGGCCACTGTCGGCAGACAGGATACTGGGCTAGATGGACCTTTGGTCTGACCCAGTATGGCCGTTTTTATGTTAGAAGAATGTTAAACCCAAAAGTTCAGAAAAGGCAGAATTCTCTGTCTGGGAGGACGCTGGAATGAACGTGGCTCTAGACACAGTGTGAACGGTGAATGGAGCAGTAGTTCAGGTTGGTTTTGTTTGTTTTCCCCTTTGTTCTGGCTACTCAATGTAACCTGGTTACCGTCTTTAATGCCAATCGTTTTGCTTACACGTTTTGATGGACAGGTGTGGGTACTTCCGGATCCTGCCACCCACCCGGCAGGGTGCATCTTCTTTATTTTTCCATATGAATTTATTCTGTGGTGCCTCCACCCCCCTCGCTCCTTCCTGGCAGGGTCACCAGGGCAGCGTGGGAGGAAAATTCTACCCACAGGGTAACCCCCAGTTACTTGCCAGAGAGTTGGGGACTCCCAAGAAATAACACAAACACATACAATATATTCAACACAATAATTATATTAAACAGGAGACAAAATTAACATAATGGGTAACACTATTGTTAGGTACACCGGTGCACACGGTGCTAATACCCGTGACTTTCCCCAGTCACGTGACTTGATGTAGCAAATGTAAGATCAGTGTCCATTTGGTGCATGTACCTTCTTGGGGCCCTTGATGACCGATGACCACGAGATCTTCTCTGCCGTGGTTTAGCAGTGTGGCTGACGGGGTTCAGTACAGCCCAAAGGACTCACAAGTGGGAGGAGGTGGAAAGTCCCTCCACAAGGGGGGTGTAATACACAGCAGGTTATAAAATCCCCAAACCCTCACTCTCTGGCTTGAGAACACAGTTCAGGGAGCAGGGGGTCCCCAAAACAAGTTCTTTGACTGACTGACTGACTGACTAAAAGATGGTGCCCTCACAAACTCCATGAATGATGCTCAGGTTCAGAGCTGACTCTGGACTCCTCCGTCATTGCAGAGGGGCTGATCTCTGCTGGCCAGGATCCTCTTCAGGCAGGAGTCGGGCTGCTTTGGTCCCAGGGTTTCCCCTCCCCACAGAGGGGTGCAGGGCTCAAGGGCAGGTTACACAACTACACTAACATCCAAACTGTCATCTCCCAGCCCAGCGTCCAGACGCACTCCCAGCAGGCAGCAGCCCTGGGCTAGCAGCCAGAGCAGAGCTGACCGTGTGTGGACTGGGCTCATCTAGGAAGCTGGAGGGCGAACTCAGCCTGGCTGGGGAAGTTTCCCAGCAAAACTCTACAGACTGGGAATCACCAGGGAGAGGGGAAAACCCAGCTGAGGGTTCTTGCTTCCAGGTCCATAGAGGACAGTTCTCAGGGGGAACCCTGCATGCAGGCCTGGGACTCCCCAGCTCCCCACACAGCCAGTCCTGCCCTTGCCCTGGCTGGCTCCAGACTGACTCTGAAATGGCTTCTTCTCTGTCCAGAGCTCCCTGGGAGGGGCATCTCACTCCTTAATGGTTGTCAGGCAGACTCTGAGTGTGCCTTGGCTCCCCCTCCCTACCTCTCCCTGAGCTGCTGGCAGACAGAGCCCCAGGAATCTAGGAATCTCCTTGGGGGGTTACACTTTTTTGGCTGAAGAAGCTTCCAGAGGCCAGTGTGGATTTGAGGACATCAAGAGATTGAGAATCCACCGCTTCTCTTGGTAGCTTGTTTCCATTGTTAATCATGAGATACAGTTTTATTTTAAATCCAGAAAACTTCTTAACTTCATCAAAATCAAGGGTTTGGGGCACCAGGACTGACACGCTAATGATTTTCTTTTGTGCTCCAGTTTAGCATCTAAAATGTCAAGCTACGTCATTGAAGTTGCCAACAACAGTAAGGGATGTGTCACCGTTGTTGTTAGTACCAATCCGGTATTACGATTGTTGGGTGATTCTCTGACTGTGACCTTCCCCGCCTACGAGCTCCTCAAGTCATTCTTCACTAAAGACAAGCAGAGTGTTTCACCAGGGGAAACCTCAGTTGTAAACAAAGTTAGTATCTGGAAAATGTTCACCTATGGAGTTGGGTTGACAGGAGCAGAATGGTACTGCATGACAGTGACCAGAGAGGATGATGAGTGGGTGGCTGTGTGTCAAACTCCTCTGCGTTGCACCTGGATTGTGGAGGATGAGAAAATCTACCGCCAAGATAAACTGTCAATATGCAAACCATTTAGGTAAGTTGCTCTTTCTCCTTCAGATTGTATCACTGTAACCCAGAATCCCCAACCTCAAATCTTCAAAAGCCACCAGTCAGACCCCATGAAATCATGCAACTGGCATAACAATCATGATGAAAATGAAATGTTCTGCTCTTTTTCTTTTCCATTTGGTTTCAGCCCTTAGGTCTCACTCGGTTCATGTTTTCAAGCTTTCTTCTGCAACCATAAGAGCTAGAAACTTACTTTAGAAATAAAATAAAATGAAAGCTGAGATTCTCGTGTAATAACATGACTCCACGAGCTGGGGCTTTCAGACAAATACCAAATATCATGAGATTTGCAACCAAATTGTGAGAGTTGGCGATGCTGGTAACCTGACTGTACCTAATTTTTAAAAATCCATTCAAAATCACTAATTATACAGAAAATCCTACATTAAGGTTACAAATCAGAAAATGCCAGAGTTGTTGTTGCCTCTTCATTCTGAATTTATCCCTCTTTTTGCATGTGCAAGCAGCTCTCCCCATCATCACAGAGGAAGTCTGGGACGGAGCTAGGGACAGAACCCAGCTCCCTGGGTTCTAGTCAAATGCTTTAACACTTTCCACCTCATTCACTGTCTGTTCTGTGCAGTGAATGAAGCTCTAGTCCTGTAGATAAATGGGAATCACATCATTAAAGGCTGCCATGATGCATACGCACAAGGGGCTGAATTAAGGTTGCCCAAGCAACCTCATTCTGCCATTTTCTAACTTCTGTGAGCGTGACTTGGCAACCTGAATAAAGTCCCTCTAATGGAACACTTTCCGTAGGTCATTTCCTTTGCTTTTGTAAAAATTTCATCCCGTGAAGCCAGACTGACGTCACTTGAAGCTGTGTGGTGGGCAAGTCCTTCTGAACATTAGGCCAGTTATTAGGTGCCTCGCTGCGGCTTCTGGTTTGGGGAATCTTGGTCCATTTCTTTTTACTTGCTCTAGATGTGAAGGACTTCAAAGGAGATTTTTTTCAAAGGCCGTTAGGTACCCAATTCCCATAGACTTTCACTGGCAGTTAGGTGCCTAACTACCACTGGTGTCCTGGAAAATCTCCTAATTCATTGAGTGTCATCTTTGTTCTCCTATGATGGAATGGTACAGAAAGAAGGGAAGAGAAAACAGTCTTCGCTCTGTTCTTCACAATTGCATGTAAATCTTGGCCAGACCCCTAACCTGTGTAGCTGGACTGAAGTGGCTGGTTTGGTTTTGCAAATCTTGATCCAATAAACCAGTGGTTTTCAAGCTTTTTCGGCTGCATACCCCCTTTCCAAATAATGTAGTCTACCATGTACCCCCATCAGAAATCGGGTCATAATAGACCTATGATTAGCTTGCTAAGTCTTACTTAATAAAATGTGTTGCCCACCGTTATGGGATCTTTTCTGTATACCGCCTGACGAGAGCTCACATACCCAGTTTGAAAACCTCTGCATTAGACTTTTCTTTTGACATAATCAACTCTCAACCTAGGAGATTGTTAGGACCTTGCATCAATTTTATCTAAACTACCAGATCTGGAGGTGTTCAATAAAAGTCTCTGCTTTTGTCTCATCCTTATAATGGGAAAACCAGGGGATGGGATGGAAGGGCTGGGTTCTGGGTACCACCCAGGGCCGGTGCAAGGATATTTTGCGCCCTAGGCGAAACTTCCACCTGGCACCCTTGGCCTCCCCCCTCCCCCCAGAGCATCGCTTATTATAAACTTTCAAAAATGAATACTGCATAATGTGGCATTGTTCATTAGAATTAATACATATTCGGCTTGAAAATTTATTAATTTCATTATTTAGCCTACATATTTAATGAAAATAATTGAATAACCTGACAGGGTGTGGGGCTGGCTGGCTCTGGGCAGGGTAGGGGATGCGAAGCTGGTTGGAGATGGGGTGTGGGGTTGGCTGGAGACGGGGTGCGGGACTGGCTGCGTGCAGGGCAGGGGGTGTGGGGCTGGCTGCAGGCAGGGCAGGGGCTGGATGGAGATGGGGGGTGGGGGCTGGCTATGGACAGGGCAGGGGGTGCAGCAGGGACTGGCTGCGGGCAGGGCAGAGAGTGAGGGGCTGGCTGTGGGCAGGGCAGGGGGTGTGGGGTGGCTGGAGACAGGAGGTATGGGGCTGGCTATGGGCAGGGCAGGAGGTGTGGGGCTGGCTGCGGGCAGGGCAGGGGGTGAGGGGTGGCTGGATACAGGTGTGTGGGGCTGGCTAGAGACAGGGCAGGGGGTGTGAGGCTGGCTGTGGGCAGGGCAGGGGGTGCAGCAGGGGTGGCTGCGGGTAGGGCAGGGGGTGAGGGGCTGGCTGGAGGCAGGGGAAGGGGTGTGGGGCTGACTGGAGGCAGGGCAGGGGATGAGGGGTTGGCTGCAGTCAGGACAGGGGGTTCAGCTGCCATGGATGGAGCTGGAGCACAAAGAGCAGCTGCAGAAGGAAGAGCTGTTGGACAGAAGCTTCTGTGAGGAACCGGCTCTGTCCCATGGAGAGGTACCACTGCGGGATCTGCATTTTAAATAGCAGTGGGGACGCCCCTGCAGCCCCTTGCCCTCTCAGCCTCCTGGGCACTGGCTCTCTGCGGCTCACTCCCTAGGGGCTCAGCCCTGCTCCTCTTGCCCCCAGTCCCTCATTAGGCCTGGGTGCCTGTAAAGCATGCAGCATATCTTTGTACTGTGTTAATGACTCCTGAACTGGTGGGGGCTATGCCTAATTGCTGCCACTATCTCTTTCTTTGCTGGGCAATTAGATGACAATTAACTTGGAATAGCCCAGAGGGGTCAGAGTAGAGAAGGAGGGAGGAGAGACCTTTAGGTTTCAGTTCTGTGCAAAGCCAGTTAACTTTTCTTTTCAGCTGCCTATAAACAAACCTAGTAGAGAAAAGAATTTCTTCCCCACATCCCCTCCCCCAAAAAATCGGTTATGATTTTAATGGATCCAGAAGCAAAATAAATCTGTAATCAAAAAGACAAGTTTCCTGTTTTCCCTTCCACAAAGATCTATTTCCAACCCAGGTAACTTATTATTTATTACCTGTAGTAACTATGTTCTCACGTTTGAATGATACACTGTAGTGGTGTCGGAGTTCTTTGGAAATCCCTCAGCCCTTTTGCGGTGTTGGGAGTGAATGCTAGACCCTCAGTTAATTACTTTTACCTTACTTCACGTGCCCATCTTTTGGTCATTAATTTTTGAAGTTAAATTAGATTTTCAAAACCCACCTTTAAAATGATGTTCATGCCGACAATTGCATTTTAATTGTCCAAACGGGGAAATCGATGCCTTGAAATTATGGGATCTAATTTTAAAATTGTATTAAAAATGTGGCATTATAAAGGGGAAATATTTTAAAAGGTTTTACCAGCATCCCCATTACTGCTACCCAGGATTCTGCTTCAAGCAGTAACAAGGCAGGGAGTGGGCAATGGACAGATTAGTGTTCAGTGGTACTTCAAACAAAAAGACATTTACTCTTAAATTATCTCGTTGATGCCTAATTGACGCTCTAATAGCATGTATCAAATATGTCAAAACTTTGCTGAATAAGCTTGTTAGCATTTTTAAGGGGGACACTGAACATTCCAAACAGTGATAAGTGGTGCCTGCGGGCGGTCCACCGGAGCCGCTCGAGCAGCCGACCGTCCGCAGGCACGACTGCGGCAGCTCAGACGCCCTCACTGTCCCAGCAGCAGCGGCTGCTCAACCATTTAAAACAAATTTTGAGGGCGCTTTTTGGTGCCCTCAAATCTCGGCGCCCTAGGCAACTGCCTAGTCTGCCTAAATGGTTGCACCGGCCCTGGTACCACACAATGTAGTTAGATTGAGTATGGCCTTGCAAAAACAAACACTGGGGTGGTTCAGATCTAGATTTCCTTTCAACCTGAGTCGCTCAGCGTGAGACCGGGGGAAGAAGGTTGGTTCATATACAAGATCCCAGTTTTGCCCATTGCTGTTCTGTTGGGCCCTTTTTCTGGGGAGACGTAAGGCAGGGAGGGGGTTAGCGTGTGCATGAAAACTTTGCTAATGAATCTGATGCTTTTCGAAGCACTTTTCCTGCTGGCAGGACTGACACACTAATCATTTCCTTTCTGATCCAGTTTTGTACCTGAAAAATCCTGCTACATCATTAAAGTTACTAACAAAACCAAGGAAGTCATCAGTGTTGTGCTTCATGAAGGTCTGCTAGCCCAAGTGCTGAGCAATGGACTACGAAGAATTTCAAGCCATGTGAGAGACCGTTACTTCAAGTCAGGGGTTACAGTTTGTCCAGGAAAAACAAAAACTATTCATAAAGTGAACCCCAGAAATTTATCCTTCTACAAATCCATCGCTAATGTAGCAGGCATGGTAAATATGTCAACCTATTCTATAAAGGTGATCAGGGAAAGGGATAAACAGATCGCTCAGTGTAACACCCCTTTGCATTGCACCTGGATCGTGGAGAGCCATGGAATGTGGCAAGAAAATAAACCTACAGAAGTTTACAAATTTCAATTAACATGCTTTTCTCCTGCTGCTTGCTTATAAAAATATGGAGAAGATGACCCCAATGAATACGCCTTATAAATCCATGGGGCTTCACCAGTATTTGCTTTGGGAGCCAACACAACAGTTGTGTGCGTCCTGGTGACTGACTATGTGAACTAATCATTTGCAACAAATAATTTATCTGATAATTTTTTTCAATTTTGAATAAATCACTTGCAAATAATTTCTTAGTATTTAGCCAGTTCCACTGAGGCAAATTTATTCACCACTTCTTTGTGACAATCGAATAAACTCTCTATGAATATATTTTTCTCTTCATTATTTCAGAGAAGCATCTAAACCAGGGGTAGGCAACCTATGGCACGTGTGCCGAAGGCGGCACGCGAGCTGATTTTCGGGGGCACTCACACTGCCCGGGTCCTGGCCACCAGTTGGGGGGCTCTGCATTTTAATTTAATTTTAAATGAAGCTTCTTAAACATTTTAAAAATCTTATTTACTTTACATACAATAGTTCAGTTATATATTATAGAGTTATAGAAAGAGACCTTTTAAGATGTAAAATGTATTACTGGCACGCAAAACCTTAAATTACAGTGAATGAATGAAGACTCGGTACCGCACTTCTGAAATGTTTAGATCAGGGGTCGGCAACTGACTTGTCTCCTCTTCCTGTGGCCTGGTCCACATGCCACTTTTGAACCAATGTAATGGTTTTGGTTCAGGGTGTGATTCTTTAGCAAAATAGTTAAAATCAGCACAACCCCCACAGTGGGGGCAGTCATATTGGTATAGTGGTGCCTCATCCCAGATAGCTTATTTCCTTTCCATTATAGGAATAAGCTATACTGGTATAGGCACCACCAACTTTATACTGGTATAATTGCATCCACACTGCATAGGCGCTGTACTGCTTTAAGCTATATCAGTACAGTGAAAGCACTAAATCTTGTGTGTGCAGACAAGGCTTCGGAATATATAGTTATGTGTGAAAGAGAAACATTCATAGGTTTGGAGCCAACAGTTTTTCAGGCCCTGGCCGGCTCCATTGCCGTCAGTGGGATCAGGCCCATCCCATTGTTTTGGGTGCATCTCAAGGTCAGCGCCAGAGGCTGCCTGGTAGGAACTGCTCCTGGTATGGGGCCACGGCCACGCCTCCCTACGGGAAGTGCAGGGGGCATTGTGCCTATGGGAGGAACAACGCTGCCCGGAGCTGGCCAGAGTGCAGCTGCTGCCCCTAGGAGAGGGACAGCGTGTGCTCCCGCCACAGGGCTGGCGAGCCCTGCTGATTTGTGTTGCGGGGGCACCATGGCTTGGCCTCACCTCCTCCTTCCCTCTCTGGAACGGTCTGACCCATGTGGCACTTCAGACTTTAATTGCCTCTGCAGCATAGACTGTGTCTCTTATGAGGCATCTCAGCTACAGGCCAGGGAGCTGCCCAGGAGAGAGTTCCCAAATGCCCTGCAGTCAGGGCCGTCCTTAGGATTTATGGGGCCCTACACAATATTAAACTGATGCCCTATGCCTGACGGCAGCCTGAGCTCGCAGCCCGGGGGGGGGGGGGGAGACAGGAGGAGGGACAAGGCAGCAAAGGATAACGAGACACCTGGCCTGCCTCATGGTGGTGGAGAGTCACAGTTCCCGGCGCAGAGACCCCCGTACCGTCTCCCTCAGGCAGAATGGATGTGCAGAAGGTACCTAATTAAAAGCACTAAACTTGGGAATAAAAAAATGTCAGTCACAGGTTTTTTGACATGGCCTGAAGTCTGTCAGACATTTATTTGCAAATCTTTGTAGTAAGGGTGAGTCACCTGTCTTGCGGAATACAACATTCAATATTTTGGAATACATGATGCAGCGCTTCTGTTTTACATTTTCTTAAGCAGTATTTCTAAGCTGATTTTATATTTTAAGTGTACTCTTAAGCCTTCATAAAGTAATCCTTCCAGATTACTACATATTTAACTCCCTGAAACAAAGACATTATATTGAAATCCGTCACGGAGGTTTACTGCATTTATAACAATGTTCATTGCTTCAATGGGTGCTCAGCACCTTTCTGAGTTCCTGAGGGGAACAGAGAAATGGCAGGTGGAGCAGAGCACTAATGTGCCAGAAATCCAGGTGAGGTGCATCGATAGTGAGCTGAATCATGGCTTGAATGTGCAGCAGGACCCTGAGAGCTAGTGACTAAACCCTAATCATTATCCAACCCTGATTGTCCTCACCCCAAGCAGTGTCCTTGCAGAAGGCCTGTGCCCCACTTTCATATGCAACCCTCTTTCATTGACCCAGCCGGCCCGCCTGCAGTCAAGCGTGCAGAGAATGTGTGCAAACGTTTACTGAGTGGCCCGTAGGTCCCAGCCCGCTGGTGCACTTGGGATTCGGCTTTTAGGTAGACTTGGCCCTGCCTCAGTGCGTGGGGAGGAGGAGTGACCTCTTGAGAGCCCTTCCAGGCCAAGGTTTCTGTGATTCTGATTGTGACGAACTGGGAATGTTCTTGATGTTTCCTCTGAATACTGTGTTGGTGCCTCAGTGTCCCCTATGCAGTTCTTAAGTATCTAGGTGGTGGGATAAGGGTGTGTGATTGCTGCAGAGCAAAGGGCCAATGCACCTAAATGCCTGGCACTCTGTCTCCTAGCAACTGATGGCCTGGGCCCCTTCTCTGCAAAGGTGCCAACTGAAGGGGTTGGAGACAAAGGGATCAGGTGACCTCCTGGCCCGGGAAAGGAGCTGAGCAGAGAGGAGGGGCTAGGGGGGTTGTTAGTCTGGAACTGGCTGGGGTCAAGGGTGGAGGGCAGACCTGGGGGTCTGGCTCACTGACCCCCAGAATGGACCCGGCCGAGGGGTCCGGTTCACTGTACCTACAAGCTCTGTTTTAGACCCTGTTCCTGTCATCGAATAAACCTCTGTGTTACTGGCTGGCTGAGTCATGTCTGACTGCAAAGTGGGGGTGCAGGACCCTGTGGCTCCCCCAGGACCCCGCTGGGGCGGGCTCGCTGTGGGAAGTGCACGGAGGGGCAGAGGATGCTGAATGCTCGAAGGAGAGACCCAGGAGGTGAAGACGTGTGAGCTTCTTGTCCTGATCAAGTCTGCTCCAAGGGAGAGGAGGCTCCCCAAAATCCTGACTGGCTTTGTGGGGAGCAGTTCCAGAGCATCGCCCAGGGACTCCGTGACACTGATGCATCGCACAGTCATTCCGTTCCAAAACCAAATCTGCACCGTGTCCCCAGTGTTTGCTCTCAAGGGAGAGCAGTGACCCAGAGCTAGGGCTGAGTTGGCAGAGTGAGTGGAGAGAAGTGGTTTTGCAGGAGCACGACGTCAGCCCGGGCGGGAGTGTGTTGGTGGCTTTTTCTGCACTAAAGCCCAGCAGCAAAAGCTGAATTGGAGGAGGTGCCAGGGGCTGCTTTTGTCTGGGACAAGGATGCTTCTGTCCACACCACACCTGGTTGTGTCTTCCAGCTGCTGGTCAGATGCCATGGGGGCAGCAGCCTGGCTGAGGAGGCTCATCGTTAGGGTTCCTGCATCCCCATCCAAGGTGCAGGAGCTCTTCTGTGCCCAGTCCAGGCAGTTAGCTCAAGGGATAGGCTAAGTCAGGGCCACTCTACTGTCTAGCACAGTGGAGCAAAGCCCCTGGGACAGAGACCACTGTGGTGCCTAAACAGCTGGCAAGAGCAGCCACTTCAACCCTGCTTTGCCTGTTGCCTGGGCTGCCCCCTTCCTGAGCTGATGGCCTCCTTTCTGCTCTAGAGTGGAGTGTATAGGCCCTCGGGTGGGGTGACATGATCTTTTCTCCTGGCAGAGGCTTGGTCTCCAGACGGGTTTCCCTTGCCCACATGGTGGTATGTGGAAAATGCGTGAGCCAGATGTGGTGAAATGGACTAATTTGGAGCAAGCGAGGTGGGCGAGGCACTTTTTGTTGGGGCCCTAGTTGCCTGCAGCCTTTCTAGACCATCCCATGCGAGTTGGGCATCATCCCCTCCTGGGGGTCTCTCAGTGTGTCACCTCCTGTTTCTCATCTGACGCTGATTCTGTTTCAGCCAAGCATCTGTTGTCCTGGTTGCAGAAAATACTCCTTCCACCTGTGGTCTTCGAATCAGCCGCATGGCAGCTGTGGTCGGAGAGCCGCCCGCCTTGGGTAGCGGGAAGGTGGTTTCTAGTCTTGCTGAGCGGTTGCCTGGAGGAGAAGGCACTAGCTTGAAGGGGGCATCATGCTTGAGTGTCTGTTGGCATGATGCAGCATCCTCGGCGCTGCGCCATTAGCAGCATCCATCCCCATTCTGTCCCATTGCACCCACTGAGCTGCCCGTGGGCCCTGTGTGTCAGGAGGGACACTCCCTGGGGAGCTTTGAATGGCGCGAAGATGAGCTGAGAGAGGGAGAGCCAAGAATCTCCCTCCATTTAGTGCCAAATCTTTTAAAAGTCCCTTTGGGAGCCCACCAGCTCAAGCAAGTCTTGTGTCTTTGGGGAAGAGGGAGAAGAAACACAAATGTGGGAAATAATTTACCCTGTCTGCATCTAAGCAATTCTCTTGTTTGGGGGCAGGGAGCAGAGAAAGCAACACCTGGCAACGTTGACTAAGGACAGTACTTCCATCAACCTGCATTTAGTTCATTGCCAATGGGAAACTGACCCATTTTCTAGAGAAGACTCAAACTAGTTTAGAAAATGAAGTGCTACTTGATTCCCCTTTATATATTTTTAGTACTTGGGAGCAGGGCAATTGTAGGGGAAAAGCCTGTGGAAGCAGTTTATTTTTAACCCCTTAGATGGTTTCTTTTGGCCTTTTTAAAAAAAAAATGGTCCTGGCTTTTGATGTTTATGCTGCCTACCTGTAAATCCAGATGTACTTAAGTAGCTGAAAATCCTTGTTCTTAAATCAGATACACATTATAGTTTTGAACTAATATATATATATGCGCCTAACCCAGCAAAAAAATAAAGTAATTGGGGGTGGGGAAATACATTGTTCTTCTGAATGAATCACAATTGGGGGATAAAATTGTGTTTCCTAGTGCCTCAAGATATGAATTGTTTTCATTTTTTTAAAATAATTTTATACAAGTGTCAAAACAGCTGGCTGGATTATTTGGAATTTTTAAATAAGCCTAACTTTTTTAAAGTAGATTTTGAGAACTGTCCTGTATATAACAGTAATGTAGCAATAAATGTGACATTTTATAACAATATTACTTTTTTTCCCCCATCTGTCTTTCAGATGTTGTATACCTATGAATGAAAAGTTGTAATAAAGGTTTTACTTTGTACTAAAACCAAAGGTGTTGGTAGGACATTGTTGCTGTTCAGTTTTGTGCTTTGGCCGTACTGGCATTAGCCCATTTTCAACCCCAGGTGTCTAATTTCAGCCTCCATGATCCACATTTAAGTAGCTAAAGTTTGGCCTGAACTTCCAAATTGCTTCACAACTCCCTCTCCTGCCATGTTCAATTTCTCCTCATTTCCCTGTCCTGGGTTTTCTCCTGCTGTCTGTCACCGCAGTATCTGGGCCCCTTCCATGTAAATCACTAGCACAGTCCCTAGCAGATACTATAGAGCGTCTGGCACTGCTCCTGTTTTAGGGTCTGAACACTGCTTAGGGGAGGGTTTGTGGGGTTTCCATTGTATGTTGTGTGTGGGGCTGCGTCATTGTTACGGCTTTTTGAAGGGGCATCATGTATTTTAGGCCCAAAGTTAACTGTGCTCCCTGCAAGTTGGGGGCCTTCCTCATTTTGTAACCTAAAATAACGAGCCTCCAAAATCCCCAGCCCTGACTCTGAAGTGATGGTTCATCACACAGACCCAAAGGGACCTGGCAGCACTTTCAGTTTCTTACATGAATAATTTTTGAGGTTCCCTTGTTCTGTAGCCCAGTCCTGCAATGGGGTGTTGGCAGCCAGAGGGCTAGCACAGTGCCCATTGATTGTGCATCGGGAAGTCCGGTCAAATTGATACTTCGGGCCTGGCTATAGATTTAGGAGTCTAATTTCAGGGCACCAGGTTGGGAGCCAGGCTTTATTAAGGACAAAAGCCCTCACTTGTGCTGAGGACTGTGCATTCTCCACTCCCCCTTAGGAATGTAAAATGTTAACCAGTCAACGGGTAAGCATTAGTCTTAGTAGGAATCCCCAGGCCAGCCCACCCTGCACTGGCCAGAGCGGCCCCAGCTGCTTAATCGGTGAACTGTTTAAATGAAATGTTTTTAACCATTTAAATGGTTAACTTTTGTAATGGTATTTACATCCTTACACCCACTGATTCCAGGGGAGCTGAGATCCCTTCAGGACCAGGCTCTAACCATCCGTGCACCTGTCTGTGCAGGTGATGGGAGATTGGAGATCACCTGGAAAGCTGCATTGTCCATGCTGGGTTTAGGGCCTCATCCCAGGGTGCCCTGTGTGCCTGTGCCAGGCCCCCCAGGAGCATAAAGGCATGAGCCAGCTGTGCAAGCGACGGACCGTGTGCAAGGGAACAGGCTTCACAGGTGCATTCTGGGACAGGACTTTCCTGCTCTCTGTGGAGGGGGGCAGGGGAAGTGACCTGGGGTCTGATGGACGGATATGTGGGCAGCGCAGATTCCTGGGTGGCCCTGTGCCTCAGACCCCACGGCCAGGGAAAGGCTGAGTAGATGCCTCCTAGCCTGAGCTCTGATGTGCCCAACACCCCCAACTTCATCGATGGAGGGAGGGGCCAGGATGCAGCCTCCAGCCTGAGTGGTGGAGAGTCAGTGTTTCTCGCTTCCCCACCTACTTTCCTGGACCCATGCCTGCAAGGACTCTAGCTTTGGTCTCCACCCACCACTTGGACTCGTGGGAGCGGCACCCGCCCCAGGGATCTTCCATTTCGGCCCATCCTGTGTTTCCCGGCTTTGATTGTCCTGTACCCTGCAGAGGCTCCTGTACGCAGGCAGACAGGATGCCCCCTGCCCTGGGGAAGCTCAGCGTTTTGCACCTGCCTGCCTCAGACTCTACAGAGTCGGGTGACTCGAGCGCCATGTAGGGGCACTTCTCAGACAGGCAGTGCTAAGCCTGGGGCGGTAGTTGTCATTTCGGGGGTGGGGGGGGGGATCTTCTGCCCCTCCAGAGTGTCTGAGCACAGTTTGAGTGTGGAGTGTGAGCTCTGCAGAGGCGAAGTGCTGCTCCCAGCTTGTGCCACTGGGGCAGGAGTCAGCAGTGTGTTTACACACAGAGGCAGGGTGATTCAGGTAAGAAAGGGCTGGTGGCTCGTCTACGCCATGCAGCTTTTAGCGACAAGGCTGTGTCGACGCAGCCTTGTTGCAAACGTCAGCATGCGTAAAGGCCCTGTCGGTACTTTTGCAGACACAATACTTCCCGTTCCATTAGCTTTGTCAGCAGGAGAGAGCTCCGTCCGACACAGTCGCATTCACACTGCCACTTGCATCGGCAAAACTTTTGTCTTTGGCCGGGGGGGCTCTTTAAAGTTTTGTCGACGCAAAGTTTTGTCAACAACTTTGCAGTGTAGACGTACCCTTAGATGTGCCTGTAAAGCAGAAATCCCAGGGGTGGTGCCAGCGGGGGTTTGAAGACAGGAGGCAGGGGACTCTGAAATGAGGGAGCTGTAAAAAAAAAAAAAAAAAGGGGGGGGGGCATAACCAAGGAAAGGAACAGCATGTGCCTCATCCCTGGAGTATCTGAGCCCCTTGCAATGTCTAACCAATTTCTCCTCCCAGCCTTTCTAGAGCAGGCCTGTTATCCCAATTGTACAGATGGGCCACTGAGGCACACGCAGACTAAAGGCCAGATTTTCAAAGGGATTTAGGCACCGAGTGAGATTTTAGAAAGCACCTAGAAGGTTCAGTGCTTTGTAAATCCCACTAGATTCCTAGCTGCATCTTTGGTTGCCTAAAAACCTTTGAATCTCTGTCCCTGAGGCACTGGCCTGGAGTCGGACAGGAAGGCCGTGGGGGACTCTGAGGACATCCGCCTCTGCTGCAAAATGAGGCGTCTGATAGATGGGAGTAAAACCAAGGCAGCCACTTCTCAGAGACTCCAGCAATCGGTCCCGGGCGGTGGGGAGGGACGACAGCATGAAGAGCAGCACAGAGGTCAGCTCTAATATTTAGTTAATTTTCTTGCTTTATACAGGAATTAGGTACAGTGCTCCTAGCAGTTCATTTCTAAATTGTATGCCAAAAATCTTGATGTTTTTAAGGTATCTCAGGTGCCTAAGTAGCCCCTGGAATCACAGATAATGTGGCCCCCTCTGGCCTGCCCAGTTCTGAAATGGTGCCCCTGGTAGCTGTAGATAAGGTGGATGGTGGGTGCTTTCCTCTCCCCATCCCAACTTGGGGCCACGGGGGTTGGGCCCCATGTAAGGAGCCGTTGGGTGAGCTTTTGTGGGGATGTTTGTTCCTTCTCTATTCCAAGTTGGGTTTATCATCTCCAGGATGTGTTGGAGCCAAGCAGCAGTGTTTCCTAGATGCGGGGGGTCAGTGCTCCTGTTCCTTGCAGGAAGGAGGCATACGTTCCTTGCAGTGGAGTTTTACTTTCAAGTTCCCCAGTCATGTGATTTCTCCAAACTTCGATGCAGCATTAACCTTTTCAGTTTCACTTCTTGCCCCCCAGCCCTTTCTAGCCAGTGTTCAGCTCATGCAGCGTCTTCTCGCTACACTTCAGCAACTGCCTTTCTAGGAAACAAAGCCGAGCTGCAGTAGCTGCTTCATCCCAGACGCAGGGAACCGGAACATCTGAAAGCTGCAGGAAGGTGATGTATGAGTGACCCTTCTTACTTGACAGGTTTGCGGCACGTCTTCATTTCAGATCTGCGGAGAACAGCCCGTTAGTCCTGGAGCTAATTCTGCATCCGCTCCCTGCACAAAGATCCCACGGAAGTACCTTGAGGGTTTACCAGTAGAATATCCACTCTTTATGGTATTTATACAGGGTTCAAGCAGGTGTAGGACAAGGCCATGTGATCTGGATTCTCACTCTAGATGCCTGAGGGGGCAGATCATAGACTCTGCTGAGCCTGCCCCTTAAAGCACAGACTGGTGCTGAGTGTGGAATGTGGGAGCTGGAGCTGAGACCCACCAAACTCATCTCATGGATGCCACCACAGCTCCAGTAGAGGGGAACGATGTTCAGTCCCTAATGGGCTGGATTCAGACCAGTGAATGGCTCTGCAGCCCATTAGCAATGTGCTGAAGCAGTCCCCTAATTAGTGCTAATTGATGAGAAGGTCCACGTGTATATTACATCTCAAAGTAACTTTGTAGGCAGCAGGTTTAAAACAAATAAAAGGAAGTTCTTCTTCACACAGCGCACAGTCAACTTGTGGAACTCCTTGCCTGAGGAGGTTGTGAAGGCTAGGACTATAACAGGGTTTAAAAGAGAACTGGATACATTCATGGAGGTTCAGTCTATTAATGGCTATTAGCCAGGATGGGTAAGGAATGGTGTCCCATCCATCTGTTTGTCAGAGGGTGGAGATGGATGGCAGGAGAGAGATCACTTGATCATTGCCTGTTAGGTTCTCTCCCTCTGGGGCACCTGGCCTCAGCCACTGTCGGCAGACAGGATACTGGGCTAGATGGACCTTTGGTCTGACCCAGTATGGCCGTTTTTATGTTAGAAGAATGTTAAACCCAAAAGTTCAGAAAAGGCAGAATTCTCTGTCTGGGAGGACGCTGGAATGAACATGGCTCTAGACACAGTGTGAACGGTGAATGGAGCAGTAGTTCAGGTTGGTTTTGTTTGTTTTCCCCTTTGTTCTGGCTACTCAATGTAACCTGGTTACCGTCTTTAATGCCAATCGTTTTGCTTACACGTTTTGATGGACAGGTGTGGGTACTTCCGGATCCTGCCACCCACCCGGCAGGGTGCATCTTCTTTATTTTTCCATATGAATTTATTCTGTGGTGCCTCCACCCCCCTCGCTCCTTCCTGGCAGGGTCACCAGGGCAGCGTGGGAGGAAAACTCTACCCACAGGGTAACCCCCAGTTACTTGCCAGAGAGTTGGAGACTCCCAAGAAATAACACAAACACATACAATATATTCAACACAATAATTATATTAAACAGGAGACAAAATTAACATAATGGGTAACACTATTGTTAGGTTCACCGGTGCACACGCTGCTAATACCCGTGACTTTCCCCAGTCACGTGACTTGATGTAGCAAATGTAAGATCAGTGGCCCTTTGGTGCATGTACCTTCGTGGGGCCCTTGATGACCACGAGATCTTCTCTGCCGTGGTTTAGCAGTGTGGCTGACGGGGTTGAGTACAGCCCAAAGGACTCACAAGTGGGAGGAGGTGGAAAGTCCCTCCACAAGGGGGGTGTAATACGCAGCAGGTTATAAAATCCCCAAACCCTCACTCTCTGGCTTGAGAACACAGTTCAGGGAGCAGGGGGTCCCCAAAACAAGTTCCTTGACTGACTGACTGACTAAAAGATGGTGCCCTCACAAAACTCCATGAATGATCCTCAGGTTCAGAGCTGACTCTGGACTCCGTCACTGCAGAGGGGCTGATCTCTGCTGGCCAGGATCCTCTTCAGGCAGGAGTCAGGCTGCTTTGGTCCCAGGGTTTCCCCTCCCCACAGAGGGGTGCAGGGCTCAAGGGCAGGTTACACAACTACACTAACATCCAAACTGTCGTCTCCCAGACCAGCGTCCAGACACACTCCCAGCAGGCAGCAGCCCTGGGCTAGCAGCCAGAGCAGAGCTGACCGTGTGTGGACTGGGCTCCCCTAGGAAGCTGGAGGGTGAACTCAGCCTGGCTGGAGAAGTTTCCCAGCAAAACTCTACAGACTGGGAATCACCAGGGAGAGGGGAAAACCCAGCTGAGGGATCTTGCTTTCAGGTCCGTAGAGGCCAGTTCTCAGGGGGAACCCTGCATGCAGGCCTGGGACTCCCCAGCTCCCCACACAGCCTGTCCTGCCCTTGCCCTGGCTGGCTCCAGACTGACTCCAAAATGGCTTCTCCTCTGTCCAGAGCTCCCTGGGAGGGGCATCTCACTCCCTAATGGTTGCTGGGCAGGCTCTGAATGTGCCTTGTCTCCCCCTCCCTACCTCTCCCTGAGCTGCTGGCAGACAGAGCCCCAGGAATCTAGGTCATCTCCTTGGGGGTTGCACTTGTTTGGCTGAAGCAGCTTCCAGAGGCCAGTGGGGATTTGAGGACATCAAGAGACTGAGAATCCACCGCTTCTCTTGGTAGCTTGTTTCCATTGTTAATTATGAGATACAGTTTTATTTTAAATCCAGAAAACTTCTTAACTTCATCAAAATCAAGGGTTTGGGGCACCAGGACTGACACGCTAATGATTTTCTTTTGTGCTCCAGTTTAGCATCTAAAATGTCAAGCTACGTCATTGAAGTTGCCAACAACAGTAAGGGATGTGTCACCGTTGTTGTTAGTACCAATCCGGTATTACAATTGTTGAGTGATTCTCTGACTGTGACCTTCCCCGCCTACGAGCTCCTCAAGTCATTCTTCCCTAAAGACAAGCGGAGCATTTCACCAGGGGAAACCTCAGTTGTAAACAAAGTTAGTATCTGGAAAATGTTCACCTATGGAGTTGGGTTGACAGGAGCAGAATGGTACTGCATTACAGTGACCAGAGAGGATGATGAGTGGGTGGCTGTGTGTCAAACTCCTCTGCATTGCACCTGGATTGTGGAGGATGAGAAAATCTACCGCCAAGATAAACCGTCAATATGCAAACCATTTAGGTAAGTTGCTCTTTCTCCTTCAGATTGTATCACTGTAACCCAGAATCCCCAACCTCAAATCTTCAAAAGCCACCAGCCAGACCCCATGAAATCATGCAACTGGCATAACAATCATGATGAAAATGAAATGTTCTGCTCTTTTTCTTTTCCATTTGGTTTCAGCCCTTAGGTCTCACTCGGTTCGTGTTTTCAAGCTTTCTTCTGCAACCATAAGAGCTAGAAACTTACTTTAGAAATAAAATAAAATGAAAGCTGAGATTCTTGTGGAATAACATGACTCCATGAGCTGGGGCTTTCAGACAAATACCAAATATCATGAGATTTGCAACCAAATTGTGAGAGTTGGAGATGCTGGTAACCTGACTGTACCTAATTTTTAAAAATCCATTCAAAATCACTAATTATACAGAAAATCCTACATTAAGGTTACAAATCAGAAAATGCGAGAGTTGTTGTTGCCTCTTCATTCTGAATTTATCCCTCTTTTTGCATGTGCAAGCAGCTCTCCCCATCATCACAGAGGAAGTCTGGGACGGAGCTAGGGACAGAACCCAGCTCCCTGGGTTCTAGTCAAATGCTTTAACACTTTCCACCTCATTCACTGTCTGTTCTGTGCAGTGAATGAAGCTCTAGTCCTGTGGATAAATGTTAATCACATCATTAAAGGCTGCCATGATGCATACACACAAGGGGCTGAATTAAGGTTGCCCAAGCAACCTCATTCTGCCATTTTCTAACTTCTGTGAGCGTGACTTGGCAACCTGAATAAAGTCCCTCTAATGGAACACTTTCCGTAGGTCATTTCCTTTGCTTTTGTAAAAATTCCATCTCGTGAAGCCAGACTGACGTCACTTGAAGCTGTGTGGTGGGCAAGTCCTTCTGAACATTAGGCCAGTTATTAGGTGCCTCGCTGTGGCTTCTGGTTTGGGGAATCTTGGTCCATTTCTTTTTACTTGCTCTAGATGTGAAGGACTTCAAAGGAGATTTTTTTCAAAGGCCGTTAGGTACCCAATTCCCATAGACTTTCACTGACAGTTAGGTGCCTAACTACCATTGGTGCCCTGGAAAATCTCCTAATTCATTGAGTGTCATCTTTGTTCTCCTATGATGGAATGGTACAGAAAGGAGGGAAGAGAAAACAGTCTTCGCTCTGTTCTTCACAATTGCATGTAAATCTTGGCCAGACCCCTAACCTGTGTAGCTGGACTGAAGTGGCTGGTTTGGTTTTGCAAATCTTGATCCAATAAACCAGTGGTTTTCAAGCTTTTTCGGCTGCATACCCCCTTTCCAAACAATGTAGTCTACCATGTACCCCCATCAGAAATCGGGTCATAATAGACCTATGATTAGCTTGCCAAGTCTTACTTAATAAAATGTGTTGCCCACCGTTATGGGATCTTTTCTGTATACCACCTGACGAGAGCTCACATACCCAGTTTGAAAACCTCTGCATTAGACTTTTCTTTTGACATAATCAACTCTCAAGCTAGGAGATTGTTAGGACCTTGCATCAATTTTATCTAAACTACCATATGATGGGGTGTTCAGTAAAAGTCTCTGCTTTTGTCCCATCCTTATAATGGGAAAACCAGGGGATGGGATGGAAGGGCTGGGTTCTGGGTACCACACAATGTCGTTAGATTGAGTGTAGCCTTACAAAAACGAACATCGGGGTGGTTCAGTTCTAGATTTCCTTTCAACCTGAGTCGCTCAGCATGAGACTGGGGGAAGAAGGTTGGTTCATATACAAGGTCCCAGTTTTGCCCATTGCTGTTCTGTTGGGCCCTTTTTCTGGGGAGACATAAGGCAGGGTGGGGGTTAGCATGTGCATGAAAACTTTGCTAATGAATCTGATGCTTTTCGAAGCACTTTTCCTGCTGGCAGGACTGACACACTAATCATTTCCTTTCTGATCCAGTTTTGTACCTGATGATAAATCCAGCTACATCATTAAAGTTACCAACAAAACCAAGGAAGTCATCAGTGTTGTGCTTCATAAAGATCTGCTAGCCCAAGTGCTGAGCAATGGACTACGAAGAATTTCAAGCCATGTGAGAGACCGTTACTTCAAGTCAGGGGTTACAGTTTGTCCAGGAAAAACAAAAACTATTCATAAAGTGAACCCCAGGAATTTATCCTTCTACAAATCCATCATGAATGTAGCAGGCATGGTAAATATGTCAATCTATTCTATAATGGTGATCAGGGAAAGGGATAAACAGATCGCTCAGTGTAACACCCCTTTGCATTGCACCTGGATCGTGGAGAGCCATGGAATGTGGCAAGAAAATAAACCTACAGAAGTTTGCAAATTTCAATAACATGCTTTTTTCCTGCTGCTTGCTTATAAAAATATGGAGAAGATGACCCCGATGAATACGCCTTATAAGTCCATGGGGCTTCGCCAGTATTAGCTTTAGGAGCCAACACAACAGTTGTGTGTGTCCTGGTGACTAAATATGTGAACTAACCATTTGCAACATATAATTTATCTGACAATTTTTTTCAGTTTTGAATAAATCACTTGCAAATAATTTCTTAGTATTTAGCCAGTTCCACTGAGGCAAATGTATTCACCACTTCTTTGTGACAATCGAATAAACTCTCTATGAATATATTTTTCTCTCTTTCTTTATTTCAGAGAAGCATCTAAACCAGGGGTAGGCAACCTATGGCGCGTGTGCCGAAGGCAGTATGCGAGCTGATTTTCAGGGGCACTCACACTGTCTGGGTCCTGGCCACCGGCCTGGGGGGCTCTGCATTTTAATTTATTTTTAAATGAAGCTTCTTAAACATTTTTAAAACCTTATTTACTTTACATACAATAGTTTAGTTATATATTATAGAGTTATAGAAAGAGACCTTCTAAGATGTAAAATGTATTACTGGCACGCAAAAAAAAATTAGAGTGAATGAATGAAGACTCGGTACCGCACTTCTGAAATGTTTAGATCAGGGGTCAGCAACTGACTTGTCTCCTCTTCCTGTGGCCTGGTCCACATGCCACTTTTGACCCAATGTAATGGTTTTGGTTCAGGGTGTGATTGTTTAGCAAAATATTTAAAATCAGCACAACCCCCACAGTGGGGGCAGTCATATTGGTATAGTGGTGCCTCATACCCAGATAACTTATTTCCCTTCCGTTATAGGAATAAGCTATAATGGTATAGGCACCACCAACTTTATACTAGTATAATTGCATCCACACTGCGTGGGCGCTGTACTGCTTTAAGATATATCAGTACAGTGAAAGCAGTAAATCTTGTGTGTGCAGACAAGGCTTCAGAATATAGTTATGTGTGAAAGAGAAACAATCATAGGTTTGGAGCCAACAGTTTTTCAGGCCCTGGCCGGCTCCATTGCCGTCAGTGGGATCAGGCCCATCCCATTGTTTTGGGTGAATCTCAAGGTCAGTGCCAGAGGCTGCCTGGTAGGAACTGCTCCTGGTATGGGGCCACGGCCACGCCTCCCTACGGGAAGTGCAGGGGGCATTGTGCCTATGGGAGGAACAACGCTGCCCGGAGCTGGCCAGAGTGCAGCTGCTGCCCCTAGGAGAAGGACAGCGTGTGCTCCCGCCACAGGGCTGGCGAGCCCTGCTGATTTGTGTTGCGGGGGCACCATGGCTTGGCCTCACCTCCTCCTTCCCTCTCTGGAACTGTCTGACCCATGTGGCACTTCAGGCTTTAATTATCTCTGCAGCATAGACTGTCTCTCTTAGGAGGCATCTCAGCTACAGGCCAGGGAGCTGCCCAGGAGAGAGTTCCCAAATGCCCTGCAGTCAGGGCCGTCCTTAGGATTTATGGGGCCCTACACAATATTATTAAACTGGTGCCCTATGCCCGACGGCAGCCCGAGCTCGCAGCTCGGGGGGTGGGGTGGGGAGGGGGAGGGACAAGGCAGCAAAGGATAACGAGACACCTGGCCTGCCTCATGGTGGTGGAGAGTCACAGTTCCCGGCGCAGAGACCCCCATACCGTCTCCCTCAGGCAGAATGGATGTGCAGAAGGTACCTAATTAAAAGCACTAAACTTGGGAATAAAAAAATATCAGTCACAGGTTTTTTGATATGGCCTGAAGTTTGTCAGACATTCATTTGCAAAAACTTTGTAGTAAGGGTGAGTCACCTGTCTTGCGGAATACAACATTCAATATTATGGAATACATGATGCAGCTCTTCTGTTTTACATTTTCTTAAGCAGTATTTCTAAGCTGATTTTATATTTTAAATGTACTCTTGAGCCTTCATAAAGTAATCCTTCCAGATTACTACATATTTAACTCCCTGAAACAAAGACATTATATTGAAATCCGTCACAGAGGTTTACTGCATTTATAACAATGTTCATTGCTTTTAGAAAAAGGGAACACTAATTTACTGTGTGGGATCTCCATAACAATAACAATAGACATGTTTATGAAATTTCACCAACTTTAAAAAATGTTTCCAAAATTTTTAGGCATAACAAAGGATTTTATATCTTACTAAGGTACTGACTTTGCTGGAGGGTTCTCTTAAAACTAAAAGCAGCAAAGAATCTTGTGGCACCTTATAGACTAACAGATGTTTTGGAGCATGAGCTTTCGTGGGTGAATACCCACTTCCTCAGATGCATCTGACGAAGTGGGTATTCACCCACGAAAGCTCATGCTCCAAAACGTCTGTTAGTTTATAAGGTGCCACAAGATTCTTTGCTGCTTTTACAGATCCAGACTAACACGGCTACCCCTCTGATACTCTTAAAACTAGTTCATCAGATAGTCAGAAGTAAAGAAAGAGAAACTTTGTCCAGCTATCTGGAAGGAAAAGGGTGTTGTCCCTTTAAGGGCTTTCTTCAATGGGAGTGGTGAAGGGAGAAAGGGACAGACAGGAAGACTTTGGAAGCAAGTTTTTTTACTATAGTAATTAAAATGTGCATTTTAGCTAACAGGGGGCGTCTTTTGAAGGATTTATTAAAAAAACTATATGTCTGAAGATCCTAGGGTGACCAGACAGCAAATGTGAAAAATTGGGACAGGGAGTTGGGGCTAATAGGAGCCTATATAAGAAAAAGACCTATAAAATCGGGACATCTGCTCATCCTAGAGAAGATCCAAGCATTTAAGGCTAAAGATGATGGTGCATCTAAAAATCTATGCAAGGATTTTTTAGAGATGTGATTTTATAATCTTCACCAACTGGCTAATGAAATATTTTTAAAGCGAATTTTAAACTAAGGTCCTGTCCTGTAGACTGCCATGTTCTGAGTAAATATTACAGTCACGCACAACTGGTTTTGTCAGTAAGTTCAGAAACTGACAGTATATACCTGGGCTTTGGCAAATGCCTGTTAAACAGCTTCATTACTCCTTGAATGGCTCTTTAACAGTTTCAAGGCTGTGCTAATAGGTCTGGCAGGCTGGAGGCCTTTTCACTTTTAACTGCTAGCTCCTCTCCCAAGGAAGACTCAACAGGCTGCAGCAGCCAGCTGTGGGAGGCTGCAGGAAGAGTCAGAACAGGGATAGGAACGCCAGGAGCATGGACAAGAAGACCCAGTGGTGCCCCAAATTTTCAGGTGCCCTACACAATTGCAGCATATGTTGCGTATTCCTGCCTGCAGTCTGTGGGCACATGGGCATCTAATCCCTGTGCTGAAGTCAGCTTTGGAAAGGCATGAACCAGGCTGGTTTGCTCCCGATAGCAGGGGTGGCAGGTTTGCAGAAATATAACCTGCCCCCCCCCAAAAAAAACTCCACCTCCACCTGCCTAAAGACTCGGGGAGGAGGTCTGGGGTGCAGGAGGGGTGCAGGCTCTGGGAGGGAGTGGAGGGGTGAGGGCTGTGGGGTGTGGCTGGGGATCAGGGGTTTGGAGTGTGGGAGGGGGCTCAGGGCTAGGGTGGAGGTGTGGGGTGGGGCTGAGAGGTTCATGATGCAGGAGGGGGCTTGGCTGGGGCAGAGGGTTAGGGTGAGGGGGGATGAGGGGTTTGGGATGTTGGAGAGGCTCAGGGTGAGGGCAGAGGGTTGGGGTGGAGCAGGGCTGGGGATGAGTTTGGGGTGCAGGCAGGCTGCCCCAGGACTGGGGCCAGAGAGGAGGACTCCCGCCACCCCTCTCTCTGCTGGCAGCATTAAGCTCGGGGGGGGACTTCCCCCCCCAGCAGCACACTCACCTCACCCCACTATCATTGCACATGCTCCTAGGACCCCTCTCAGGTCCAGGTAGCCCCCTCACCTTCCCTGCGGTGGATGCCGGGGGGGGGGGCTGCCATCACATGCACCTCCTCCCCTGCTACTGCCCCTCACTGTAGCCTCACTGAGGGTGGGGGATGGGGCTGCCCCTTGCCCAGCGAGAGGCAGGAGTGGTGCCTGCGGACAGGGGGTGGGCCTGTGCTGGTGGAGGGTCCCGCTGGAAAAGGGAAGGGCCTGAGGGGGAAGGGCAGCCTGCCCTGCCACTTGTGATTGGGGGGCACTAGGACCCTGTGGCAGCAGTTGACACCCAGAGCCAGTAGAGTGAAGTCAGGGTGGAGCTGCAGGGGAGAGGCAGGGACACTTGGGGACCCGGGGGAGGTGCGCGGGGGCAGCAAATGGGGCAGAGAGATGCTCGGGGGAGGCAGGTGGGGGAGAGATCCGGCCCCAAACATTGGTGGAGCTGGGCGACCGGCCCTGAATATTGCTGGAGCCCGGGCACCACGGGCCCATAGAACTCACCACCCTTGCCTGGAAGAGATTGTAAGTGCTTGGGGCAGGTGTCATCTGCATTTGTACAGCACCGAGCACAGCGGGGTTCTGGTCCAAGGCTGTGGCTCCTAGGTGCTACCACAGAAAAGGTGGTCAGGGGGGCATAGTGCAGTGGCTTGAGCATTGGCCTGCTAAACCCAGGGTTGTAAGTTCAATCCTCAAGGGGGCCACTTAGGGATCTGGGGCAAAATCAGTATTTGGTCCTGCTAGTGAAGACAGGGGCCTGGACTCAATGACCCTTCAAGGTCCCTTCCAATTCTAGGAGATAGGATATCTCCATTATTATTTTTATATCTTGTCTGTCAGGACTCCTGGGTTCTGTTCCTGGCTAGGGCAGCAGAGTGGTATGGTGGTTACAGGCAACCTAGGCCCACACACAGCTTGCCAGGCTCATTCTGAAAGGCAGAGTGGTGCAGGAGATGAGCTTTGGGTCTGTCCTGTTAGAGACCTGGGGTCTGTTCCTAGCTACGCACAGTGACCTGTGTCCCCACTCAGTATCCTGTACAGAGGACAGTGGGCTGGGTTAGCACAAAGAGCTGTGAATGGCCCAGAAGTATTAATAGAAGACATTGGAAGAGCCTGGCCTTGAACTCGCAGCCTTGCAGGCTGCTGCACCTCCCCCTAACTGGCAGTGTGTCTCTGGGACAGAGCCCTCTCGCTCGGCCTCAGTCGGACTTGGTATCAGAAGTGCAGGTGGGTGTGACCACGCTGCCGAATGCAGGAGTGTCGCGTGCGAGGCAGGACCCGGGGCAGGTCTGGGTGTAGAGCTGTGAAGCCAGAAGTCAAGTCAGAATCAGGTTTGGGTCTGTCGGTTCAGACCCTCAAACCCTGTACTCAGATTAGTGGGATTTAAATGGGGCTGCTCAGGTGAGTAAGTGTTGGCTGGATCAGCACTAAATCTCATCCGGCACTGACGTGCAACCTGCCCTGCCCTCCTTCCCCCAGGCATCACCCCTCAGACGTCCCTCATATGCCACTAGACTCAAGGGGATTACGCGACTGTCAGAGTATCAGGATCTGGCCCTCACCCGTTGCTTAGATGCAATTCTGGCCATCTGGCCATCTCGCAGCACCTAACAGTCACTTCTCATTGACTGTAAGGCCAGGAGGGACCATTAGATCATCTGTGATCTACCTGCGTAGCACAGGCCAGAGAATGTCACCCTGCGATTCTCGGTGTATCTTCCAGAAAGAGCCTCCAGGCTGGATTTATAGCACTGCTTCTAGTTGTATTTGTTCACAAGCCATCCCAAGACAAGCTAGGATGCCATCGAGGTCCCAGGTCGACTCTTCCCCTTATTATGCAATGAGAATGGACGTTAAACCTAATACATTTCCAGAGGGAGAAGTGCTCACGAGCATGTCCTCCATGTGAAATCAGCCATAGATTCATAGGTTTTAAGGCCAAGAAAAACCATTAGATCATCTAGTCTGACACCTGTATTGCGCAGGCCATTACATCCCACCAAGTTACCCCTCTGTTGAGCCCAATAACTTGTTTGGCTGAAGCAGCTTCCAGAAAGGTGGCCAGTGCGGATTTGAAGACATCAAGAGATCGAGAATCCACCGCTTCCCTTGGTAGCTTGTTTGCATTGTTAATCATAAGAAACAGTTTTATTTTAAATCCAGGAAACATCTTGACTTCATCAAAATCAAGGGTTTGGGGCACCAGGACTGACATGCTAATGATTTTCTTTTGTGCTCCAGTTTAGCATCTAAAATGTCAAGCTACGTCATTGAAGTTGCCAACAACAGTAAGGGATGTGTCACCGTTGTTGTTAGTACCAATCCGGTATTACGATTGTTGGGTGATTCTCTGACTGTGACCTTCCCCGCCTACGAGCTCCTTGGGTCATTCTTCCCTAAAGACAAGCGGAGCGTTTCACCAGGGGAAACCTCAGTTGTAAACAAAGTTGGTATCTGGAAAATGTTCACCTATGGAGTTGGGTTGACAGGAGTAGAATGGTACTGCATGACAGTGACCAGAGAGGATGATGAGTGGGTGGCTGTGTGTCAAACTCCTCTGCGTTGCACCTGGATTGTGGATGACGACAAAATCTACTGGGAAGATAAACCGTCGATATGCAAACAATTTGGGTAAATTAGATTTTTCTCCTTCAGATTATATCACTGTAACCCAGAATCCCCAACCTCAAATCTTTAAAAAAAAAAACTCCAAAAAAACCCCAATCATAGAATATCAGGGTTGGAAGAGACCTCAGGAGGTATCTAGTCCCACCCCCTGCTCAAAGCAGGACCAATCCCCAACTAAATCATCCCAGCCAGGGCTTTGTCAAGCTGGGCCTTAAAAATGTCTAAGGAAGGAGATTCCACCACCTCCCTAGGGAACCCATTCCAGTGCTTTGCCACCCTCCTAGTGAAAAAGTTTTTCTTTATATCCAACCTAAACCTCCTGCACTGCAACTTGAGACCATTGCTCCTTGTTCTGTCATCTGCCACCACTGAGAACAGCTGAGCTCCATCCTCTTTGGAACCCCCCTTCAGGTAGCTGAAAGCAGCTATCAAATCCCCCTTCACTCTTCTCTTCTGCAGACTAAATAATCCCAGTTCCCTCAGCCTCTCCTCATAAGTCATGTGCTCCAGCCCACGATCATTTTCGTTGCTCTCCCCTAGACTCTCTCCAATTTGTCCACATCCCTTCTGTAGCGGGGGGACCAAAACTGGACACAATACTCCAGGTGTGGCCTCACCGGTACCGAATAGAGGGCAAAAATCACTTCCCTCAATCTGTTGACAATGCTCCCATCAGTCAGGCCCCATGAAATCATGCACCTGGCTTAACAATCATGAATTTAAAAATAAAATGTTCTGTTCTTTTTCTTTGCCATTTGGTCTCTCAGCCCTTAGGTCTCACTCGGTTCATGTTTTCAAGTGTTTCTCTGCAACCATGAGAGCTAGAAACTTACTTTAAAAATAAAATGAAATGAAAGCTGAGCTTCTCATGTAATAACATGACTCCAAGAGCTGGGGCTTTCAGACAAATATCATGAGATTTGCAACCAAATTGTGAGAGTTGGCGATGCTGGTAACCTGACTGATATTTTTTTTTAAATCCATTCATTTTAATCACTAATTATATACAAAATCCTTCATTAAGGTTACAAGTCAGGGACTCAGAAGTCAGGAAATGCCAGAATTAATTTTGTTCAATCTGAATTTGGCCCCATTTTTGCATGCGTATTATGACTGAGCCTTCCCCATCATCACAGAGGAAGTCTGAGACAGAGCTACGGACAGAACCCAGCTCCCTGGGTTCTAGTCAAATGCCTTAACCCACTTCCTTTCTTTACAACTTCTGCCTCATTCACTGTCTGTTCTGCGCAGTGAATGAAGCTCTAGTCCTCTGGATAAATGGGAATTACATCATTAAAGGCTGCCATGATGCATACGCACAAGGGGCTGAATTAAGGTTGCACAAGCAACCTCATTCTGCCATTTTCTAACTGTGAGCGTGACTTGGCAACCTGAATAATGTCCCTCTAATGGAACACTTTCCGTAGGTCATTTCCTTTGCTTTTGTAAAAATTCCGTCCCGTGAAGCCAGACTGACGTCACTTGAAGCTGTGTGGTGGGCAAGTCCTTCTGAACATTAGGCCAGTTATTAGGTGCCTCGCTGTGGCTTCTGGTTTGGGGAATCTTGGTCCATTTCTTTTTACTTGCTCTAGATGTGAAGGACTTCAAAGGAGATTTTTTTCAAAGGCCGTTAGGTACCCAATTCCCATAGACTTTCACTGGCAGTTAGGTGCCTAACTACCATTGGTGCCCTTGAAATTCTCCTAATTCATTGAATGTCTTATTTGTTCTCCCATGATGGAATGGTACAGAAAGGAGGGAAGGAACCGTCTTCACTCAGTTCTTCACAATCGCATGTAAATCTTGGCCAGACCCCTAACCTGTGTAGCTGCGCTAAAGAGGCTGGTTTGGTTTTGCAAATCTTGGTCCATTAAGCTTTCATTTGGCATAATCAACCCCCAACACAGGAGACTGTTAGGACCTTGCTTCAATTTTATCTAAACTACTGGACCTGGGGGTGTTCAGTAAAAGTCTCTGCTTTTTTCACCTCCTTATTATGGGCAAACCAGGTGATGGGATGGAATGGAGGAGTTGGGTTCTGGTGCCACATAGTATAGTTAGCTTGTTTTTTGCAAGACCACACTCAAACATCAGGGTGGTTCAGTTCTAGATACACTTCTGATCTGAGTTGCTCACCGTGAGGCCACAAGAAGATGATTTGTTCATATACAAGGTCTCAGTTTTGGTCCATTGCTATTTTGTCTTTATTTGGTGCTTTCTCTGGAGAGTTGTAAGGTGCGGGAAGAACAGGGATTAGCGTGTACATGAAAACTTTGTTAATGAATCTGAAGCTTTTGAAGTGCTGGCAGGACTGACACACTAATCATTCCTTTCTGATCCAGTTTTGTATCTGATAAATCCAGCTACATCATTAAAGTTACCAACAAAACCGAAGAAGTCATCAATGTTGTGGTTCATGAAGGTCTGCTAGCCCAAGTGCTGAGTCCTGGAGGAATTCTGAGCCTTGTGAGAGGCAGCTACTTCAACTCAGGAGTCGCAGTTGATCCAGGAAAAACAAAAACCATTAATAAAGTGAACCCCAAGAATTTATCCTCCTACAAATCCATCGGTAATGTAGCGGGCATGGTAAATATATCAACCCATTCTATAAAGGTGAAAAAGGATGAACAGATCGCTCAGTGTAACACCACTTTGCATTGCACCTGGATCGTGGAAAGCCATGGAATGTGGCAAGAAAATAAACTTACAGAAGTTTACAAATTTCAGTAACATGCTTTTCTCCTTGATATTATTATAAGCAAGCAGCAGAAGACGACCCCAATGAATATGCCTTATAAATCCATGGGACTTCGCCAGTATTTGCTTTAGGAGCCAACACAACAGTTGTGTGTGTCCTGGTGACTAAATATGTGAACTAATGATTTGCCACAAATAATTTATCTGACAAATCTTTTCACTTTTCTTGAATAAATCACTTGCAAATAATTTGTCTTACTATTTAGCCAGTTCCACCGAGGCAAATAACAGCAAAATAAGAAGTCAGCAGAATGTATTCACCACTTCTTTCTGACAATATAATAAACACTCTATGAATATATTTTTCTCCCCTTTATTTCAGAGAAGCATCTAAACTGTTGGCTCCAAACCTTTGATTGTTTCTCTTTCACACATAACTGTATATTCTGAAGCCTTGTCTGCACACACAAGATTTACTGCTTTCACTGTACTGGTATAGGTAATAAGGTGGCAAAGGGGGAGGTAGGTATCGTGGGATGGAGATTCTGACCTATTCTGAGTTCCTAGCTGTGCCACTGACTTTCCTATGTGACCTTAGGCAAGTCACTTTCCCTACCTTGGCTCAGTTTCCCATCTGTCCAGTGAAGATGATAATGCTTCCCCTCCGCACGGTGGGGATAGCTCCTCTGCAGTTTGTGATATTACAATGAGTAGGGCCCTGTAAGTACTTAGATACTGGTTTGAAACATTTCTCCCGTCCTTCCCATCTCTGTGTATCTGGGACTGTCCGGAGCAAGGCTCTGGAATTGTTTCTAGGCTACGTTTCACATTTGTCTGTCTTTTTTTTTTTTTTAATTATGAAGTTACATTAAAAATTGAGTTATTTGCTTTTGCACTCCTCCCCTCCCCCCAAGAAAGTACAACCTGTAATGCTAGCCTGGGGCTCTCCCACACCAGCTCTAGGGCAGCTGATCACATAAGGCCCCATATGCTGAGCTAGAACTCTCCATCACACTGGTCATGTGGTTTCAGCTGTGGTGAAATGCAGCTCTCTCTAAAAATACCTGTGTCAGCGATGCCCATCCTTTGCAAAACTCACATTGGCAACTGTCTGACAACAGGGACCAGTGTTGGCCTGGTGGATGGGGAGTGGGGGAAGTGTAGAGGGGATAGATCTTGATTTTAGTAAGGCTTCTGACACAGTTCCACATGACATTCTCATAAATAAAACAGGGAAAAGTGATCCAGATGAGATTCTTATAATGTGGGTACACAACTGGTTGAAAGACTCTACTTAAAAATCACAGGGGTAGCCGTGTTAGTCTGGATCTGTAAAAGCAGCAAAAAGTCCTGTGGCACCTTAAAGACTAACAGACGTATTGGAGCATGAGCTTTCGTGGGTGAATACCCACTTTGTTGGATGCATGTCAAAGAGTAGTTATCAATGGTTTGCTGTCAAAATGGGAGGATGTATCTAGTGGGGTCCCACAGGATCAGTCTTGCATTGGTACTTGTCAATATTTTCATCACTGATCTGGATAATGGAGGGGAGGGTACACTTATAACATCTGCAGGTGACACCAAGCTGGGAGGGGTTGCAAACACTTGGGGGGGGGGGGGAGAAATAGAATTCAAAATGAACTTGACAAATTGGAGAATTGGTCTGAAATCAACAAGATACAATTCAGTAAAGACAAGTGCAAAGTACTACACTGAGGAAGGAAAAAGCAAAATGGAGAATAACTGGCTAGGTGGTATTACTGGTGAAAAGAATCTGGGGGTTATAGTGGATCACAGTTTGAGTATGAGTCGACAATGTGATGCAGTTGTGAAAAAGACTACTATTCTGGAGTTTATAACAGAAGTGTTGTATGTAAGACACGTGAGGTAATTGTCCCACTCTACTTGGCAATGGTGAGGCCTCAGCTGGAGTACGGTGTCCAATTCTGGCTGCCAGACTTCAGGAAGGATGTGGACAAATTGGAAATAGTCCAGAGGAGAGCAACAAAATGATCAAAGGTTTAGAAAACCTGACCTCTGAGGAAAGGCTAAAAAAAGGGCATATTTAGTCTTGAGAAAAAAAAGATAGAGGGGGCAACCTGATCACTGTCTTCAGATATGTTAAGGGGTGTTATCAAGAGGACTGATCAGTTGTTCTCCATGTTCACTGGCGGGGAGACAAACAGTAACAGGTTTAATGTGCACCAAAGGAGGGTCGTTAAACTCTGGAACTTGCTTCCAAGGGAGGTTGTGGAATCCCTCATTGGAGGTTTTTAACAATAGATTGGAGAGACAACTGTCAGGGATGGTCTAGGTTTACTTGGTCTTGCCTCAGTGCAGGGGACTGGACTTGATGACTTTCTTGAGGTCCTTTCCAGCCCTACATTCTGTGATTCTGTGTTGCATATGTAACACAACTCAACACCCCAAGTAAGTCATCAGTATGGGTGATTGAATCTGAGTGAGCCTCTCCAGCCTGAGCTGAAGGTCCTAGCTCTGTTAGCCAACTCTGCAGCAGGCCTATTGCCCCTTACGGATGGCCCAGCTACCATCCGAGGAGGGGACAGAGGGGACAGAGTGGATTACACATGCACATTTACCAATGTGCTTTGTCCACAGTCTAAATACATCCAGTAGTTTTATTTGGTGGGACCTGTAGCTTCCTTGGTTGATGACTAGAAATTATTTAATTTAGATTCACTAGCAGTAAAAACCTGTCCTTGGTTGGCTACGTCACATGACAGATAGCAATAGAATCATAGAAGATTAGGATTGGAAGAGACCTCAGGAGGTATCTAGTCCAACCCCCTGCTCAAAGCAGGACCAAACCCAGCTAATCATCCCAGCCAGGGCAAGCCTGGCCTTAAAAATCTCTAGGGATGGAGAGTCCACCACCTCCCTAGGTAACCCATTCCAGTGCTTCACCACCCTCCTAGTGAAATAGTGTCTCCTAATATCCAACCTAGACCTCCCTCACTGCAACTTGAGACCATTGCTCCTTGTTCTGTCATCTGCCACCACTGAGAACAGCTGAGCTCCATCCTCTTTGGAACCCCCCCTTCAGGTAGTTGAAGGATGCTATCAAATGCCCCCTCACTCTTCTCTTCTGCAGACTAAATAAGCCCAGTTCCCTCAGCCTCTCCTCGTAAGTCATGTGCCCCAGTCCCCTGATCATTTTCATTGCCCTCCGCTGGACTCTCTCCAATTTGTCCACATCCCTTCTGTAGTGGGGAAACCAAAACTGTGCACAATATTCCAGGTGTGGCCGCACCAGTGCCAAACAGAGGGGAGTAATCCAGAGGTGTAGCGAGCGCTCTCCGACTGGAGGGGGTCCCGCAAGGAAGGGGGCCCCTAAAAGTGGCAAAAAAAAAGTAAGGTATAACTAGGTAAGTGACATTTATTGACGCTATTGCACAATCCATGTCGGTTTTACTGACAAAACCGTGAAGTCATTATGATACATCATAATGCTATTGGTTACATCAGTTGTCTGTCGGTCAGTTTTGAATTTTAGTTTGACCCATTCAAAGAATGTGTATTTGCGTTCATAATGGCGGTCGGCGGATAAATGTTGTTAATTTAGTTGTTTAGTTTTTTATCGTTTCCAACACAGATGCGTGCTTTGTGATGTCTAAGAGAATGTATAAAAGTGGAGCTAGTAAACGAAAGGCAGCAAAAGATGCCGAGAAGGAACTTGAGAAAATTCCAAAGTTGTCAACGTATTTTGCGCTGCAATCCAATGTACAGGTACAGGCACATGAAACGGACAGCGCTAGCAGTGACGAATCGTATCCAGAAGTGCTTCAAGTGAGGTCAAAGGTGAAGCCAGTTCTACCAAACAAACTGTGACAGATATTCCAGCTGCTGCCGGGAAAGAAGTATCCGAATCTGAACCACTGACTGATGATCCAGGAGATTGGCCGTCTATAATATCAGACAGGCAAGTGTGTGACATTGTTGCACGTGGCCCACTGCAGCAGAATGAAAGTTACGAATTTCCATTTAACGAGGAAAGACGGAGGTTCACAAGTACTCATTTCTATCGAACCATGGCAAATGGCGAGAAAATAAGACGTTCATGGTTAATGTACTCAGTTCAGAAAGATGCCATTTTTTGTTTTTGTTGTAAATTATTTGGCACTGGCAACATACCGCTACGTCGTGGAACATCTGCTTAGAAAGCACTGTCAAAAAGACTTCAGCAGCATGAAACAGGCAAAGGTCATCAAGACTGTATGGTGAAATGGTTTGACCTTCGGTCAGGCATAGTAAACCGTACATCTATTGACCAACTCGAATTGCAGGCTTTTCTGAAAGAAAGAGATTTCTGAAGAAATGTTGTCAAACGCATGGTTGATGTCGTTATTTTCTTGTCTGAAAGAAACTTGGCATTTCAAGGAAGTAATGAAAAGCTCGGCGATCCTTCGAATGGCAACTTTTTGGGACTGTTTGAATTGCTTGCAAAGTATGATACTGTCCTCAGCGAACTTTTACAGAGGATTAAGAAGGCAGAGACACATGTTCAGTACCTCAGTCCACAGATCCAAAACGAGCTGATTCAGATTGTTGCCAGTAACATTCAAGAGGCCAACATAGCGCAGCTTAAAAAAGCAAAATATTATTCAGTTATTTTGGACTGTACTCCCGACGTGTCACATGAAGAACAGATGTCTGTGGTGTTACGCTTTGTTGAATGCAACGGTGAAGATGATGTCAATATTCATGAAGCGTTTGTTGGTTTTCTTAATGTTCATGATACAACTGGCGAGGGCTTATTGGAAGCGTTCCTTGAAAAGGCAAACAACTTAGGAATAGACATTGCTGACATGAGAGGCCAAGCTTATGATAACGGCGCAAATATGAGAGGAAAGAATAAAGGAGTTCAAGCCCGCATGCTAGAAATAAATGACCGTGCCTTGTATGTACTATCTGGAGCTCACACTTGGAATCTTGTGATCTCAGACGCGGCAAAGTCATTGAAATATGCCGTTGACTTTTTCGGTCTGATTAACAGAATATACGTTATCTTTTCTTCTTCACCTTCACGTTGGGATATACTTCAAGAACATATGCCAATATCTATTAAAGGGTTATCGCACACTTGTTGGGAGTCGAGAATTGATGCTTTGAAGCCATTGCGTTATCACCTTGAAGAATTGTGCAATGCTTCGTCATCTTTGCGAGAATATGCGCTCGAAAAGAAAGATGGCAATACAGCAACAGAAGCCAGTGCGCTTTTAGACCATGTTACTACATGGCCTTTTGTTCTGACTGTGTACACGTGATATGATATACTATTTCACGTCAATAAAACCAGCAAATCAATTCAGTCACCAGATGTGTCAATTGACGTACTGCAGGCAGAAGTCGGTGCTACAATGAAGTTTTTGGAAGACTATCGAAATACAGGATATAACTCTGTGGTCACAAATGCATGTGAAATAGCAGAGCATATGGGTATTGAGCAGGTGTTTCCAGAAACCAGGGTGCGACGTAAGAAGAGAATGTTTGATTACGAGTGTGCTGATTATTCGAGTCGTCTTTCTGCTGAAGAAAAATTCAAATCGCAGTTCGTTCTTGTTCTCACTGATCAGGCCATATCTTCTGTTTCGTCGCGATTTGACCAACTCGTGGAGTGGTAAAAGTTGTTTGGATTTCTGTACAACGCTAACAGCCTGAAGCAGTGTCACAGAGAAAATGAACTGGAGATCACAGCAAAAATTTTAAAAGAAAAATGGGAGACATTGATGCCAACGAACTCATAATGGAATTGAATTGTTTTATTTATGTCATCGAGAAAGAGAGAGGACTTGTCACGGCAAACAATTTTTTAACATACATATACAAGAACAGCCTTCAGGAGATATATCCGAATCTTTGCATTTGCATCAGAATTCTTCTGACCACGCCAGTTACTGTCGCTGGTGCTGAAAGGAGCTTCAGCAGAATGAAACTGATCAAGAATATCCTGCGCTCAACCATGACAGATGACAGGCTTTCTGAGCTTGCAGTTATCTCAATCGAAAACAAGATTGCCAGATCTCTGGACTATGATGCATTGATTAACCAATTTGCGGAGAACAAGGCTCGAAAGAAGCGCTTTGCATAAATACGGAATACATGTACACTGTAGGCCTATGTATACATAATATGAACCCTGTATATTGTATAAAATAAATACCGCATTCCAGTTTCTGCATTGTAAGGGGCCCTGGACATATGTTCGGAGGGGGCCACGTTCTTTGTTGCTACAGCCCTGGAGTAATCACTTCCCTCGATCTGCTAGCAATGCTCCTATTAATACAGCCCAATATGCCATTGGCCTTCTTGGCAACAAGGGCATACTGCTGACTCATATCCAGCTTCTCGTCCATTGTAATCCCCAGGTCCTTTTCTGCAGAACTGCTGCTTAGTCAGTCAGTCCCCAGCCTGTAGCAGTGCATGGGATTCTTCCTTCCAAAGGGCAGGATTCTGCACTTGTCCTTGTTGAACCTCAGCAGATTTCTTTTGGCTCAATCCTCCAATTTGTCTAGGTCACTCTGGACCCTATCCCTACCCTCCAGCGTATCTACCTCTACCCCCAGCTTTAGTGTCATCCGCGAACTTGCCAAGGGTACAATCCATCCCATTATCCAGATCATTAATAAAGATGTTGGACAAAACTGGCCGACTTCTGGGACCAGGGCCGGCTCCAGGCACCAGCCCAGCAAGCAGCTGCTTGAGGAGGCCAACGGTGAGGGGAAGCATGTCCCGGTCTTTGGCAGCAATTCGGTGGTGGGTCCCTCACTCCCTCTAGGAGCGAAGGACCTGCTGCCAAATTGCTGCTGAAGACGGAAGCGGTGGCAGCAGAGCTGCAGATTGTGATTGCAGCTTTTTTCTTTTCTTTTTTTTCTTTTTGCTGCTTGGGGCGTCGAGCCAGACGAGCCAGACAATCCAGCCAGCTTTTTATCCACCTCATAGTCCATTCATCCAGCCCATACTACTTTAACTTGCTGGCAAAAATACTGTGGAAGACAGTATCAAAAGCTTTGCTAAAGTCAAGATACATCACATCCACCGCTTTCCCCATATCCACAGAGACAGTTATGTCATCATAGAAGGCAAACAGGTTGGTCAGGCATGACTTGCCCTTGGTGAATTCATGTTGATTGTTCCTGATCACCTTTCTCTCCTCCAAATGCTTCAAAATGGATTCCTTGAGGACCTGCTCCATGATTTTGCTGGGGACTGAGGTGAGGTCTGCAGTTCCCTGGATTCTCCTTCTTCCCTTTTTTTAAAGATAGGCACTATATTTGCCTTTTTCCAGTTGTCCGGGACCTCCCTCGATCACCATGAGTTTTCAAAGATAATGACCAATGGCTCTGAAATCAAACCAGCCAACTCCCTCAGCATCCTTGGATGTACTGCATCCAGCCCCATGGACTCATGCATGTCCAGCTTTTCTAAACAGTCCTTAACCTAGAGGTAGGCAAACTATGGACTGTGGGCTGGATCCAGCCTGCGAGATGTTTTAAGACAGCCCGCAAGCTCCTGCTAGGGAGCAAGGTCTGGGGCCTGCCCTGCTCCGGTGCTGCAGCCGGGGCACTGGGTCAGGGGCCATATCACGCGGGTCGGCCCCGCTCCACCCGTGGTGCTGAGTTGGGGGCTGTACCACGTGGCTCAGCCCTGCTCCACCCAGGGCGCCAGGTCAGGGGCCACACCACGCAGTTCGACCCTGCTCCAGTGCTCTAGCAGGGTCGGGGGCCTCTTCATGCATAGGAGCTGGAGAAGGGACATACCCTCACCCCAACCCCAATTCTGCAAGCATTCATGGCCCGCCATACAATTTCTATTCTCCGATGTGGCCCTCAAGCCAGAAAATTTGCCCACCCCTGCCTTAACCTGTTCTTTCACCCCTGAGGGCTGCTCCCCTCCTCCCCATTCTGTGCTGCCCAGTGCAATAGTCTTGAAACTGACCTTATCTGTGAAGACCAAGGCAAAAAAACGCATTGAGCTCTTCAGCTTTTTCCACATCTTCTGTCACTAGGTTGCCTCCCTCATTCAGTAAGTGTCCCACACTTTCCCTGGCCACCTTCTTGTTGCTGTAGAAATCCTTGTTACCCTTCACATCCCTTGCTAGCTGCAACTCCAATTGTACTTTGGCCTTCCTGATTACACCCCTGCATGCTCGAGCAATATTTTTATACTCCTCCCTAGTCACCTATCCAAATTTCCACTTCTTGTAAGCTTCCTTTTTGAGTTTAAGCTCACCGAAGATTTCTCTGTTAAGCCAAGCTGGTTGCCTGCCATATTTGCTATTCTTTCTGCACATCAGTATGGTTTGTTCCTGCACCCTCAATAAGGCTTCTTTAAAATACAGCCAACTCTCCTGGACTCCTTCCCCGCTCATATTAGCCTCCCAGGGGATCCTGCCCATCAGTTCCCTGACGGAGTCAAAGTCTGGTGTTCTGAAATCCAGTGTCTGTATTCTGCTGCTCTCCTTTCTTCCTTTTGTCAGGATCCTGAACTGAACTATCTCATGGTCACTGCTGCCCAGGTTGCCACCCATGTCTACTTCCCCTATCAATTCTTCCCTGTTTGTGAGCAGCAGGTCAAGAGGAGCACAGCCCCTAGTTGGTTCCTCCAGTACTTGTACCAGGAAGTTGTCCCCAACACTCTCCAAAAACTTCCTGGATTGTCTGTGCACTGCTGTATTGCTCTCCCAGCAGATGTCAGGGTGATTGAAGTCCCCCATGAGAACCAGGACCTGTGATCTGGAAACTTCTTTTAGTTGTCCAAAGAAAGCCTTGTCTACCTCATCCTCCTGGTCTGATGGTCTACAGCAGACCCCCACCACGACATCACCCTTGTTTCTCTTGCCTCTAAACTTAACCCAAAGACTCTCAACAGGCTTTTTCCCAGTTTCACACTGGAGCTCTGAGCAATCATACTGTTCTCTTACATACAGTGCAACTTGTCCACCTTTTCTCCCCCGCCTGTCCTTCCTGAACAGTTTATACCCATCCATGACAGTGCTCATGTGAGCTACCCCACCATGTCTCTGTTGTTCCAATCACATCATAGTTACTTGACTGTGCCAGGACTTCCAATTCTTCCTGCTTGTTTCTCAGGCTTCTTGCGTTCATGTACAGGCACCTAAGATAACTAGCCGATTGCCCTACTTTCTCAGTATGAGTCAGGTGGCCTCCCCTGTTGCACTCTCCTCCTTGTGCTTCCTCCCGGTATCCCACTTACCTCAGGGCTTAGGTCTCCATCCCCTGGCAAACCTAGTTTAAAGCCCTCCTCACTAGGTTATCAAGCCTGCCTGCAAAGATGCTCTTCCCTCTCTTCATTACGTGGATCCCATCTCTTCCTAGCAATCCTTTCTGAAATAACATGCTATGGTCGAAGAATCCAGAGCCCTCTCTCCAACACCACCTGCACAACCATGCATTTAATTCCACAATTCGATGGTCCCTACCTGGGCCTTTTCCTTCAACAGGGAGGATGGATGAGAATTCAACTTGCGCCTCAAACTCCTTTTATCCTTCTTCCCAGAGCCACATAGTCTGCAGTACCCGCTCAAGGTCATTCTTGGTAGCATCAGTGGTGCCCTTGCGGAGAAGTAGGAAAGGGTAGTGGTCCAAGGGTTTGACCAGCCTCAGCAGACACTCCATCGCATCCTGAATTATAGCTCCAGGCAAGCAGCACACTTCTTGAGTTTCCAGGTCTGGACAGCGGATGGATGACTCTGTCCCCCTTAGGAGGGAGTCCTCGACCACCACCACAGGTCTTCTCCTCTTGGGAGTGGTGGTTATGGAACCTCCACCCCTAGGACAATGCATCCCATGCCTTCTAGTCGATGGGGTCCCCTTCTGATCCCTTCCCTCAGATGACTCTTCCAAACTATTCTCGGCTGTAGTACCTGGGCAGAGAGTCTGAAAACAGTTTTTTACCTCTGTCTGCATTAGGGGTACGTGGGTTCTCCTCTTTCTTCTTCTGGAGGTCACATGCTACCATTTCCCCTCCCCACCCCATATAAGGAGATTTGGTTAAATGATGTCTGGTGCATTAGATGAGCTACCCAGAGAATGGGGTTTGCCTGGGTTGGGATGTGGCCATGAGGGAATTTTCATAACAACAAGTCCTGAGAGTGATACCCGAGAGGGAACAGGGCTAACAGGCTGTAGCCATGGCAGTAGGAAGGGAAGGGAAGGAGATGATGTGACTGCAGTTTAGAGAAGAGGGCATAAGCAATGGGTTTGGGTAATCAGGGTGGGGATCAGGAAGGTTTAGTTAACAGGAGTGGGGATTCAGCTATTCAGACAGTGATGTTGGACATGATTCTGATGGGCCTCAGGTTATTGGGGTGGGCATGTCCGATCAATTGATGTGATATGGGAAGTGGCCGTACTCTGGTTATTTGTAGAGCAATACAGCCAACCTCAAGAGATCAAAACTCACAAGCCAAACCCCAAATATCTTAATATTAAGATTTTTTTTAAAAAAGACTATATTATGCTTTTTAGCCTGCCTTTTGGTTGCTGAACTCCCCATGCCCATCCCCAGTGTGTGGGAAAACCAGCGCTGCCCACTCTAGCAAATATATTGGGTGGGTGACTTTGGCCCCTGCTGCAGGAGCTCTTCCCTCCACATCTGCCCAGTAATTAATTCCGTCCCCATCCTTCAAGTCAAACCTATTCACTGCCTCCCCGCCCATTCCAACGTGGGTCCCACATCAGTTCAGCCCCCAGCCTCAACTCTGCTCCTCCTAGTGTCAGGCAAAGTTCATTGTCTGACCAGGAGAGAGACAGGCAACACCAGCAAGGTCCGATCAAAAGCTCTTTATTGACAAGTGCACGCATCAATAGAGAGCAGCTCGTCTCCAGAGAGAACCAGCCTGCTCTTTACATCTTAGTATAAGCCTATCTAGACAGTTCTGTCGCATCATAAATTATTCACTGGAGCAACCCACCCCCTTCTTCTAACAACTAGAAACTAGACACTTTTAGTATACATGTTTTACAGCATTAGGTGATTAACAATATCTTAGCAAGCACCAGAAGTTAGGAATGTAGGGGAGTTAAAACAGACCGAGAACTGAACCAAGGAGTGAAAACAGGGAGGCTGGGATTTCTTATCAGTTCTTCAAAGGAACTGTTCCTAACGCAGCACAGGTGGTACTATACCAGGAATGCAGCCCCTCCCTTATCTCACTTTTTCCCAGCGCTTCGTGAGACATGCTGCTTCTCAGTTCTTTTCCACTCAGGGATTACCTACAAACGTCTGTTAGCCTGACTTTGGTCAGGTTGGCATACCTGGTTTTGTCTGCTATATCTTTATTCAGGCCTAACAATCCCCCCTTTGTCCCTAGAGGACCATAACGGGACTCTTGGGACACATATCCATTTAATAATTGTACGGGAGAGGCTAGTAAACCATGACCCAAGGTCTGGGTGGAGGTCCTCAAAACTAAAAGTGTGATCAAGAGATACAGCATGGAAAACAGCAGCATTCTTAATAGCTTGTAAATCCTTGTCAATTAAGCCAGAGTGATTAACAGAAAAGCAACATTTTTCCCCAATGCGAGCACAAGCCCCCCCCCATTCAGCATTCATGACATCTAGCACACATCTATTTTGCAAAGTCACTTCTGCTACTTCATCAATCTCTCGTTTTAACTTTTGGAAAGTGTCTATTAATGCATTAGCTGTTTTTTCAAGCTCTGCAGAAATATTTACAACTGCTCTCTTGAGCTTAGCCACCCACAATCCAGGAATGAGTGCACGGACAAAAGAGTGGAATCCTGTTTGTCTGACAACTAAGGGATTGGGGCACTGACTATAAATCAGTTAGGTATACCAAGTGGTCTAATTTCCCAGATGTTTCGGTGAATAATCCAGTCCCATGTGCATCCTCCCCATGGACCCGTCAGGATTTGGTATGTGGAAGTCCACACACCCCGGTCCAAATGCCTGGAAGGAGCACTGTAAATGTTCACACTTCCACCCAGAAAGTCTCCAGTATGTCTCCATGACCACAGATCAGATGGTACTCCTGATGTGTCTGTAAGGGCAGTGGGCCAAGTCTGGTACTCAAGATCACTCTGAATGGCCATCAGCTGGTCATTCAGGAAATCCTGAATCTCCAAACATACTAGATCCCACTGCAATGCCTCCCCAGCCTCAGTGATATTTAATACCATCTTTCCTTGGTGTAGTACTATATTACATCTGTTATTTAACTATTCTCAGGTACTTTTAAAAGGCATTGACATTAATAACATAGGAGGGGGTGTATTGCAATAAGGTACAGGTTACATTATTAGTCACTGGAATAATTTCAATACAGGTAAAATTTCCAGTGGCAGACAAACTCTTTGGGTATTCGCTTGATTAATCACTAATTGGGTGACCAAATAACAATAAGGGCTTCTTTTATGTAACACATTACAAATTCCAGGAATAGCCATCATATCTACTTCACTATGGAACCCATCAATTTCAATTACAGATTCTTGGGGTTCATTTGCAGTGATATCATAGATTTTTGTTTCCACTGATTCATTTATTCTCCACTCAATTGTTTGCTTATATGGGATATCTTGAACTTTAAACATATTTTTTTTCCAAACAATCTTTAAATAAATCACTAAAGTATGAGGGCCTTGGCCACTGGTTTTATCAAATATATGGCATTGTCTGTATTTGGATGTATTACACGGGTAATAGTGTAATGGAGGAGATGGCAGAGGCAGTGGCAACAAGATGCCTTTGGTATTTATCATTTAAAATCCAATTAGGGATAGCAATACATGCTGAAGGATTTATCCACAACACACAAAGCAGCCTGTAGAATAAACCCCAAAATCCAATCAATACCACATTCCCAAGCATGGGTCCCACAAATTTCTTCCTGCCAGTGTACAATTCTTTGTTTCTTCACTAGGGTCAGTTCTTAATGTCCTTTCTAGTCAGGAATTCCTGGACTTTGGCAATTTCAGTGGAGCGAGTGTTCCTTCTTTTTTCCCAAAACAGTCGTGGTGCAGCATCCTTGTACTTTTTCCCTGCTGTCCAGAAGTCACAATGGAGCTAGAAGGAGAAACAGGCTAATCATCAGTAGGAGAATTCTCCCTAGGTGGAGGGGTCTTTTTGCAGTGAGAATCTTGGGTCCAAGCAGTCAGTCTTTGGCACTTCACAGCGGTGTTGGTAGTCAGCAGGGCTTAATAAGGGCCGTTCCAGCATGGAACCAGAGCAGTCTTTCGTCGGTGGACCTTTACATCAATCCGGTTTCCTGGTTCCAAGGAGTGGCAGGGCTGCTAGGGTCTTTGGGTAGCGCTTCTTTACCTGTGAGAAAAGAAATCTCACACACTTCATTAGTGCCTGGCAGTGTTTTGCAAACCTTATAGCTGCATGGGCAAATTCAAGCCCTCCTTTTCCTGGCTGTTAGCCAAGTCTTAACTGTGAGCAGTGTCCTTGAATGGAGTCAGTGTCTTATCTATAGCCTGAGCTTCCGAGCTAATTATTTTTCCAGTTAACTTATTTTGTTCTTTGTCCTTCTTCCTTTCTTGGCTTCTTTTAACCTAGAAAGGAAACTTCCACTTTTCACTTATACACCTTTTTCCCAACAACGAACACATAAACATTGCCATTGTACAGTACATCAGTCTTATTATTCAATATATGCCACATATACCCTTTCACTAAAATAACTTTATTACAGAACTTTGGAGCAACAAGCCAGGACAAGCACACCCACTTTGAGGAGTTTACTCAATACAACCTCTAGTCCAATAGCTTCTTACCATCCCCAGCCCTCTGGCTAGAAATCTGAGGTAGCCAGAAGGATCCCATGTACAATATGGGGAGTGGGTTAACTTTTCATGTCTTTGCTTTCAAAGATTGTTGGTATGCAAATAATTTTAACAACAATTTTTGCAATTAACAATTTGGCCAATGAAGTTTCTTTTTCTTAAGGAAATGCATTAGACTTTAGAATATCACATTCTCCTGATTTATCCAAACAGTTTGTATTCCAAGTTGAACAAAACAAGTATCTGTATTTTAATTTAACCTTTTTGCCTGATTCCAGACCAGACCATCGCATGAAAACACTAAACACAACAATTCCGGCCACAAGACAAACACCACAAGACAGAACATAGAACACAAAACATAATTCCTGTTGTGCTAGTAAATGCATGGTACGTTGAATGCTGTTCAGCTGGCATCAGTTTTCTCTGATTATCTGAAAGACAAAAAAACAGAGGTCTACCCCTTCTGGGCAGACAATCATTGCTTAAAATAGACAAATATTCTTGTTGATTTCAGGAAAAACAGAGGAATTACCCCATATTTTTTTTGTATGTGTTTCATAGGCATCCCAGGTTTCAGTGGCTCCTACCTTACCGGTTAGATAATTTGCATTAATACAGATGCTTTCTGGCTTGCTTTTTACTTTTAACTCCTGCTTTCGAACACTGAAAGAAAACATCACCACTTATAGTGTCCTTAGAGCCTAATAAAATTTCAATTACATAGCACTGTCTACATTCTTCAGCTAATTCAACTAAATTGTTTATAGCCAAATGATTGCAATCCAGTAATTTCTTTGCCTGAATTTATTTACAAACATTTCAAAGACATTTCAAAGACACCAAGAACTTTCCTCTTTAGCATTTTTACAAAGTTCAACTACTGTTCCCTCCAGCAACTACAGAGTTAACTTCTCACTCTCCCTTAAATCACTTGCTTGTCTCCCAATAGCCACTTTTATGAACTCAAATCACCATTCCAAGTAAGTCCTGGGTATTTGAAATCCCCATGCTTACACTTACTTACTACTTCCTTCCGCTACACCCTCAAAATTTTCCAACCTGTTTTCCAATCTCTCTGTCCGTTGCCTGCTCTCCTGGGCCCGATCCTGATTTTCTCACTGAACCGTCCCTTTCATAGGCACCGGTTTGTTCCACTACCAGTTTAGCTAGGAGGGTGGGCTACTCAGCTAGCCCCAACCCTTCCTTATGTCTTTTTCTTTCTTCTCCTCTCTTCCATTAAACATTCTAGTAGCAATGCTAACTACTTCAGACAAACTTTTCCCTTGCGTACCATCTGGATGCTCTCTAAATCTCTTTGCAATATCCTTTGCACATTGTGACATGAAAACCATTTTAACCATCTCTTTTCCATGATCAGTTTCAAGATTCAAATTCCCATGCTTTCTAACTTCACAAATCAGTCGAGCGCAAAAGTCAGAGGGGTGCTTGTCTGGACGTTGAACACAAGCAGTCACCTTGCTCCAATTTGGAGTAGCCTCTCCTGCATCTCTAATACCATTCAAAACAACTTTCAAAAATCCATCCAACTTTGTCTTTTGAGCTGGATTATTAGGATTCCAATTAGGGTCAGTAATTAGCCAAGGTGCATTCAAATGACCTGCAGATTTTTCTTTTACTTTTTGTCTTTCATCTTCTGTCATGAGAGTATCTAATAACTGATTTACATTTGCCCAAGTGGGCACATGAGTGAAAAAGATTGTGTAGAACATTCTTTCCACTGCCTCAGGATTGTCTCATAAGTGAGGCATAGTGCACTGCCAGTTAAACAAATCTGAAGTTGCAAACAGGGTATGGGTAAAAACCATCTCATGTTCCCCGGCAACCAGTGGAACCAGATAAGTTCTCAACGAGGCTTGTAATATCAGGGGTGTCTCAGAAACATTCTCCCTTATGGAGTTAAGGAACCTAGTAGGCGTCCACAAGGGCAAGGACGAGGGCTGCTGTAATATTGGGAGTGTTTGAAAAGCAGTCCCTGGCCAAGTCTGCGAAAGGCTGGCTGGAGGCTGCACACAGGGGGTGAGGCTGCCTGATTCCTCTGAAGATGAGAGAACATCATTCTGAGCTCCCCCTTGATTCTCCTCTGTCCCTGAACTGTCCCTAACCTGCTTTTGAATCCTTGCACTCCACCAGACGGGGAAGAACAGGAACAAAATTGTCCTCCTCCCAGTGCAGCTCTGGGGCATATGGTGGGGGATTTTTTACAAGAGCTCTCCATACAAACAGCTTCAAAAGCTACCCGTCCCTCCATGGGTTTATAATTATACCATACATACAAATAATCCATTTGTCCCGGCCTAAGATCAATCAAAATATCCCTTAAGGAGTTCATCCTATCTGTGGAAAAGGTTTCACCCTCCAGCCAGTCTCTAGTCGGGGACAAATGAAAGGTAAATGATGGCCATTGGATCCAACACAGATTTCTCATCTTAGATTTAACTAGACCAGCAGTCTCAGAAATCTCTTTCCAATCTCTAAGTATCAGAGACAACGGGGCGTCCCCCGGGCACTTACTGCCAACTTGTCCCATTTTAATGAAGGGACTCTAACCCCTCTTCGTTCAGGGACTCTAACCCCTATTCCCCACGTTGAGGTAAATGGACTCTAACCCCCACCTCCCCGTGTCGAGCGCTCGCTTATCTCTCCAGGGACTCGAACACCTGGACTGGGACTCAAACTCAGGCTGGGACTCTAACCCAGATAACTTGGATCCTGCGCAAACCTGGCTGGGACTCTAACCCAGACCTAAGTTGTCAGGGACTCTAACCCCGACAACCTGGACCCTATTCAACAGGTAGGTGGACGTTGCTGGATTTCTACGAGCTTCAGCTGGTTCACAGAACATGCCTTATCGCCAATGCAGAGATCAGATCACCAGACAAGGCTTCTCTAAACCGGAGGATGCGCGCTGCATTGCCTCAGGGTCTGATCTCCCACCGGAGAGTCAGACGGGTCCCAGCGAAGTCGCCAAAGATGTCAGGGACTCTAACCCAGACGGCAAAGTTCATTGTCTGACCGCGAGAGAGACAGGCGACACCAGCAAGGTCCGATCAAAAGCTCTTTATTGACAAGTGCACGCATCAATAGAGAGCAGCTCGTCTCCAGAGAGAACCAGCCTGCTCTTTACATCGTAGTATAAGCCTATATAGACAGTTCCGTCGCGTCATAAATTATTCACTGGAGCAACCCACCCCCTTCTTCTAACAACTAGAAACTAGACACTTTTAGTATACATGTTTTACAGCATTAGGTGATTAACAATATCTTAGCAAGCACCAGAAGTTAGGAATGTAGGGGAGTTAAAACAGACCGAGAACTGAACCAAGGAGTGAAAACAGGGAGGCTGGGATTTCTTATCAATTCTTCAAAGGAACTGTTCCTAATGTTGGTGTCCCTAGGCATAACCCTAGGTAACTCGGGAGGGTGGTAGACCACAAGTGTCAATGAAGCCCTCCTGTTGTCGCCCTCAATGAACCAATGTTCCTCCATGTTAAACACTTTGTGTAACCTAGTGTAACCTAATGTACTAATAGCTGCAGAAATGTAATGTCAGCAGTTAGTTTTCTGATTGTAATAGCCAGTTCCCTGCTGTAACACACTGGAGCTAAATTGAAGCAAGTTTCAAGGTCGCTTTTAGATACAGTATACATGTCTCAGCAGCGGAGAGGGGGGAGGAAGGGGGAAGACAAAAGATTGAGTGAGAAAAGATACTGCAGCTGGATGGGAAAGAATGGGGGAGTGAGAGATTAGCTAGACACCAAGAAATAGTTCTCAGAAAGCAACTGGGATATAAAAGGAGGAAGCCACTTGTGTAGGGGGCTGGATCTGAGGCATGCTAAGTCTCCCAGCACCGCTTTGAGATCTCAAATAAACTTTGCTTGCTTCTCCACCCTGGTGTGTTTATTGGCGCTACGCACTCTGGGCAACGAACCACTGTTGCTTGCCTCCGGCACCCTCTGTGCCTGCAAGAGTTTTGGCGTCTCTGGGTGGGCGGAGGTGAAAATTAGCCTTGCCTGGATCCCTCCTGGAGGTCAATGGATCGTGGTGACGACCAATGCCCAGTGCACATCGGTGACTTCACCGGGGGCCTCGGCGGAGACGCGGTGTGAGCAACCCCAGAGGGCACAACAGTGCAACGCGCTCGAGTAGTGGAGAAGCAGTTGAGGGCGATGGTGAGGAACCGGTCCCTTGGATAAGGTAGGAACAGTCCAGTGGTCCGGATTTTTGCCTGCTAAGACTTGGGGACGCCCAGTGTCACCCTAGGATATGGGGCAGGAACAGAGTACAGGCAGGGCACGGTGTACACCCTTAGAATGCATTCTAGCGAATTGGGAAGTGCTTGGATCAGATCCACTAACTAAAAGCAAACTAAAAAGTTCTGTATAGTAGACTGGCCTCAATATTAACTAGAGGGTCAGGAAAGGTGGCCACCAGAAGGATCACTTAATTATAACACGATCCTCCAATCACTCCTGTTTTGTCAGCGAATGGGTAGCTTCTGAAGCTGTTTGTATGGAGAACTCTTGTAAAAATACCCCACTGTAGCTCCTGTTCTTCCCCCTGTCTGGCAGAGTGCAAGGATTCAAAAGCAGGTTAGGGATAGTGCAGGGACAAAGGAGGGACCTGTCTAGAAAGGGGAGACCCTATGTCCTAGTGCACTCTCTCCCTATTGTAGCTAAAAAGCAAGATCAGATGGAGAGTGGTACTGGGGGCCAGTGTGAGTGACTGTTACCGGAAGACACCCAGAGTACCCTGTGAAGCAAAAGCTCGTGACCAGGACTACTCTAACGCAAGCCCGGTAACTAGTGGATCTTTAGGAGGTCCGACTCATGGTGGGCTGACTCGGCCTGGCATCGTCCGGTGAGGAAGCTACCTGGGTCTAGGAGTGTGTGTACCCATCTTCCCTCCCCCTTTCCTTTCCGTGTGGGCTACTGACAATCTGATCATCTCACTGGATGCAATCAGAGTAAGCGGCGCCGTCTCCCAGAGACTAGCCGATGCTCTTTGCTGAAGGGAGGTGTAGGAGGGTCGTGGCCATCCTCGTTAGCCTCTCCTGTGTGAGTACCCTGTAGGGAAAAATCCTTAGTTTATGAGCCGCTAGCGCGGACAGGGCACCCTCCCTGTATGTGTAAGTGGAAAATGGGTGGGGGACAGTCTAAACATTCCATCTCACCCCCTAAGGGTACCCCAGCATATTACATGTACGTACATTATGGTTCAACAACCTGCAGGTATTTAGAGAATTGGAATATTTACACACGTGAAAATCCATCTAAACAATGCCCACTAGAAGGTATTTCAATCTAGATAAGATCGTACATCTAAGAGGAGCGTTTAATCACCAAAAAGCCCTGACACAGCATGAGCAAATTTGTTTATTGAGGAAAGGAACGGGTTAATTTAAAAATCATCTTGGCCCAGGGATGGAAGGGGGGGGGGTTTGCTCTGCGTTCAGGGTCAGGAATCAGCGCGGACTGTGCTTGGTGCAGGGACAGGCTGCTTTCGGCCCCAGCTGGCTGTGAAGGAAAAAATATAGACAGAGGTGAACCAAAGGAAATACAAGTTATAGAACTGAGATTACATTTGCAAAGCTTAACTGTCCAGTAAGATCCAACGGTGTGCCTTTGTGACCCTGGAGTCGGTGTAGCTTGGTGACACCAAAGAAGCCACAGGCAGCCGACCTGGACTGGAATCTCTGAAAGAGACGCCGCAGGAGATTCCAGGGTGTAAGAGAACAGCCCTCCCAAGAGCAGAAGCATGTTGGAAATTCTGGACAAGCTGTATACAGGATAATCTCCTGTCCACCTCCCCCCCTTCTCTGAACATTATACACAGAAGTGGCCAGTCTGGACGTATGTCTGTGAGTATGAAAGGGGCTTGGGGCATTAATATTTTCCTGAGTGATGTGGGAGCGTTCCCAACACTCTCCGTTGTTGTTTTATTATTTTATTAATGAAGCTTTAAAATTCAGTTATATGGTGTGTTTTCTTTATCTTCCCCCAACAATCCTGTAGTATCAGCCTGATCACCTGACACGAGGGATAGATTGGTAACAGAAATTTGTCACAGTTTGGTGAGCAATTAAGAAGGGGGGAGCACTGCAGAATTTACACCATCTATTTGTTTTACCCCTGTTATTTTGTGTTTGCTTTGCTTGGTACTGTTGATGTTATATGTTGAGAACTGCATGAGTAAAAGTAAGCCTTAATAGGATAAGGAAACGCTATTTGGTTCTGGTTCTGTTCTGTTTAACCGGTTACTGTTGTTTTTCTGCTCTGTTCATTTGGACGTTAGGAGTGTGGGCGGGACTGAACCTCTCGTTCGTAATTCCTCCGAGTGGAAGCAATGTGTGCGAGGAAGTTCTGAGGTTGAATGGAGATCCTTCTGTCCCGTCCCCTGTAGCGGTCAGTGTATAGAAGTGGGAAAGTCTGGCTTAGACTGTAATTCCCTCGGCGCTCTGTGTAATTCTCTTTTCTGTTTAAGTGTCAGCAGACAGATGGGTGGGTCTCTAGGTAAACTCTCTAAAGGGGTTTGGATTATATGTAAAGTAAATGGCCTTTGCCCAATGGGCCATGTGTTTTTGTCCAGGTGGCAAGCCTCATGAAGGAGGACTCGGGTAGTCTTGTGAGTAAGAATGTTTAAGGGAAAAGACCAGGAAGGGTGGGGGCTAGTTAAGAAGCCCACCCTCCTAGCTAAACTGGTAGTGGAACAAGTTGGTGGCCATGGAAGCGACGGTTCAGCAAGAAAAGAAGGATCGGGCCCAGGCAGGCAGGCAACAGAGAGAGAGATTGGAAAGCAGGTTGGAAAACTTTAAGGGTGTAGTGGAAGGAAGGAGTCAGTAAGTGTAAACATGGGGATTTCAAATACCCAGGACTTACTTGGCATGGTGATTTAAGTTGATAAAAGTGGCTGTTGGGAGACAAGCAAGTGATTTAAGGGAGAGTGACAAGTTAACTCTGTAGTTGCTGGAGGAAACAGCAGTTGAACTTTGTAAAAATGCTAAAGAAAAAAGTTCTTGGTGTCTGTGAAATGTTTGTAAATGAATTCAGGCAAATAAATTATTGGATTGCAATAATTTGATTTGGTTATTAACAATTTAGTTGAATTAGCTGAAGAATGTTGTCACGGAGTCACCGGGTGATGCTCTGGAACTGCTCCCCACCAAGCCAGTCAGGACTTTGGGGAGCCTCCTCTCCCTTGGAGCAGACTTGTTCAGGGCAAGAAGCTCACACAGCTTCACCTCCTGGGTCTCTCCTTGGAGCATTCAGCATCCTCTGCCCCTCCGTGCGCTTCCCACAGTGAGCCCGCCCCAGAGGGGTTCTGGGGAAGCCACAGGGTCCTGCACCCCCACTTCGCAGTCAGACGTGACTCTCAGCCAGCCAGTAACACAGAGGTTTATTCGATGACAGGAACAGGGTCTAAAACAGAGCTTGTAGATACAGCGAACCAGACCCCTCAGCCAGGTCCATTCTGGGGGGCAGTGAGCCAGACCCCCCACGTCTGCACTTCACTCCTCGACCCCAGCCAGCTCCAGACTAACAACCCCTCCCAGCCCCTTCTCTCTGCTCAGCTCCTTTCCTGGGCCAGGAGGTCACCTGATCTCTTTGTCTCCAACACCTTCAGCTGGCACCTTTGCAGAGGAGGGGCCCAGGCCATCAGTTGCTAGGAGACAGAGTGCCAGGCATTTAGGTGCACTGGCCCTTTGCTCTGCCAGATACTTAAGAACTGCCTAGGGGACACTGAGGCACCAACACAATATTTAGAGAAAACATTAAGAACATTCCTAGTTCGTCACAAATGTATACAGTGTTATGTAATTAAAAACCTGGGCTGCCTATGAAACAAATACAAGAAAATATGGGGTAATTCCTCTGTTTTGCCTGAAGTCAGCAAGGGTATTTGTATATTTTAAGCGATGATTGTCTGCCTAGAAGGGTAGACCTCTGTTTTTTTTTTGTCTTTCAGATAATCAGAGAAAACTGATGCCAGCTGAACAGCATTCAACGTATCATGCATTTACTGGCACAACAGGAATTATGTTTTGTGTTCTATGTCCTGTCTTGTGGTGTTTGTCTCGTGGCCAAAATTGTTGTGTTTAATATTTTCATAGGATAGTCTAGTTAAAATCAAATAGAAGGGTTAAATGCAGATACTTGTTTTGTTCAACTTGGAATACAAGGTGTTTGGATAAATCAGGAGAAGGTGATATACTAAAGTCTAATGCATTTGCTTAAGTAAGAAAAAGAAGCTTCATTGGCCAAATTGTTAATTAAAGAAATTGTTGTTAAAATTTGCATACCAACAGTCTTTGGAAGCAGACATGAAAAGTTAACCCACTCCCCATATTGTACATGGGATCTTTCTGGCTACCTCAGATTTCTAGCCAGAGGGCTGGGGATGGTGGAAGGCTATTGGACTAGAGGTTGAATTGAATGAAGTCCTCAAAGTGGGTGTGCTTGTTCTAGCTTGTTGCTCCAAAGTTCTGTAATAAGGTTATTTTAGTAAAAGGGTATGTCTGGCATATATTGAATAATAAGACTAATGTACTGTATAATGACAATGTTTATGTCTTCATTGTTGGGAAAAAGGTGTATAAGTAAAAAGTGAAAGTTTCCCTTGCAGGTTAAAAGAAGCCAAGAAGGGAAGAAGGACAAAGAACAAAATGAATTAACTGAAAAAAATAAAATAAAATAGCAAGCTCAGGCTATAGATAAGACACTGACTCCATTCAAGGACACTGCTCACAGTTAAGACTTGGCTAACAACCAGGAAAAGGAGGGCTTGAATTTGCCCACGTAGCTATGAGATTTGCAAAACACTGCCAGGCACTAATGAAATGTGTTAAGTTTCTTTTCTCACAAGTAAAGAAGCACTACCCAAAGACCCTAGCAGCCCTGCCACTCCTTGGAACCAGGAGATGGGATTGATGTAAAGGTCCACCAATGAAAGACTGCTCTAGCTCCACCCTGGAAAGGCGCTTATTAAGTCCCGCTACCTACCAACACCGCTGTGAAGTGCCAAAGACTGACTGCTTGCACCCAAGATTCTCACTGCAAAAAGACCCCTCCACATCGGGAGAATTCTCCTACTGATGATTAGCCGATTTCACCTTCTAACTCCACTGTGCCTTCTGGACAGTAGGGAAAAAGTACAAGGTGAAGTGCTAGTAACCTCTCCCTTATCCACTGACAGATCTACTGTGCCTTTGAATTTTTCTAGAAGAATCAAAACCATTACAGGGTGATGTGCTGGTAACCTCTCCCCCATGGGATGCTGCACTCGCTCCACTGAAATTGCCAAAGTCCAGGAATTCCTGACTAGAAAGGACATTAAGAACTGACCCTGGTGAAGAAACAAAGAATTATACACTGGCGGGAGGACATTTGTGGGACCCATGTTTGGGAATGTGGTATTAGTTGGATTTTGGGGTTTATTCTACAGGCTGCGCCCTGTGTTTTGGATAAATCCTTCAGCATATATAGCTCTCTCTAATTGGATTTTAAATAACAAGTACCCAAAGAGTTTGTTCTGCTACTAGAAATTTTACCCATATTGAAACCATTTGACTAATAATGTATGCTATTAATGGGAATGCCTTTTGACAGTACCTGAGAATAGTTAAATAACAGGTGTATTATAGTACTACACCAAGAAAAGATGGTATTGAATATAACTGAGGCTGGGAAGGCATTGCAGTGGGATCTAGTATGTTTAGGAATTTGGGATTTCCTGAATGACCAGCTGATGGCCATTCTGAGTGATCTTGAGTACCAGACTTGGCCCACTGCCCTTACAGATGCATCAGGAATACCATCTGATCTGTGATCATGGAGACATACTTGGACACTTCCTGGGTGGAAGTGTGGCTTCCCAGGGCAGGGTGTGCGCCCTTATAGAGGATGAATGCTGTACTTATGTCCCAGAAAGCGCACAGGATATTAACAATCACATCCTGTCAGCCAAACAGGCTTTTGAACAGTGGAAAGCCCAGGAAAGGGAACCCACTATTTCTGATTCCCTCTGGGGCTGGTTACCCAGCCTGGGGGAGGACAAGGGAGAGGCATTGCTCGCCTCCTGCTCACTGGTGTGGTGTTGTGTATTGTTACTCTTCTCTTGCTTGCTTGCTGTAAAGCACTCCAGCTCCCTAGAGCTTAATCATATGTTATCCTTTAAATGTGAGAACACTCAGCCAAAAGTTTGTTCAGTATTCTCAAAGGAGGGAGTTGTTGGTGTCACTAGGCATAACCCTAGGTAACTCAGGAGGGTGGTAGACCACAAGTGTCAATGAAGCCTTCCTGTTGTAGGCCTCAATGAACCAATGTTCCTCCATGTTAAACACTTTGTGTAACCTAATGTACTAATAGCTGCAAAAATGTAATGTCAGCAGTTAGTTTTCTGATTGTAATAGCCAGTTCCCTGCTGTAACACACTGGAGCTAAATTGAAGCAAGTTTCAAGGTCGCTTTTAGATACAGTATACATGTCTCAGCAGCGGAGAGGGGGGAAGAAGGGGGAAGACAAAAGATTGAGTGAGAAAAGATACTGCAGCTGGATGGGAAAGAATGGGGGAGTGAGAGATCAGCTAGACACCAAGAAATAGTTCTCAGAAAGCAACTGGGATATAAAAGGAGGAAGCCACTTGTGTAGGGGGCTGGATCTGAGGCATGCTAAGTCTCCCAGCACCGCTTTGAGATCTCAAATAAACTTTGCTTGCTTCTCCACCCTGGTGTGTTTATTGGCGCTACGCACTCTGGGCAACGAACCACTGTTGCTTGCCTCCGGCACCCTCTGTGCCTGCAACACTAACACAGCACACTTGGTACTATACCAGGAATGCAGCCCCTTCCTTATCTCATTTTTTCCCAGCGCTTCGTGAGACATGCTGCTTCTCAGTTCTTTTCCACTCAGGGATTACCCACAAACCTCTGTTAGCCTGACTTTGGTCAGGTTGGCATACCTGGTTTTGTCTGCTATATCTTTATTCAGGCCTAACACTAGGATTCTTCACCTCCTGCTCTCCCAGGCCGGGGGGGCTGCTGTGGCATCCCCTCCTCTCCTTCCAGGCTGGTGGGGGGCAGCTCCAGGGTCTTTTCACTTGCTTTGGCCCCCTTCCAGGCCAGGTGCTGAATGGCATGGGGGGGGCAGGCAGGCAGCCAGCCAGCGTGACCCCCCTGCTCACATGAGGGAGAGGGCTCCTGAGGGGGAAGGGGAAGGGGAAGGGGACCCCCCCAGCTGCTTCCTGCAGATGCTCGGGTTGATTTTTCTGCCCCACGGGGCAGGGAGTGGGAGCAGGCGGGAGCTTCTGGCACTGGCTGGTGACTGGGGGGGGGCGGAGATGTAGATGTTAAAGGGGGGGGTCGGGGAGACGTGGCCGTTGTTTGGCTAAGGGGGGATGGGAGGATAAATGGGAGCTCGCGAGTAACTGGAATTTGCCATCAGAATTGATTATTTAGATGAGTATTTCTGATCAGGCGGTGTCAAGGGCAGCCCTGCCCAGCCCAGCCCGGGGTGAGCGCAAGGGCGGGCGGGGTCCTTTACGGCTCTACGGCGCAGGGCCCTCACGGGTAGCCGCGGTCTGCTGCGTTCAGGCAGCCGCTAGGGCAGGCCGGGCTGGTCCTGCCTGGGGCGGTGTCGCGGGCGCATGCGCAGCCGGGGTGACTTTGAGGCCGGCGGCCGAGGCTGGCCGGGAGCAGGATGCTGAACAGGCTCGTGGGGCCCCGCTACGCCCAGCTGCTGCGGACCTGGTGAGGCGCCCGGGGGACCCCCGCTCCCCCCGGGGCCGGGCCCCTGTCACTTCCCTTGGGCCTCCCGGGAGGGGTCAGGAGCCGCCACGCCGCCGTTGCCGGGGGGGGGCTCATTCCCATCGCGGGGTCCCTCCCCAGCCCCCCCGCAGGTGCCGCTCCATCCCCTGGAGGCCCCCCCTTCTCTTGGCTGTGGGGTGACGGGGCTGGAGTGGAATGCTGGGGGGCTCATTCCCATCATGGCGTCTCTCCTTAGCCCCCCCCCGCAGGTCTCCCTCCATCCCGTGGAGGGCCCCCCTTCTAGCAGTTGTGGGGTGACGGGGCTGGAGCGGAATGCTGGGGGGGGGGTCTCTTCCCAGCCCCCTACCTCACAGGTCCCTCTCCATCCCTTGGAGGCCCCCCCTTCTCGCAGTTGTGGGGTGATGGGGCTGGAGTGGATTGCTGGGGGGGGTCTCTTCCCAGCCCCCTACCCCACAGGTCCGTCTCCATCCCTTGGAGGGCCCCCCACTTCTTGTAGCTGTGGGGAGATGGGACTGGAGTGGAATGCTGGGGGGGTCTCTCCACAACCCCCCCCACAGGTCTGTCTCCACCCCCTGGAGGGCTCCCCTTCTTGCAGCTGTGGGTTTATATGGCTGGGGGGGTCTCCCCAGCCCCCCCCCCACATCTCTCTCCATCCCCTGGAGGGGCCCCCCCCGCTTCTCATGGCTGTGTGGAGATGGGGCTGGAGTGAAATGCTGGGGGGCTCATTCCCATCATGGGGTCTCTCCCAACCCCCCACACCCCACAGGTCCCTCTCCATCCCCTGGAACCCGCCCCCCCTCTCTTCTCGCAGCTGTGGGTTTATGGAGCTGGAGTGGAATGCTGGGGGGGTCTCTCCCCAGCCCCCCCCCACAGGTCCCTCTCCATCCCCTGGAGGGCCCCCCCTTGTGGCTGTGGGGTGATGGGGGCTGGGGTCCAGTTTGCTTTGGGCCACTAGCGGGGGATGGGGCAGAGCGAGGGTCCAGCTGTGACCAGCCCACGCTCGCCTCCCTCTCTTCAGTTCACTTCTCAGGCCAGAAAGTGAAGGTAAAACGTGTGAAGGAGGAAAGACAAGAAGTGGTTAGACCCAGTCTGGTTATTGGGCAGTGACCTTGGGAGAGGTAGAGAGAAAAAAAAATCTAAATTTGATATGCTTTTAAAAAAAAGTACCTGGGATGCTGCGTTTCCCACAGAAGACAGGAAGCGCTTATAACTGGGATAGAGTAATTACTCTAAAACTCTGCCACCTTGGTGTCTGTTGGCAAAGATTTATTGGCAGATTGTGTAGCCTGCTCATTTAAAGTACTTGACATACCTGATGCTGTTTCTTAATTTAGCTTCTAGAACAGGGGTGGGCAATAATTTTCACAGGGGGTCCACTCCACAAATTTTGGTAAGTTGTCACGGTCTGCACATTTCTACCATACTAATGGAGGGGTATGGGCTCTGGGAGGGAGTTTGGTGCAGGATGGGGCTCTGGGCTGGGGCATGAGATTGGGGTGTGAGGTGCAGACTCTGGCCGGGAGGCGCTTACCACAGACAGCTCCCGGCTGCTGCTGGCATGTCTCTTTGCCTCTTGGCAGGAGGGGCAGTGGGTCTCCATGCGCTGCCTGCACCCGCAAGCACCATCCCTGCAGTTCCCATTGGTTTCCAGTGTGGGGGGTAGGGGCAGCGTGCTGAGATGCCTTCCTCCCCACCATGTGGAGCATGCAGAGACAGGCCAGCAGCAGCTGGCCACTTCCTGGAGCAGTGTGAGGCCATGGCAGGCAGGCAGCCTGCCTGAGCGCCTTCTGCGCCGTTGGACTTTTAGTGGCCCAGAGGTTGTGAGAGAGTGACCAAAGAGCTGGCGGGCTGGACAAATATGTTAGACGGGCCAGATCTGGCTCACCCCTGTTCTAGAATGTGGTCAGAGCTGCTAATTTGAAGTGAGGGGAAAATTACAGGCAATTTTGTGTCCTGTGATGAAACAACTCTACTTCCTTTAGTTCAGCTAATATAAGTCCTGGTTCCAGTTCTAAATATGCTACCCAGCTAACATTAAGTGAGCCAAACTGTGCGTTAAATAGGCTAAAAACATAGTTTCCTAACTCTAGCTTTCTCTCAACCTAAGGTACAACACATTTCAAACAGAAATTATTTTGAGGAAGTTCTGTGTTATGCAGGAGGTTAGACTAGATGATGACGGTAGTATCATCTAGCCTTAGAATCTAACCACGTTGAAATATAATTTGGCCCAGGCTGTTTTCTGGCTTGATCATCTCTAGTGAGATGCAGGGATTTTGATATTCCTGTACAGTGTTGTCAACCCAAACCCTGCAGTGATGGGCTAGTGCATGAGAACCAGAAACTGACTACAAATAAGCATGACAAGGTGGGTGAGGTAATATCTTTTATTGGACCAACTTCTGTTGGTGAGAGAGACAACCTTGTCTGTCTAACATTCTGGGACTGACATGGCTACAACAATGCTGCATACAGATAAGCATGGGCCAGCAGAAGTAAACCAAGCTGAGTGGACTGTAAATAGTGGGGTGAAAAAAGCAGAAATGATACACAGATAAGAGTACTATTTCTAATTTTCTAGCACCATGTTAAGTGTAACCCTGAGGGAGAATTGTAGGGTTAGAAGGGACCACAAGGGTTATCTAGTTTACCCCTGCCAAGATGCAGGTAGACTTGGGTCTAACTATGTGACTTTCTCTTCAAGGTAGCAGCTAAGATTCCTTGAGTAAACAGCCTTGGCAGGTGCTTATTGCTAAAGTAGCTGACAAACATTTCGATATGTAGAAGAGGTGTGGTTGTGTCTGTGTTCTACAGGACCCCCACATTGACCACATGGGGCACCGTAGGCGCTGTGGGATTGGTGTGGGTGACGGACTGGAGACTGATCCTTGACTATGTTCCCTACATTAATGGCAAGTTTAAGAAAGATGATTAAACTGCTGCTCTTCCCTCTAATGGTAAGTTTTTTGTCCTGTACTTATCAGAAATAACATGCATACATTTTGTGGTTACTTGCCATGTGATGTGACCTCCAATATAGAATCCCACAACTGGAAACTAAATATTCTGTCCAAAAGCTGGTCCCCAAAGAGAACTGTTGCACTTTATGATGTAATTGTCTTCCTATTACTGAAAGTAAGAAATGGCATCATGACAATAATCTTGATAAGAACTTGCCCAGCTCAGATATGCTATCAGTGTACCTTAGTAGAAACTAGCCAGTTTCATTTTAGATTACATTATTTTAAGTTGCATTATTTTTCAGAGTGAGCCAGTGTGGTATAGTGGATTTTTATCAGCATAAGTGTTCCCAGCTGTAAAATAAGAATACATATATCACAAGGGAGTTGGCAGGATTAATTAACACTTTATAGCTTCAAAGTGCTATACAGCTTCTACAGAGGAGCTCGTAGTAATCACAAATCTTTTTGTAACGTGCTATTCTGAGAAATATGTGCATTGCATGTTCTGAGCTGATGTGTATTTCACTTCCTCACCCTCTCCATTTCTTTCAGTTCCTACGGTACTGAATGGGGCAGCTTGAGAGTTTTAGAATTTAGGAGAGAAAAAGAAACAAATTAATTTATTTATAGAATTGAAAGTAATTCAGGACAGTATTAGCCAACTGCCTTTTGAAAAAAAATGGGACTGTTCCATATTGCAACAAGTTAGAGGGCACTACATCTATTTGTGGATATCAAAGCTAGGATTCAGGATCTGGTTAGAAACTGAGATTTAGCAATACGCATACCTAGTAAGAAGAATGTGTTGGTAAGTACATTCCTATTGTATCAGTTCATGGGATTAAAATAATCTCTCTCAAAGTACAACTTGTGTTGTTGTAAAAGCAGCAGAGTCCTGTGGCACCTTATAGACTAACAGACATATTGGAGCGTGAGCTTTTGTGGGTGAATACCCACTTCGTCAGATGCTGCTTTTACAGATCCAGACTAACACGGCTACCCTCTGTGTTGTTGTAGGGATTCTTTTAATGGACCCATTTGCCTCTAGTCTTGGCTAGAAGACCTTAAAGGTGTATCCAGCTTCCTGGACAGGGACAATATGGATGCTTTTTTTTCCAGTTAAAAGCTCTTTATTTCATATAACATACTAAGAGATGGAAAAGAAATATGCTTCATTTAAGCTTTTACAGCATATTGACTATTCTTGGTCATTGACTGACATGCCGTAAATCTAAAGCAGTGTTTCTCAACTGATGGATCACCAAAGGCAATCAAGGGGGTGGTGAGACATTGAAAATGTTCTCGTAATCTAAAACAAAGGAAATCTCTCTCCCTGCACATGCTGTTATAGAAAGCATTTGTCAGTCTTTTGGAATACATGCAAATTGTGTAGGTTTGATGTTGTTACAATATTTACTCTTTTTTTTAATAGTAAAGGTGTTGTGAACATTTATCTTGGAATAAGCAATCACCAAACTGAAAAGGTTGAGAAATAGTGGTCTAGGGGAGTTCTGCATCATGGTATTTATTTCAATGTGTATTTATGGTGCTTGATCCTATGGCCTCTTGAGAGAATCTCCTTTTATTAAACACTATTGATTGTGAAGGGATTTGAGTCTGAAAACACAGAACACATCATTAGAAACTAGAAAAAAATTCCTTTTTTCTTTAAAAGGAAAATATTATTCTTTTTCAGAGGTATTTGTAAGAGAGTGTGGTTCATTTTTGTGTATTCCCCTATGTCAAAACATTTAACAAAAGTGCAAGTTCCATTTGCAGCTTTGTGGAAAAAAGACACCACTCCATAATGGGGGCTAGAGTGTTAATGTGGGATTAATTCATTTATGAAGGTTGATAAATTGCTCTAGGAAATTTAGTGCATTAACGTTCACAGTCACTTGCCATGCTAATTGTTAAGCCAGTTAATGGAAATGCTCTAAAGCTGGGCTGCAGAATCTAAATTATGTAATAAGCCTTTACTTCACTTAAAAAAAGGGGTGTTGGGCAGTAAATACGTGGAAATGGGTGAATGTGAATTATAGTTTCAGGAACATGTTAAATAATGGCATTCACATGGGTCATATTCAACTCGTATTATACTTATTGCATTTAGAAACAGAGGTCATCTACAGTTGTTAGAACAAGGAGAACTTGGTTGTGAATCTGAAAGTGGAAGGCAGTTTGGGTGACAGTGATCATGAAATTCAGATTTTATGATCCTAATGAAAGGAATGAGCAAGAGCAGCAGTATAAGGACAATGGACTTCAAAAAACCAGACTTTAACAAACACAGAGAACTGGTAGGTAAGATCCTATGGGGAGCAAATGTAAAGGATAAAGGAGTTCAGGAGAGCTGGCAGTCTCTAGGACATGCTATTAATTGCACAACTCAAAACCACAGCGATGCGAAGGAAAGATAAGAATAGTAAGAGGCCAATATGACTCCATCAGGAGTGCCTTAATGACCTGAAAATCAAAAAGGAATCCTACAAAAGGTGGAAACACTGACAAATTGCTAAGTAGTAGTATAAAAGAATAGCACAAGCATGTACGGGCAAAATAAGTTAGACCTAGCAAGGGACATAAAAGGCATTAAGAAAAGGTAATTTAAATACATTAAGAGCAAGAGAATGATGAAGGAAAGTATAGGCCCTCTACTTAGCAGGGAATGAGAAGCTAATAACTGGTGACATCAAGAAGGCTGAGGTGTGTAATGCCTGTTTTGTTTCAGCCTTCACTAAAAAGGTTAATAGTGACCAGATACTCAACAATAAGAGGAAAGAACACAAACCAAATAGAGAAAGAGAGGTTAAATAATATTTAGATAAGTTAGATGTATTCAGGTCAGCAGGGCCTGATGAAATTCATCCTAGGGTACGTAGGGAATTAGTTTGAAGCAATCTCAGAACTGTTGGCAATTATCTTTGAGAACTCATGTGGATGGGTGAGGTTCCAGAGGACTGGAGAAAGGAACTATGTTTGCCCATCTTCTATAATTCCTAAGAGCCTCTTTGTTTAATAATTTGTTCCAATATCTTTCCACTTATTAACGTTAGTCTGACTGTTCTAAAAGGGGGAACAATCAATTTGTAAGCACCTAGATGATAGCGTTATAGGGAATAGCCAACATGGATTTGTCAGGAATAAATCATGCCAAACACCCATATTTCCTTCTTTGGAGGACTAGCCTGTTAGATGAGGGAAGTGGGATATGTCTTGATTTTAGTAAAGCTTTTGACACAGTCCTGCATGACATTCTCATAAGCAAGCAAGCAAGCTGGGGAAGTGTGGTCTAGATGAGGTTACAATAAGATGGGTGCACAACTGGTTGAAAGATCATGCTCAAAGAATAGCGATCAGTGATTTGCTATCAAACAGGCGGACATACGTAGTGTGGTCCCACAGTGGTCAGTCCTGGGTCCGGTACTAGTCAATATTTTAATTAATGAGTTGGATAATGGAGTGCAGAGTATGGTTATAACATCTGCAAGTGACACCAAGCTTGGAGGGGTTGCTTGTATTTTGGAGGATAGGATTAGAATTCAGAAGAACCTTGAAAAATTGGAGTATTGGTCTGAAATCAGCAAGATGAAATTCAATAAAGATAAGTGCAGAGTTATTAAGGAATGAAAAATCAAATGCACGAAATTGGGAATAACTGTGGTACTGCTGAAAAGAATCTGGGCTCACAAATCAAATGAGTCAACAATGTGATGCAATTGTGAAAGGCTACTATGATTCTAGAGTGTAGTAACAGCAGTGTTGTATGTAAGACAAAGGAGATAGTTGTCCTGCTCTGCTCAGCGCTGGTGAGGCCTCAGCTGGCCTGCTGTGTCCAGTTCTGGGTGACACACTTTAGGAAAGATGTGGACAAACTGGAAAGAGTCCAGATGTAATAAAAGGTTTGAAAAGCAGACTTATGGGGATAAGTTTTAGAAAACTGGGCATGTTTAGTCTTGAGGAAAGAAGTCTTAAGGCGGCCTTGGTAACTTATTTTCAAATATGTTAAGGGCTGTTATAGAGAGGACTGTGATCATTTGTTCAGGCAGCTGAAGGTAGGGCAAGAAGTAATGGGTTTAATCTGCAGTAAGGGAAACTTAGGTTAGATATTAGGGGAAATCTTTCTATTTATAAGGGTAGTTAAGCTCTGGAATAGGCTTCCAAGGGAACTTGTGGAATCCCTACAATGGTGATTTTCAAGAACAGGTTCAGTCTTTCAGGGATCGTCTAGGTTTACTTGTTCTTGCCTCGGCGTGGGGCAGGAGTTGGTGAGTTTTTGAGGTCCCTTCCAGCCCTTTCTAGGATTCTACAATATCAAAGCAAACAGGGCACCTATCTGGTTCTATGTCGTCATTAAACAGACTTTTAAACTAGTGACATAGCTTTACTTCTCGTTTCCCTTACTTGTCCTTGTGTCACTAGAAACTCCTTGTGCATGGATCTCTGAACTTTCAGATCTTGCAGTCCTTTGCACTGGCTGCCATGACATTTTGCAGGAAGCGTTGCTTATTAACTGTTTGTTTTTATTGTAGGAAGTGTTTACGGGCTGGACTGGGTGTATTGGATCCATTCTTCCTCTCGAAGACCCTAGTCTGATGTGAATTTGAAATGCTCATTGTGGACTTCAGGAGAGGCTGTGATGTTACTTTATCTTCTACTGAACAGTTATGAACACTCAAATTTAATTTAACATATTGGCTGCGCAAATGTGTGAACTTGCTTCTGGGTAACTTTCACAAGCGGTATTGTTCTGATGGGCTGAATTCATAAAACAGATGTACAAAATAAATCATAAACTGAATAACTTGTATGATAAATGTTTACCTTTCCTCTTGGAAGCTATTCTAAAGAATGAGATCTCCTTTGGGCTGCATATTACCAGCCTTTGGTAGTTCACTTGGGTTGTGAGTGTGTATTAAACTTACTGCATTCGTGAGTCATAAATTTATGAGAAATGGCTCTGGTCCTCAAACCATTATTGCAGTAACCTGGAACCAATACCTGTGGACTCCTCTAATGGTTAACTTTCTGTAACTGATGCTGTAAAGTAGCATGATAACAATTGATTCCACTGATAGTGTAGATAACTTAAACTTCACTGTCCTACTGGCTATGTCAATACAACTAAATTGATTTAGTCTACCTTACCTTGTGAAAAATAAATTTGAGGGAACAGTGTAATACCAGAACACTTATTAGATGGAAATGGATAGAGCAGTTAAGGGTAGATGGAGTTAGGATTTGTGGTGGCCCGTCTTTTGTGCTCTCAAGTAAAACAGCAGAAGCTTCAAACTTGGCAAGAATCTTAACTGCTGAAGACCATAAATGGTAATGGAAAAGGATAGATTTTTAAAGACTTATTTTTGCATATATACACAGCAGCGCTGTTTTTCTTTCAGTGTTTTAATCTTTAATTCTGCCCTTCAGAATCTTGCATATGGCGAATTACTTACATGGAATCTTTACTAAACAGTTTTGAAGATATATTTATATTTAGATGCTGTGGAGGTGTTGTTTAGTTCAGGGCTGAAGAATTTAAATTGCAAGTTCGGTTCTGAATGTCAGGCTGCAAAGAGTGACCAGCACCTGAGCAATTTAATTTAAATGGATCCGTGAGAGAGGAGAAAAAAAACAAAATTAAATGTCAAACATCCAGTAATGCAGTATTAAGGCTAAGAAATTAAATATGCTGAACCTGACTTCCTGAAGCAGTGTTAACTCAACATAGTTATAGCCATATAATGCAGATTATAATCCTTACACAATCATTATAAGGTCTCTAACCACAGTAACCTCCATGGAAATTTAACCAATGTGCCTGAAAACTGCACATATCTTGTCAAGGTAGAGGTTTTTCTCGCTGATTTCTGCAAAAGAACCACTCCAGTTTTAAAAGTTTCTTAGTATTTGTTCTTAAACGTCAAAAGTGGTTTGATTTACAGACTCCATGCATATTTGCCTGATCCAAGAGTGTCATGCAGAAGCATAGGGAATGATGAGCTAACTTTGATGCTCGAGGGGTCAGGAGGAGGAATAACACATCTGAGAAGAAGTGTGTGTGGTGTAGCAGAGCTTGAGAGCTCTACACTAAGGCCATGAGGGAGCTGCTGTGGCTTGGGCTCCTTGGAACTACTGCTATTGATCCCTTACATTGCTGTTTGCAACAGAAGCTTTAAGTACCACCACCTCGTTTGAGTCCAGAAAACTCTCCAAAGCTCTGCATTCCATGCTTAGCATGCTCTTCTGTTGTCAAAACTGCTGCTTTTTCCTGTACCATGTCTTTTGTGCAGTCAAAGCAGTAAACTTCTCTCTGCTCCATTTTACCTGTTTTTACATGTTTAATTGCATATCTAGGGTGGGTATGCTTATAAATATTACCGCTGATATCTGATAAGACTAGGTTCACCAGGGGATGGGGATCTAAACCCAGAGGTAAGTGGGATACAGGGAGGAAACACAAGGAGGTGAGTACAAGACGGGAAGCCTCCTGATTCATACTGAGAAAGTAGGGCAATTGGCTAGTTATCTTAGGTGCATGTACACGAACACAAGAAGCCTGGGAAACAAGCGGGAAGAATTGGAAGTCCTGGCACAATCAAGGAACTATGATGTGAGTGGAATAACAAAAACTTGGTGGGGCAGCTCACATGACTGGAGCGCTGTCATGGATGGTTATAAACTTCAGGAAGGACAGATATGGGAGGAAAGGTTGAAGAGTTGCACTGTATGTAAGAGAACAGTATGATTGCTCAGAGCTCCAGTATGAAACTGGAGAAAAGCTTGTTGAGAATCTTTGGATTAAGTTAACAGCTGAGAGCAACAAGGGTAATGCCATGGTGCACATGTGCTATAGGCCACCAGATCAGAAGGATGAGGTAGACAATGCTTTCTTTGGCCAACTAACTGAAGTTTCCAGATCACAGGCTCTGGTTCTCATAGAATCATAGATTATCAGGGTTGGAAGGGACCTCAGGAGGTCATCTAGTCCAACCCCCTGCTCAAAGCAGGACCAATCTGACAGATTTTCACCCCAGATTCCTAAATGGTCCCCTGAAGGATTGAACTCTCACCCCTGGATTTAGCAGATGAGATCTACTAGTTCTAAAATCTGGTAGGAGGATATGGTGACCAGACACGATCAGTTCAATTCACTAACTACAATTAAGACTTCCTTAGCTTTAAATACAAACCATGTTTTGTTAAATTTCTGATGTATCAGCACATTTAAAGTAGTTTTATTTAGTAAAGTTAAAATTCTATTTTGTACATGTTAATTAAATTTGCATTTCTATCCAAATACAGTGAGAGACAAAGCAATAAACAATCGTCAAAGTGCATCAGTCACCATTTTCTAACAAGTAAAAATTAAGAATCTATGTAACAGCTCCATTAAATCTATGTACTGTATCCTCCTGGCTAGCAAAAAGCACCAAATTTAGTATAAAGGCTATATTTAGCTGCAAATCAAAATATTTTGGTTAAATGAAAATCAACATCTCTGTAAGAAAATAAAGGACAAAAATGTAAAATATGACTAATTGAGGATTTAAATTAAGGTTTCCTGCTTGCCATGATTAAAATCAGTGACTTAAATCAAGCCACTCTGCTATAAGCAATGATATCATACATATAGTTATTTCATCAAGTCTCGCAATGGAAAAGAATCCTGCATTTTTAAACTTGCAAGCAAGTGAACAAATTGCTTGGTAAGTAAATGGTTAAGCTTGACACTGAGGTATTTTAATTTTTGCAGTACTGAAAGGTATAATCATTACTCAGTTTGTATTAAATAGTTTTTACTTTTCCAAAACAGAGTTCCATCATATCAATCTGATATACATAACATGCTTATCTTCTTCAAAAAACAAGAGTTCTTAGTGAATTATTTTAATTACATCAATAACTGAAGAAATTTTAATAAAAATTATGGAAACAATAGAAAATAAGTTTTGTGTAATTTTACACTTAATCTATCCCAAATTACTTAAATAGTTCTTATAAATTTCACAAAGCGCCACTAAAATACAGCATCCAACATACAAAACTGCACAGCAGGCTAAAGAGTGATTCAATTATTTGCATTTGATTCCTATGATTATGAAGTCTGAGAGCTACTTTTTACAGTACCATAACCTTTAGTTTCCAAGAACGAGGACTCAGTGACAACTGGTGTTCATTTTCCTCATTATGCACCTTGAAGTGATACTCCTTATCTGCCTTTAGCTCACAACCGAAGAGGAAGGTCTGTGGAGGACTTCAATCACCCTGACATCTGCTGGGAGAGCAATACAGCAGTGCACAGACAATCCAGGACGTTTTTGGAGAGTGTTGGGGACAACTTCCTGGTACAAGTGCTGGAGGAACCAAGTAGGGGCTGTGCTCCTCTTGACCTGCTGTTTACAAACAGGGAAGAATTGATAGGGGAAGTAGAAGTGGATTGCAGCCTAGGCAGCAGTGACCATGAGATGGTTGAGTTCAGGATCCTGACAAAAGGAAGAAAGAAGAGTAGCAAAATATGGACCCTGGACTTTAGAAAAGCAGACTCATAGACTTGAAGGCCAGAAGGGACCACTATGATCATCCAGTCTGAGCTCCTGCACAACGTGGGCCACAGAATCCCCCACCCATTCCTGTAACAACCCCCTGACATATGTCTGAGTTATTGAAGTCCTCAAATCGTGGTTTAAAGACATCAAGGTGCAGAGAATCCTCCAGCAAGTGATCCGTGCCCCATGGTGCAGAGGAAGGCGAAAAATCTCCAGGGCCTCTGCCAATCTGCCCTGGAGGAAATTCCTTCCTGACCCCAAATATGGCAATCAGCTAAACCCTGAGCATGTGGGCAAGACTCACCAGCCAGCACCCAGGAAAGAATTCTCTGTAGTAACTCAGATCCCACCCCATCTAACATCCCATCGTAGACCACTGGGCATATTTACCTGCTAATAATCAAAGATCAATTAATTGCCAAAATTAGGCTATCCCAACATACCATTCCCTCCATAAATTTATCAAGTTTAGTCTTGAAGCCAGATATGTCTTTAGCCCTCACTACTCCTTTCGGAAGACTGTCCCAGAACTTCACTCCTCTAATGGTTAGAAACCTTCATCTAATTTCAAGTCTAAACTTCCTAGTGTCCAGTTTATATCCATTTGTTCTTGTGTCCACAATGGTACTAAGCTTAAATAATTCCTCTCAGCCTTCTTTTGATTAGGCTAAACAAGCCAAGCTCTTTGAGTCTCCTTTCATAACACAGGTTTTCCATTCCTCAGATCATCCTAGTGGCCCTTCTCTGTACCTGTTCCAGTTTGAATTCATTCTTCTTACACATGGGAGACCAGAACTGCACACAATATTCCAGATGTGGTCTCACCAGTGCCTTGTATAACGGTACTAACACCTCTTTATCTTTACTGGAAATACCTCGCCTGAGGCATCCTAAAACCAATTAGTTTTTTTAACAGCCATATCACATTGGCAGCTCATAGTCATCCTGTGATCAACCAATACTCCAAGGTCCTTCTCCTCCTCTTACTTCCAACTGATGTGTCCCCAATTTATAACCAAAATTCTTGTTATTAATCCCTAAATGTATGACCTTGCACTTTTCACTATTAAATTTCATCCTATTACTATTACTCCAGTTTACAAGGTCATCCAGACCTTCCTGTATGATATCTCGGTCCTTCTCTATGTTAGCAATACCTCCCAGCTTTGTGTCATCCACAAACTTTATTAGCACATTCCCACTTTTTGTGCCAAGATCAGTAATAAAAAGATTAAATACGATTGGTCCCAAAACTGATCCCTGAGGAACTCCACTAGTAACCTTCTTCCAGCCTGACAGTTCACCTTTCAGTATGACCCGTTGTAGTCTCTCGTTTAACCAGTTCCTTATCCGCCTTTCAATTTTCATATTGATCCCCCATCTTTTCCAATTTAACAATAATTTCCCATGTGGAACCATATCAGATGCCTTACTGAAATCGAGGTAAATTAGATCCACTGTGTTTCCTTTGTCTAAAAAATCTGTTACCTTCTCAAAGAAGGAGATGAGGTTGGTTTGGCACGATCTACCTTTTGTAAAACAATGTTATATTTTGTCCCAGTTACCATTGACCTCAATGTCCTTAACTACTTTCTCCTTCAAATTTTTTTCCAAAACCTTGCATACTACAGATGTCAAACTAACAGGCCTATAGTTACTTGGATCACTTTTTTTCCCTTTCTTAAAAATAGGAACTATGTTAGCAATTCTCCAGTTGTACAGTACACCCCCTGAATTTACTGATTCATTAAAAATTCTTGCTAATGGGTTTGCAATTTCATGTGCCAGTTCATCCAAGAATATTAAAGGAAGATTAGCTGGGCCCTCTGATTTGTCCCACTAAGCTGTTCGAGTTTGGCTTCTACCTTGGATGTGGTAATATCTACCTCCATATCCTCATTCCCATTTGTCATCCTCCCATTATCCCTAAGCTCCTCATTAGCCTCATTAAAGACTGAGGCAAAGTATTTGTTTAGATATTGGGCCATGCCTAGATTATCTTTAACCTCCACTCCAACCTCAGTGTTTAGCGGTCCCACTTCATCATTCTTTTTTTTCTTCTTATTTATAGGGCTATAGAACTTTTTACTATTGGTTTTAATTCCCTTTGCAAAGTCCAACTCTACATGGCTTTTGGCCTTTCTCACTTCATCCCTATATGTTCTGACCTCAATAAGGTAGCTTTCCTTGCTAATCCCTCCCATCTTCCACTCCGTTAGGGAACTGATGGGCAGGATCCCCTGGGAGGCTAATACGAGGAGGAAAGGAGTCCAGGAGAGCTGGCTGTATTTTAAAGAAGCTTTATTGAGGGTGCAGGAACAAACCATCCCTATGTGCAGAAAGAATAGCAAATTTGGCAGGCGACCAGCTGGGCTTAACAGTGAAATCTTCGGTGATCTTAAACTCAAAAAGGAAGCTTACAAGAAGTGGAAATTTGGACAGATGACTAGGGAGGAGTATAAAAATATTGTTCGAGCATGCAGGGGTGTAATCAGGAAGGCCAAGGCACAACTGGAGTTGCAGCTAGCAAGGGATATGCAGGGTAACAGGAAGGTCAGGGAAAGTGTGGGACCCTTACTGAATGGGAGAGGCAACCTACTGACAGATGATGTGGAAAAAGCTGAAGTACTCAATGCTTTTTTTTGCCTCAGTCTTCACAGACAAGGTCAGCTCCCAGACCGCTGCACTGGGCAACACAGTATGGGGAGATGAGCAGCCCTCGTGGTGAAAGAACATGTTAAGGACTATTTAGAAAAGCTGGACATGCACAAGTCTATGGGTCCAGATCTAATGCATCCAAGGGTGCTGAGAGAGTTGGCTGATGTGATTACAGAGCCATTGGCCATTGTCTTTGAAAATTCGTGGTGAGGGGGGGAGGTCCCGGGTGATTGGAGAAGGCAAATATAGTGCCCATAGTTTAAAAAGGGAAGAAAGAGAACCTGGGGGACTAAGGATCGGTCAGCCTTACGTCAGTCCCTGGCAAAATCATGAAGCAGGTCCTCAAGGAATCTGTTTTGAAGCACTTGGAGGAGAGGAAGGTGATCAGGAACAGTCAACATGGATTCACCAAAGACAAGTCATGCCTGATGAACCTGATATACCTTGACTTTAGCAAAGCTTTTGATATGGTCTCCCACAGTATTCTTGCCAGCAAGTTAAAGAAGTATGGATTGGATGAATGGACTATAAGGCGGATGGAAAGCTGGCTAGATTGTCGGGCTCAATGGGTAGTGATCAGTGGCTCGATACCTAGTTGGCAGCCTGTATCAAGCAGCGTGCCCCAGGGGCTGGTCATGGGGCTGGTTTTGTTCAACATTTTTATTAATGATCTGGATGATGGGATGAACTGCACTCTCAGCAAGTTCGCAGATGACACGATGATGGGGGGAGAGGAAGATATGCTGAAGGGTAGGAATAGGGTCTAGAGTGACCTAGACAAATTGGAGGATTGGGCCAAAAGAAATCTGATGAGGTTCAGCAAGGACAAGTGCAGAGTCCTGCACTTAGAATGGAAGAATCCCATTCACTGTTACAGGCTGGGGATGGACTGGCTAAGCAGCAGTTCTGCAGAAAAGGACCTGGGGATTATAGTGGATGAGAAGCTGGATATGAGTTATCAGTGTGCCCTTGTTGCTAAGAAGGCCAACAGCATATTGGGCTGTATTAGTAGGAGCACTGTCAGCAGATCGAGGGAAGTGATTATTCCCCTCTATTTGGCACTGGGAAGGCCACATCTGGAGTACTGCGTCCAGTTTTGGTCCTCCCACTAGAGAAGGGATGTGGACAAATTGGAGAGTCCAGGGGAGGGCAACGAAAATTACTAGGCAGCTGGGGCCCATGGCTTACGAGGAGAGGCTGAGGGAACTGGGCTTATTTAGTCTGCAGAAGAGAAGAAGGCTGCTATCAAATCCCCCCTCACTCAACTACCTGAAGGGTGTTCCAAAGAGGATGGAGCACGGCTGTTCTCAGTGGTGGCAGATGACAGAACAAGGAGCAATGGTCTCAAGTTGCAGTGGGGGAGGTCTAGGTTGGATATTAGGAAACACTATTTCACTAGGAGGGTGGTGAAGCACTGGAATGGGTTACCGAGGGAGGTGGTGGAATCTCCTTCCTTAGAGGTTTTTAAGGTCAGGCTTGACAAAGCCCTGGCTGGGATGATTTAGTTGGGGTTTGGTCCTGCTTTGAGCAGGGGGTTGGACTAGATGACCTCCTGAGGTCTCGTCCAACCCTAATATTCTATGATTCTAAGAACTAGTTGACCTCTGTGAAAGAACTTAATTCTTCATTTTAGTCCAGTTCCTATAGGTTGGGATCCATCTTCCAAACTATTACTAACATTAATTGAAACTTGCTGGAGTTCTAGGAGTGGGGGTTCAGTCTACATGTGCTTCCTATGTAGTACCTGTTCCTTTGACAAAGGACTGACAATTCCTGAAGCCTGACAATTCCTGAAGCCCAATCTACAGAAAAGCCACCTCTTAAAAGAGCCAGTTTCTGTATAGAAGCTGTGATAATATGATGTGGATGGGATGAGGTCAGTGAGGGTTATCGGAAGAAAAGTATCTTCAAGTACCAAATGCCATAGTGTTTAGGCACTTCAAGAAGCAGGTAGACTTTGGATTTGTTTATCTTTAGTTGTATAGAAACACAAGTGGCTGAGCATAACATTTCCAATGATGGTTGCATAGCTCAGATTAGCATTAATGAGTTGGCAAAAACTAATTTACATTTTTGCTACTCTTCAGGCAGTAGGTGCAAACTTTTATTAAATTTATTCCAGTAATTACTGGCCATATGTCATAGCCAGTCTTTCCAAATTGACTGTCTTAGTGCCATTTTTTAAAATATCTAATCCATATGTCAAATATCTTATACAAAGTACTGAGACACCATGGTTCGATAGGAATATAAAAATCCTAACCCTTGCAAACTTGAAATACTCCACTAGGGGGCATATTCAGTGTTAGACTAATGCTAGCTGGACTATAACCAAAAGACTACAAAGTTTTTAGTAGTAGTTTCACGTCTATGAAGGTGGGAGGGGGAAGATATACAGCTCTGTTTTTTAAAAACTGTATAGTTTTAAAATAGCTTTAAAAAAGGTCTTGGAATGTACACAATTAAATCCTCTTTCTTCTTTGCATGAGTGTTCCTGCACATTTCACTCTTGGCGCACATGCACCCAAGACTGGATTCTTTTTGGCTAGCAGCATCCATTGAGGCTGTGCCTGTGCCCTAGATGCCCTCCCACCCACAACTCATGGCATAAAGGGTAAAATGAGCCCAAATGCCTCTTCGTTCCTTTTTACTGCCCATAGCTGTGTGGTGGAATCTCTAGCACTGTCCACCATACTCACCACTGTCCAATTGATCTTAGATGTAGGATTTATTAGTTTAGTTAAGTTTCTTTTTGCCCACTGCTGGCAGTTAGCAGGGGGCACAAGACAGTCCGGGCTCTGTCAGTGAAGGGCCATAAGTCAGAGATGAGCCTTGCCTATATCTCAGTACAGATACTTAAGGCAGCACCTGCTAAGACTAAGAACCAGGCTGCTTGGGTATCAGTCCCTTGGCACCGATCTCAGCACCAAGTTCCTCAATACCCAGTGCCTATCCATCAGCTACATCTTTGGCAATGACAGTACCCATCACACAGGTACCAGCTGCTGCTTTACCTGAGACATCAGTCCAACCTCTTTAGCACTAAAGTAATGCTCAGGGCTGAATGATACGTTGGTGGGGCTGATACCGGCATTGCCATTACTAGAGAGGCTCAAGTAAGTCTTTACAAAACTCCCTACTGTAGTGCCTCTATGTCTGACTAAGGAAGTGACTCCTATACCAACCTTTCTGGTGCACAGGCAGAGTGTTCCTGACACATCAGCCCCTCCTTGAAGGAGGTATATTGCTTCTCATCCCCTAAACACAGCAGGGAATTATTCCCTACCTGTTCTTCATCACCCCCTAGGTAGCTCAGTGGGAGTCAGGGAGGAATTGATGAGAGCTAGGAAGAGGTCAGGTCCTTATAAGGATCACCCCCACCTTGCATCCTCTGATGGTGCCCTCCATTGCATTACCCATAGCCAGGCCATACTAGTCCCACTGAGGATGTTCAGAAAGCCAGCATCCTCCACTGTATCACTGATCATGTCTTTCTCACCAAAGAGGTGAATTAAGCCTCCACAGATGACTCGTCTCCATTTGCAGCTGCTGCAGAGGTAAGAAGAGGAGAGTGAAAAAGGGCATTCTCCTGAGCAGGAGCATCAGGTCCAGGCTCCAATATTCTCCTCTTCCCCTGATGAGGTGGGCAACCCACTTTCAGCGGCATTGGCAGATGAATTCAAACTCCTCCAAGACTTGATAAAACAGATGGCTGAATCCTGGATGTTCCTATGGAGATTATACCAGAGAAGCAACATAAACTCTTGGATATACTCCACTCTGTAACTCCAAGAAAAGAAAGTTTGCCATGTTGACCATTTATGGTCTGTTGGAACTCACCAATAAATCTGGCACATGCTTCTCTATCCACTATCCAAGAAAGCGGACAGAAGTTGGGTTCTGTCTGCAGGGTTGTGATGATTGTTTGAGCCTGATGAGTCATTCCTGAGCCTGACTGTTTGGAACCTGATGATCCATTTGAGGTAATTACCTGCAAGTCCTAAAGGTCCAGCCAATCCACAAACACGGGTCTCATCACGTGACCCCAGATAGGTGTACTGGCTCCTAAAGAAAGCAGCTACTCCCCTCACTACCTTGTCAGATACTTCCAACTGCCTGGTGGTTCTAACAGACTGTTCCTGCTTCAGTCATAGCCAGGCACCCAGCTCACCTACAATGATAGCATCAGCATAGGCCAGACAGTTATATTCAGAACTGGTGACTATGTCAAACATTAAGCTAAGAGTAACCCTGTGGACCTCATCCCAATTTCCTGCCCTAGGTGGTTTCAAAATTCCACATAAATCAGTCCATTCGGCTCCTGATTTTCTTTCCTAAGGTTCTCTACCCTGCTGAAGTGAAACTTCATACACTAATTATTGTGAGGATGTTAACTTTTTGTTTGGCTAGAGCAAACCCATTCAGGGACACACTTAGACTATGTGATGTATTTTCAGACAGAGTCAAAGAGCAAATTATATCCACTCAGATGTTATCCAAGTGGAAATCAGACTGCATAAGAATTGGCTACAAGTTAGCCAGGAACGAGGCCCTGGCCATAGTAGAATTCATACAACAGGGCAGTGGTTTTCAACCATTTTTCATTTGCGGACCCCTAAAAAATTTCAAATGGAGTTGCAGACCCCTTTGGATGACAGGTTGAAAACCACTGCACTACATTGGTTGCATCCATCAAATTTCAGTAGGGCTATCCTGAAATCACTCTTCAAGTAGGACTCTTCATTCCCACCTCCAAGCAAGCAGACAACTGGTTGTCAGTCAGCAAGAGTGAAATCTGTGTGAACAGTCACATGAAGAAGAAAAAAGAATGAGGAGTACTTGTGACACCTTAGAGACTAACAAATTTAAGCTTTTGTGGGCTAAAACCCACTTCACCAGATACAGAAAAGAAAGAAGAGTTACTTATCCTACAATAACTGTGGTTCTCCATGTGTTACCAACACAGATTCGATGACCCACTCTCCTTCCCCACTAATGCGGAGTCCTATTCCTATGGGATTCTATATCGGCAAAAGAATTGAAAGACAATTGGGCCAGCTCCACCCTTTATGCCCTTGAGAGAGGGGAACAAGGGCTTCTATGATGCAGACATGGCCTCAGTGCCCCAGTGGACACTGCTAGCCAAAAAGAATCTGCTCTTGAGCACATGGGGTGTATGCACACCAACAGTGGAATCTGTATGAACAACACATCTCGAAGAACCACAGTTACTGTAGATTAAGTAACCATTCTTAATTCATCATGATGGGAAGGTTACTGCTAGAGCTGGTAACAATATTTTTGTAGAAACATGTTTGGACAAAAATGACTTTTCAACCAAAACAAACATTTTTGAAGAAAATATTTATTTTGGTCAAAATGTTCTGGGGTGGGGTTTTTTGTGTGTGTGTCAATTTTTTTCAGTAAAAGTTTCAAGTTTTTTGTTTATTTTATTTTTTTTAACCAAAAACCTGAAGATATTTTTCATTGTAAATTTCCTGTAAAAAGAACTGGCCTTTTTGATCAGCTCTAGTTACTACACATATCTTCCAAAACACTCATGCAAGCTTTCTAGAAATAATTGTAGAGCTGGACATTTCATAAGTACCTACTACAAGAAACCAATGCTACATACAAAACTATATTTTTTTTAAAAGCCCCTTTAGAGAGTGAATGACTTTGGAAAAAACAGAGAACTCTATGCTGCATTAATTAGAGGCAGAGTAGTCATGGATCTAAAAAGATAATCTCTCCCACCAAGAAGAAACAAATACATATATTAATCAACTATCTCCCAGAACGCAGCTATTAGCCTCTACAGGAGTTTTGAACTCCTGTCACATAGGCTGGACAACTTGAGCTCAGCATGCCTGGGATGCTGGATTTTTTCTACCCTTTGGACTTGCACATATCCTTCCTTGATCTCTTGCTGCTTGCCATATAAGGTAATTGGAAACCAGTAAGAGAGCTGTATCTTTTTTTTTTTTTTTAAGTAGTATAAGTAAAACTACCAAAAGCCTCCAGACCAGCTGTTCTACAGAGACAGGTAGAGGAAGTAATGAACGTTAAATAGAACTGTGGTCAGAAGGATTTGAGTGACGGTTGGGGATATACCCACTTACATATCACCATGGGGCTGGGAAGGTCTGAGGACACAGGCAAGGTATCCGAACAGCTCCATAGATGTGCCTATTCCAAAAGTCCTGAGCTTGTGTACCTACTGTGTGCACATGTCAACAGTGACAATCCACACAGGCAAGTACTGAAACTACTTTTGGAGCTGACCATTGATTTATCGGGAAAAAGGGGGATTCACTGTCCCACGTGCAGCATACGAACATCGACAAAGAGATGCAAAAAGGACGAAAAAAACCTGTTCCTAGAAAATAGCCTCGAATGACCACCCTGTGCAAACCAAACCAGTCCTGTTCCTCCTCTGGTTCTGTACTTCAGGGGTGGCCAAAGTAGGGGCTAAATGGCCTACCATACTCCCCTTTGCTCCAAGCAAAGGCAACGAGTTTCTCAATGAGACATGCCACCATCTCCAGGCAGAAGTGACAAGTCCCTGGGCGAGATGCTCTCCAGGCAGAGGAGACAGGTCCCTGGGCAAGCCATGCCCCACTCCCACCTTGTCTCCAGGCAGTGGTGACAGGACCCTAGGCAAGACACACGCCCTCATCTCTTGGCAGAGGCAAGGGGTCCCTAGGCGAGATGCCCATCTGTCTCTGGGAGGAGGTGATGGGTTCCTGGGAAAGTCACCCATCCATCTCCCGGCGGAGGCAACAGGTCCATTGCCAAGATGCCCACCCATTACCAGGCGGAGGCGATGGGTCCTCGAACATGATGCCCACCATCTCTGAGCGGAGGCAACGAGTTCCCGGGTGAGATACCTGTCTCCAGGTGGTGGCAATGGGTTCCCGGGCTATATACCCACCTGTGATGGGTTCCCAGGCTAGATACCCACTTGCCTTCAGGCGAGGCAGTGAGTCCCCGGGTGAGATACCCACCTGTCTCCGAGCAGAGGCGATTGGTCCCCAGGCTAGATACCCACCTGTCTTCGAGCAGAGGTGATGGGTCCCCAAGCTAGATAACTACCTGTCTCCGAGCGGAGGCGATGGGCCCCCAGGCTAGATACCCACCTGTCTCCGGGTGGAAGCAACGGGTCCCCGGACAAGATATCCACCTGTTTCCGAGCAGAGGTGTGGGTCCCCGGGCTAGATACCCACCTGTCTGCTGGCGGAGGCGACAGGTCCCCGGGCGAGATACTCACCTGTCTCCGGGTGGAGGCGATGGGTCCCTGGGCGAGATACCCACCTGTCTCCGGACGGAGGCGATGGGTCCCTGGGCAAGATACCCACCTGTCTCCGGGTGGAGGGGACGGGTCCCCGGGTGAGATACCCTCCTGTCTCCGGGTGGAGGGGATGGGTCCCCGGGTGAGATACCCACCTGTCTCCAGGTGGAGGCGATGGGTCCCTGGGCGAGATACCCACCTGTCTCCGGACGGAGGGGACGGGTCCCCGGGTGAGATACCCACCTGTCTCCGGGTGGAGGCGATGGGTCCTCTGGTGAGATATCCACCTTTCTTCGGGCGGAGTGATGGGTTCCTGGGCGAGACACCCGCCTGTCTCCGGGCAGAGGTGATGGGTCCCTGGGCTAGATACCCACCTGTCTCCGGGCGGAGTGATGGGTTCCCGGGTGAGATACGCACCTGTCTCCGGGCAGAGGTGATGGGTCCCTGGGCTAGATACCCACCTGTCTCCGGGCGGAGTGATGGGTTCCCGGGTGAGATACGCACCTGTCTCCGGGCGGAGTGATGGGTCCCTGGGCTAGATACCCACCTGTCTCCGGGCAGAGGCGATGGGTCCCCGGGTGAGATACCCACCTGTCTCCAGGTGGAGGTGATGGGTCCCCGGGCGAGATACCCACCTGTCTCCGGGTGGAGGGGACGGGTTCCCGGGTGAGATACGCACCTGTCTCCGGGCGGAGTGATGGGTCCCTGGGCTAGATACCCACCTGTCTCCGGGCAGAGGCGATGGGTCCCCGGGTGAGATACCCACCTGTCTCCAGGTGGAGGTGATGGGTCCCCGGGCGAGATACCCACCTGTCTCCGGGCGGAGTGATGGGTTCCCGGGTGAGATACGCACCTGTCTCCGGGCGGAGTGATGGGTCCCTGGGCTAGATACCCACCTGTCTCCGGGCAGAGGCGATGGGTCCCCTGGTGAGATACCCACCTGTCTCTGGGCGGAGGTGATGGGTCCCTGGGCTAGATACCCACCTGCCTCCGGGCAGAGGCGATGGGTCCCCGGGCGAGATACCCACCTGTCTCTGGGCGGAGTGATGGGTTCCTGGGCGAGACACCCACCTGTCTCCGGGCGGAGGGGACGGGTCCCCTGGTGAGATACGCACCTGTCTCCGGGCAGAGGTGATGGGTCCCCGGGATAGACACCCACCTGTCTCCGGGTGGAGGTGATGGGTCCCTGGGCTAGATACCCACCTGTCTCCGGGTGGAGGCGATGGGTCCCCGGGCGAGATACCCACCTGTCTCCGGGTGGAGGGGACGGGTTCCCGGGCCAGATACCCGCCTGTCTCCGGGCGGAGTGACGGGTCCCTGGGTGAGACCCCCGCCCATCACACGCTGAGGTTGGCATCTCACGTCGCCAGCCTCTGCGGGCCTCAGCCCAGTCTCCCTGGGGCCGCCTCCCCCGGCCCCCGCGGGGCGCTGCCTGGGGCTGGCGCGCCCAGCGCCGGACCTGCAGGGGGCAGCGAGGCGCGCGGCGCGGGGCCGAGCCTGCAGGGGGCGCCAGCGGGCGGGGAGGAAGGGACCCCTGCCCCCTGGCCGCTCCGCTCGCCCTCACTCCGGCCAGGGGCGGCGGAGGGAAGATGCCCAGGGCGGATCTGCCGGGACACAGAGGCGGCCAGCGGCGGCCGGCGCTGGGGTGAGGCGCGCGGGGCCGCGCTACACGGGGCATGAGGTGGGGGTCCCGGGGGGTGGAGTGGGGGACAGGCGAGGTCAGGGGTTGGAGGTCCCGGGGGAGATCGGGGCTGGGGGATGACCGGGTGGGGGTCACTGAGGGGGTGGGGGGCAGCGGGGGAGGCCACTGCCGAGGCTGGGCTCCTGTGGGGGCGTTGGGGGTGGTACGTGAGGGGCAGGAGCTGATGTGTGGGTCACTGGTCTGTGGGGCTGGCGGAGGGCGCTGGCCCCCCCGGATCCCCCCCGCAGGTCACCCGCCCCCGCCTCTCAGGAGGGGACTATATAGCTGAGCCGCCCGCGCTGCACGCGGTCTCTCTGGGCGGAGGGATACAGGGTGGTCTGCTCTCCCCCTCCCCAGCTTGGCGCCGAGGAGGCGGAGCAACGGCCACCGCGCGCGCCGAGCTGCTCGGGAGGGGGAGCAACGGCCGCCGCGCGCGCCACTCAGGCGGGGGGTAATAACCCCAGCGACTCTCGGGGGGGAGGGACGGAGAGTGGAACAGCCGAGGAGAGCCAGGAGCAGTGAGGGGCTGCGGCACCGCTGGAGGGGGAGCGAAAAGAGAGAGGAACAGCGGCAGCCGTGTTGCGGGGGTAGTAAGGGCCGCGGCGTCGCTTGGCGGGGGGGTGAACAGAGAGCGGAACAGCTGAGTCTCGGTTGGTAGGGGGAGGAGGTACGCGAAGAAGAACAGCCCGTGGCGGAGGGGGCGCCGCTGTGGTGGGCGGGTGACTGGAACAGCCACCAGAGCCGTCACCTCTCCACGAGCCGGCGCCAGCGCGGCGGGGGACGGAGTGAGCAGCCGAAGCAGGGAAGAGCCGGCGCTGCCCGCGGAGGGAGGAGTGCGCGGCGGCCAGGAACAGCCGGTGGAACTAGCCTGGGAGCCGGCGGCGGCGGCTGCTCAGTGATCACGGCGGAGCGAGGAGGGAGCGATCGCAGGCCGAGCCCCGGCGGAGATGGAGCGGAAGAGGTGGGAGTGCTCAGCCCTCCCGCAGGGATGGAAAAGGGAAGAAGTGACCAGAAAGTCGGGGCTCTCAGCCGGCAAGAGTGATGTCTATTACTATAGGTGAATGTGCCATGGGGGGCCATGGGGGGCCGGGGGGCCGGCCGCCCTGCCGCAGCCATGCGTTACTCTAGGTCAATGTGCTATGGGGCCCGGGAGCTGCCCTCCGATGTCTGTTGCAATACGTGAAGGTACAGTAGGTGGTCTGGGGGGAACCCTTGCCCCGTCAGATGTTACTATAGGTGCTGTAGGGCCTAAGGGACAGGGAGCCTGTCCTTCCTGGTCCACCTATATCTGTTACTATAGGTGAATGCACTATGGAGGGGCTGGGGGGGAGCATGGGGTGGGAAGCATCTGTCCTACCAGCGATCTCCGTTACTATAAGTCAGCGTGCTATGGGGTTGGGCACCCACCCTACCACATTGTTATAGGTAGCAGATGGCACATTCTTCTGTAGTAATAGACATCAGTGTGGCTGGGTGAGCAGCACCCCAATAACCTTTTTCTACACTGCTGTCTGTTACCTTAGGTGAATGTGCCGCAGGGGGCCACAGGGCCCAGAGTAATAGCTTGCTGTAGATGCATGTGGTGTTAGAGCCTACTGAGTTGGGAGAGTAGGGGGAAGAAAGGCTGACCTACTAATGTCTGTCACTTTAGGGAACTGTGCCATGGAGGTGGATGCTGCATAAAGAATATGGGATCTTATGGTGATGCTGTATAGTGTTATCAGTCGCTATATGTGAATATGCTGTAGAGTGATTGTAGAGTGGGCCATTGTGTCTGGGGAGGGGCTACATGCCTTGTCACTGTGATATTTGTTTCTGTAGGCAGGCCTGTTATGGGATCTATGGGCGGAGGGGGGTCAGAAACAATTTGTCCTGCTTCCATGACGTCTGTTTCTAAAGATAAATGTGCTATAGGGTCTGTGTGTGTGTGTGTGGGGGGGGGGGGGATGTCAACCTGCTCTGTTAGCATGAAATCTATTACCATCAGTGAATGTGCTGTTGGGGGAAGCATGTGGTATGGATGAGCTGCCCACTCTGCCAGAATCATGTATATTAATATAGTTGTATGTGTCACGTGTCTGTGGGTGGGACACAGTGCCCACAGGGAATTCACAAAGGCGGTACCACTGCTCTCAGGACCTGCCAAGATGATGTCTAATAGTTGTGGTAGAATAGCTGTGGGGGGCAGGGAGGGTGTTGTGCAGAGCTGAAGGAGTGAAGCATGAGTTCACCTACAGCACTGAGCTGGCAGATAGGGATTTTGGCCATGAAGGGTAAGGAGATGTACACCATCAACTTCTGCAAAATCACAGGCTTCAATTTTAAAATCTAATCGTAATGGCTAAGAAGAGACCTTTCAAACTTAGACTAAGTATAAATCAATGCAATGTCGTCTTCCTGAGTATACAGATTGAAAATGTCAGCCCTTCTATTGTTGCTCATAGTTTCTGCAAAAGAAAGACAGACCTCTTTGTAGTAGTTTGTCAGCTGCTCAAAATGTGTGAGATATACCTACTAGTTCAGGAACCTGAGGGCTGGGCCTACAAAATTAAAGCCATATACCATTTGTCTACAGTGAATTTTCCAGATATGTCAATTTGCAAAAGATACAAGGTATAATACAACTTTTATGCAATAACTAAACTTTTAGTTACTATTGCATCCTCCATTACTGTGGCCAGGTCTATACTTCAAATTTAGGTCATCCTAACTGTGTTTCTTAGGGTTGTGAAAAAATCACACCGCTGACTGAACTCCTGGTCTAGATTTAGCTACTGCCTCTCAGAGAATTGGATTAACTACAGCAATGGAAAACCCCCTTCCACCATTGTAGGAAGTATCTACATTATGGCACTACAGCTGCAGCACTGTAGTACCTATAGTGCAAGGGTGGGCAAACTTTTTGGCCTGAGGACCACATCTGGGTATGGAAATTGTGTGGTGAATGCTTACAAAATTAGGGGTTGGGGTGTGGGAGGAGGTGAGGGCTCCGACTGTGGGGTGTGGGCTCTGGGGTGGGGCCAGAAATGTGGAGTTCAGGGTGTGGGAGGATGCTCTGGACGGGGACTGAGAGGTTTGGAGGTGGGAGGGAGATCAGGGCTGGGGCTGGGAGAGAGGCCCAGGGGTGCAGGCTCCTGGCAGTGCTTACCTCAAGTAGCTCCCAGAAGCAGCGGCATGTTCCTCCTCCAGCTCCTATGCGAAGGCCAGCCAGCTGGCTCTGCACGCTGCTGTGTCCGCAGGTGCCGCCCCTGCAGCTCCCATTGGCCATGGTTCCCAGCCAGTAGGAGCTGCAGAGGCAGCGCGCAAAGCCCCCTGGCTGCCCCTATGCATAAGAGCCAGAAGGGGGACGTGCTGCTGCTTCCGGGAGCCACGTGGAGTGGGGAAAGCTGACCTCACTCGCTGGCCGGAGCAGGGCACGCCCTGGACTCCGCTCCCTAGCAGGAGCTTGAGGGCCAGATTAAAACATCTAGAGGGCCGGATGCGGACCCTGGGCCATAGTTTGCCCACCCCCACTGTAGTGAGAGAGAACCATGGGGCTTGTCTGCACTTGTAACAGTACAGCGATGCAGCTTCACTTCTGTAGCACTTCAGTGTAGATCAGTGGTTCTCAAAGCCATTTCGCTGCTTGTTCAGGGAAAGCCCATGGCGGTCCAGGCCGGTTTGTTTACCTGTTGCATCCGCAGGTTCGGCCAATCACAGCTCCCACTGGCTGCAGTTAGCTGCTCCAGGCCAATGGGGGCTGCAGGAAGCGACGCAGGCCAAGGGATGTGCTGGCCGCCCTTCCCGCAGCCCCCATTGGCCTGGAGCGGCGAACCGCAGCCAGTGAGAGCCACGATCGGCCAAACCTGTGGACGCAGCAAGTAAACAAACCGGCCCGGACCACCAGGGGCTTTCCCTGAAGAAGCGGCGGCCCGACTTTGAGAAGCACTGGTGTAGATAATGCCTGCTCCAGTGGAAGGTGTTCTCCCGTCAGCATTGCTAGATTAACAGAAGAATTCTTCCTTTGACCTAGTGCTGCATATACGGGGGCTAAGGTCCGCTTAACTATGTTGCTCAGGGGGGTGTGGATTTTTCACAGCCCAGGGCCTGAGCAACATAAGAATGGCCATACTGGGTTAGACCAGTGGTCCATCCAGCCCAGTATCCTGTTTTCTGACAGTGGCCAATGCCTGGTACTTGAGAGGGAATGGACAGAACAGCAATCATCAAATGATCCATCCCCTGTCATCCACTCCCAGCTTCTGGCAAACAGAGGCTAGGGACATTCAGAGCATGATGTTGTATCCCTGCCCATCCTGGCTAATAGTAATTGATGGATCTATCCTCCAGGAATTTACCTAGTTATTTTTTTAATCCTGTTAAGAGTTTTGGCCTTCACAACATCCCCTTGCAAAGAGTTCCACAGGTTGACCATGCGTTGTGGGAAGAAGTACTTCCTTTTGTTTGTTTTAAACCTGCTGCCTGTTTACTTCAGTGGTTGACTCCTAATTCTTGTGTTATGTGAAGGAGTAAATAACATTTCCATATTCACTTTCTCCACACTAGTCATGATTTCATAGACCGCTGTCATATTCCCCCTTAGTCATCGCTTTTCCTAGTTGAAAAGTCCCAGTCTCATTAATCTCTCCTCACATGGAAACTGTGCCATAATCCTAATCAATTTTGTTACCCTCTCTATACCTTTTCCAATTCCAGTATATCTTTTTTGAGATGGGGTGACCAGATCTGTATGCAATGTGCAAGATGTGGGCATATCATGGATTTATGTAGAGGCATGATATTTTCTGTCTTAATATCTACCTGTCTCCTAAACACTCTCATTAGCTTTTTTGACTGCTGCTGTAAATTAAGTAACTGAGTCGATTTCATTTTCTAATGTAGACCAGCCCACAGGGTGGGGAAAAAATACTCGTCACTTTTAACACCTCTGTATTTTTCTGAAATTTGTTTAGCTGACCATTTATGTGTTCAGTTACATACTGTATGTGTATAGTTCCAGTCATTGTTCATGGAAGTTAGATATTCAGTTGTGGACCAAAATGATTGGAATACAAGCTCTTTGTGCCATCATTAGACTTAAGAATTAACACTTAACTGATTTGAATGGTGGTGGCAGTTAGTGCTGTTGTAGGAGCAGCAGTGATCTGTATGCTGTGTGTAACGTGTATGCTCAAAAGTTCTGTTACACTCCCCCCCCCCCCTTTGAATACCTGTGAAGTGGCTTTCCTGCACCCCTCCATCCTGGAATGCTTGTGGGATGAATGGGCTGCTTAAATAGCTGGAAGATTAGAAGAGCTCCCAGGTAGACAAGGTGTCTGGGACTCTAATTAGGCAGCACTCACACGCCCAATGCATGGACACTGGCTGAGGTGGAGTGTGACCAACCAGACATGGCCAAGTCATCTCTAGTCACAGGCCATGAAGTCTTTAAAAGGGGAAGGGGCCATGTGATCAGGATTGTACCTCCCATGAAGGCCCTTCGCCCGGACCGCCTGGCCAGTGGTTCGCTGCTTTACATTCCATTGTGCCTTGGGTTGACATATCTTCATCACACCATCCATTGCTGTGCTGTGGGACACTTACCTTAAAGAATCCTGACATCTCCAGTGCTGTGCCTGTCCTGGAAGTGTGAGTATGCGAGTCTGAATGTGACCCCCCCTCTTTTTTTGAGCTTAGCTATCAGTATAATAAACGTGCTGCTTTCTGCCAAACTCTAGTGGGTCATTAGTCTTTCCTAAGCTTGCAAGCTGGCACAATTTTGGGTAACAAGTCCTTCTCTGAAGTGCTTTTCAGGATAAGAGGATTGTACAGTAGTTTTGTGTTTGGAACGTTTTCTCTGTAATCACGAGTTAGAAATTAACTCTTTACATAAAAGTTTCCCTTTTGCAGAAGAGGAATGTGTTTTGTGTGGCGGGAGGGGGGTCAGACAAATGCATTCCACCCTCCAGGGTCAGCCTGGGATTGGGTGTCTGACATTACTAGTCAAAGTCTGGTTGGAAATTAGGCTCTCTCATAAGCATGGTTCATGGATGGAATTCCAACAGCAACCTCCCACTTCCCAGCAGTCAGCCTGTCTCACCAGGTTGTGGCTTGTGACAGAGTAGTGACTTCAGAAAATAAAAGAACTGAGAGAGCAGCTGTGTCCACTCTTGTAAGAGCTCTTTTGGAGCCTAAATGGAGCAAAGTAATATTGAGAGCAGGGAATGGTTCACCAGCAAATGGTTTCAGGTACTGCCTGCAATTATAAAAGTCTCACTTTGGAATCCAGGAAGAGAGAGGGTGATCAGTTTTGTCACAAGAGAGATTCCTCAGAAGCATTTCCTTTTAGGAGTTTTGTCTAAAAAGGCATTCCCCAAACAACTCTGTATCTGTCAGCCCCATCACATTGATTTATTTGGGGTTTCTTGCCTCCACAGTGCACCAACCAACATTCCTATAAACAAACACAAAAAATCAACCCAGTGGGGGGGCGGGGTGGAGGGGGCGAATATACTTTTGTATTTCTCAGAAGAATTATACCCTCTTCTAGGCAAAAACTCTGGTAGCCCTTCACTCCCAAAGTGAGGCTCATGTAATGTCACACATGAACCATGCTCTGCAGTTATTCCACCGTAAAGGGTCTCACGAGCTCTTATAAAAGTGGAATTGGCTTCTTTAGTTCACTGTTCTGTTACAGATCTGCCCCTCATCTTTTTTGATTTACCTGTAGGCTGATGGGTGTATGGTAACTTGCTAAAATCTGGGTGAATGTGCCCTATGGGTTGGTTATTTGAGTGCAGGGGATTTATGAAGTCATTGGTCAGATGGAGGCCTATTACTAAGGAGCAGGGAGCACCCACTGCATGGATCTGTTGGCAAGAGTGCTTTACAGATATGTGACTGTAGGAAGTTGGCCTGTAGGGGGCGCCAGTGCACTGAGTAGAAGAAAAATGTCCATAGGAGAATAAGGAATGGGAGTACTTGTGGCACCTTAGAGACTAACAGATTTATTTGAGCATAAGCTTTCATGGACTACAGCCCACTTCTTCAGATGCATAGAGTGGAGCATATAGTAAGGAGATCTATTTACATACAGAACATAGGAGAATGTGTCATTAAATCGACAAGGGGCTGTGAGTATTCTCAGTAGTGAACTGGAAAAGGTTATACCTGTTACTATAGGTGAATGTCCTAGCGTGGGGGGAGGGGAGTTAACTACTACTGAACTGAGCTACTAGTGGTGTGCAGTTAGAGAAGGGAGCCCTGAGGGAGCATTAGGTGTGAGAGGAATTGTGGAAGAGGCAGGTAGGGGGCACATAACCGTTGTACCCAGTTGTCTCTGTCACCAGTGATAACACATTCATCTACAGTAATAAATTTAGGGACAGGGGAAGCTGGAGAATAGGGGCATCCAGTGCCCACTGCAATTTGAGTCACGTCTTACCAAATGAAATATACCTTCAGAGGTGGAGTATGCTGGAAGGCAGAGATATAGGGGAGTAGTGAGCAGCCACTTTAGCTGGTAAGAGTGTTGCCTACTATTAGGGATGAATGTGCCAGGGCAATGGCATGGGGGCATACAACACCTGTTCTAGTGAGCTTAGTTTTCAGAACATTGTGTTCACAGACGTACAACTGCTGCAAGAGATAATGACTTCAACTGTATATACACCTCTACCTCGGTATAACACGAATTTGGATATAACATGATAAAGCAGTGCTCGAGGGGGGTGGGGCTGTGCACTCAGGTGGATCAAAGCAAGTTCGATATAACATGGTTTCACCTGTAACGCAGTAAGAATTTTTGGTTCCCAAGGACAGTGTTATATCAAGGTAGAAGTGTACTAAAGAACTTGAATGCACAGTCTGAGGATGACAAGTTGTAATGCAGCAAGTACAAGAGGAGGAAAGAAGCATTTTATGTATTGTAACAAACGCGGTGTTAAAAAAAATCATTTTTTTGGCTCTGTTTCTCAGATCGGAGGTGTATGTGAGGCTTTAGGCAGATGCATCTGGTCATAGTTTGCACCCAGGTTCCTGTCTCCCATTTCCTTAAAAAGCAGGCAAGATCTGTGGGGTTTTTGTTTTTGTTCTTGTTTTTTTTTTCTTGTCCTTTGCATTTCAGTCAAGTTCTATGAATCTGTTTGTTTGGTACTGTATATGCTTAAAGGGGAGCGGAGGAGAGGAGGAAACTTGCTTAATAGGAGAGGTGGAAGGGAATGGGAATGAGTTTGAGCTTGCAGTCGGTTCTCTTCTTAAGAATGTAATGAGAATGAAACAAAGGATGAACTGCACATATAGAGCAGGCACCTGGCAGTTGCTGACCGTTGAATAGGCTGTGATGCATTCATTGTAATCTGCACCCAGAAAGTCTGTGAATATCTAATGAGACTTTCTGTTTCTAGAAAAATGCTGCCCTTTTTCTGTTTTTGTTAGTGCTGAGGCAAGCCATGGAAGCAGATAATGTGATACACCTTTTGATGGACAAGCATAAAAAATCATTTGTCCTTTTGCAATTCCTTTCTTTTTAGTAGTTGGTAAAGTGCTGAGAAGCCCATCGACAAATTAATTATCACAGTAATATGACAAGTTACTTGCTGATACTGTAACTTTTTCAGGAAGAGATATTTCCGAACTTCTTAAACTGTCATATCAAAATGTGTATAATTGTTGCCCCTTTGTTTGGGATGCTTCCAATTTGTTTGGTTTCAAAAACATTAATGCTTGGAGAATCTTGAATTTTTTGGTGAGCTGCAAAGGGAGAGGGGAAAACTATGCCTTTTTTGACTGCTTTGTGATGACACACTTTGTGAAGACACACAAGTTTGTTTTTGTTTATAGATTCCATAAACACAGACTTATCACTCCTGAGTGTCATGCCTCAAGAGCAAGTCAGGTATAAAACTCCACTAGTGCTTAGGGTTGTTGTTGTTGTTTTTTTTGACCCTCTGAGGTACCTGTAGGCTGTCTCAAGGACTGTGTCCTACTGAGCATGCCCCAGCTACAAGACTTTAAGGCCTCAGAACCCTCCACCAGTTACTTTCTGATTGTGGTTAGTGAATGAGTTTCTCATTGGCTTTCAACTGTTACACCGTTGGCTCTGATCTTTCAGTGCTCTTCAAGCAAGACACTAGGTACAGTATCCTTTTTTTGTTTTCAAGGCATGTAGTCCGAATAAAATAGTTTTTTTCCAGCACTTAGGACCAAGCCCAATATCTTCACCTCTGGGGATTTGGCAAAGAGGCATCTTCAGAACTGTTTTAGGATGCTTTTATAGGATATTTTCAGTTGTGAACTCTTCAGGTTTCTACTTAGAATGAGTTAGAGCAGGTGCCAGGGATTGTGTCCTTGGCACAGGTTATTGTTCAATACATCTGATGCATACTTGATTCTTTGGAGACCCATAATACGTTCAGTTAGTCATCTCTCTTGCTAACTTTGGTATTTTTGTTCCTCTCATGTCTCAGATCTCTCTAGCAGTAGCTTCTGATGGATAACACCAAATGTGGCTGTCGGGTCTCGAAGTGGCAGTTTCCAGCACAGGTGGTGCCAATTAGTGTCCTAGCCAAAAGTTCAGATGTGAGCCTGTCAAGCTCCATTATGGCTGGTGCAAGCACAAAATCTAGTTTCAAACAGTACAAGGCCTTCAGTGCTAAAATCTGTTATGGAAACCCCTTTTTAAGATGGTAAGATTTACTTTTTCAGACATACTCAGCCTTTACTCTTCAAGCATGTTGGGATCAAGAAAACAAGCTGTAACTCCTTCCAGAGAAGTCAGTGTGCCGCAAGCAAGACCACTGGATCTGAGTCCTTTGGTTCACACTGGTCCTTCTGTAAGATTTGTGATATATTTGGCTTGTGAACAATTGCCCCTATTGCTGAGAGCTCTGATAAAAGCAGGGAGTTATGCTGCTGACTCTTCCATCTTTATTTTGGAGGCTGTCAGGCAGGAGAAAAAAAAGGCTTGCTTATTTTCAATCCCATCAGTCAGATCCTAAAGATCGTGAGAGATGTAGAGAGTAGAATTCAGGGTGGTTGACATTAAATTTCGTGAGGATATTTCTCTTACATTGCCTTGGTTCTGCCTATAGCCAACACCAGAAGGGATGTTCACTCTTTTGACATGGTCTTTAGTGTTTTCTCGCTTTGCATCTGACAGTTGAGAGCTTATGGATCCATGGGGGGAATGGCCCTGCCAGAGATTCGCCACAGGTTGAGAGTTATCTGTTTATGACTTCATTGATGACTGCAAAGACTCTGTTCCAAGAGTCTTTGGGGTCAGCTTTGTTCCATCTGTACTGAGACAAAGGATGCCTCTTGTTTTCATTAGTCTTTTGTGAGACTTCTAGATTGGTTATATTGGCTTTTTCACTCATGTTGTCCCTAGGTTTCCAGGATTTTCAGGGGGTAGATCTGTTTATTCCATCTTGTTCTCTGTAACTTTGTGAGATTTCTTTTACTCATTGTCTTTTCTACAGTCTGTGGGCTTTGACTAGTTAGTCTGTTTTTGCTGCTTCTGTTAGTCGTGTGACTGAGGTTCTCCGTATAGGTTTATTTCTTCAGATCCTTCTCCCTTAAAAGATAAAAGGAAGTTAATTTCTTCATGGAGAAGAGGGTTTTCCTCTTTGGTTGCCCTGAAAGAAGACCCTTGAGAGGATGATATTGATAAATAGGTGTCTTTCCAATGTGAAGATGACTCTGCTTAGAGATCATTTGATTCCTGCATTGCTGGATCCTGACAAATACAGATTTTCAAGAGATGCTTAACCATTTAGTAGAAACCTTGGAGATCACAAATTCTGTTAATTAAAATCTCAACAAAAGTAATAATGTTAGTAATTTAAAAAAAAAAAGTAACATTTGTGATTTAGACCATCTTCTGTTCCTCCTATTGTTAGAAAAACAGGTAGCTTTCTGTATGTGTCTCAGGTGGATGTATGAGTCTTTGCAGCCTCCATTACTGGACTCTTAGTTTCTGTAGTATATACCAGGTGTAAGTCAGACAAACTAAGTCCTCTTCTAAATAGAAGAATTCATATTTTTTTGAAAAATGAGGCTGCTAGATATAGTCATCTGAAACTTTACCACCCTCTCCTAGCAGACTTTTTTTTAATATGGGCCAACTGTCATCAGTTGCCAACTAGTCTAGTTGATTCATTTCTTCTCGGGAGCATGACTCTTTGTGTGCTGTATTACAGACAATAGCTACAGTTACCATTTGTTGACATGCCTGGTTTCAAATATTTTGCTAGTTGAATTGGGAAAAAAAGCATCCCCAGAGATCTTGCATCATATTGGGTAATGAATGATCTCTGGGTATAGTGGCATTGTGCAATTAGAAGTGGACTTCCAAACTTCTTTCCCATATGATAGATGTGTCCATGGTTGCTATCTTGGGATGGGCTTGGTATCTTGAGTCAGTTTGTTCCACAAAAATAAGGAGGCACTGGGTCATGACTCCTATGTTGGGAACCTCTGCAGATATGGAAGTGTGAGGTTCTGTTCCTGTTCCACTAGATACTCCTATTATACTTGGTAGGGAAAGAGAACATGATCATAGACTGACTCAGTCTGTTACAGATCCCCCTGAATAGATGAGAGAGTGGCAGAACAGAACGTCATGCATTCAGGGTCACCAGAGGTAGGTAGCTGTCTTCACACTCAGCTGAACAAGAAGCTACCTGTTTTCATACCACTAAGAAAAGCGGTGTTAACATGAACGGTTTCTCCATCAATGGGTCATGCCTTTTCCCCAATCTGTCTCATGGAAATGGTCCTGACAAAGCTCAGAGGACTAAAGTTCGATTATCCTAATAGTCCCAAACAGGATGGCATTCAGTCCGGGATTCTGCAGAAATTGGTGCTAGTCATGTTCATCAACTGTCAACTGAGTTTCTTCTGGATAGACTGTCAGCGTGTAGCCTATGAGACACAAGAAAGTCCAATATGCACATAAGTGTCTTGGAGTCTTGTGCACTGCGTCTAGCACTCAGGGCCATTCTTCTTCTCCTTGAGGTGGTTCATTTTAAATGGACAGAAGTGCCTCAGGTTCTCCAAGAAAGCTGGGGTGTCATCTGATACAAAGGGAATTGAATAACCTCCACTGAAATCTGTTCTGCAAACGCCAGCGTAGATTTTTAGTGTCAGTGGAATCTTTCCAGGAATAACAGAAGAGCATGAAGAGCTTTCAAGCACTGAAGGTTTGGTCCAAATAGATCCAGGACTGAGTATACTGCCAGGCTAGTGAGAGAAAGTAAGCTTGATACCTGGATAATATGACTGAGAGATTTGTTTCTAGCACTGGTGATCTTTTTATTTCATAGAAATATGTGCATGAAAAAGTTAGCTGCCCTTTATAAACTGTAAACATGGCATGCTAGCGTATTAGCTTTGTTGCATTGAGTCTGAGCGATGTGAGGTTTTGGTGTTACTAGAATGTAAATTACACGTATATGAGCCATGGTATGCAGTTGTTGACTCCATAAGTGGTATTGTGCTCCACCTGGCTAGAGGGGAAACTAAGGTTTTGATTGCTACTGGTGATAAGGATGCTGGGGAATAAATGAGAGAAATCTACTGAATGATGAGCTGTATGTATTTTTGTAATGGACAATGCTACATGGAAATGACTTTCTTTTCAAAACTTCTTGTTTCTCACAATTTTGCATTGGTATAGCTCTATTGACTTCAGTGGGTTTACTTCTGATTTTCACCATTGTAATTGAGGCGAACCCAGCCCATTATTTAATAACTCATTACAACCATAAGTTTGTAAAACAAGAAAGCAGTTGGGCCAAGGGATGCACACTTGCCTGGCTGTTGTCCATCACATAAAATAAAACATTTTAAAAGTGCATCTTTAATGCAATGTCTTTCAAAGTTTTGATTTGTTCTATTGTTAATTAAAATGAAAGGTATTTTGTGTGTTGTGTTTTTTTTGTTTTGTTTTTACTTTTTCCCTTTACAGATTTGTTAGCTGCTTTTTTGTCTTGCCTCCTAACCTTTTCCATAATACTGTATTTTGAAGATAAACTTCTGATTTCAGTTTGATTCTTATTATGAAAACTGTTTGTTTATGTCACAAAGAGGGGAAAAAAAGAATGGTGCTGTGAAGATCATGCTGCTGTTCTAATATAACAGTTTCATGAAAACTAACACTTGGCAGGTGACATACTTTTGCTGAACCAGTGGGTAATGAGTTGGAAGCAGAATGTTCAAGATCAGGTTTGGTCCTGGTATAATTTGGGTGCCTTCCATAAACCTGAATTGAATTTGGCCCTTAATGTATAAAACAGGTTAACATGTTCTTCCCCTCTCTCTTCCACAGTTAACTAATAAGAGGGAGAAGATGAGCCTACTAGGCCATATCCATATTGAGAGAATGAGTGAGGAGTGGGTTACTCTTGGTTGTCCAGTATCCTCTACCTGCCACAAAGGGAATAATCTAGTGCTTTTTTGGGTAGTGAAATTAACTTTGGTACCAGCCAGTGCCCAGGAAGTTTAATTTCTCTCTGTTCCCTCTGTGTTTTTCTCAGCCCAAGTGGGAAGAAGTTCCGAAGCAAGCCTCAGCTGGCCCGTTACCTGGGGAGCTCAATGGACTTGAGCACTTTTGACTTTCGCACAGGCAAAATGCTGATGAGTAAGATGAATAAGAACAGACAGAGGATGCGCTATGACTGTTCTAACCAAGCCAAAGTAAGAATAAGTTACAGTGGAAGGTTTCCCCTCTCCATCTGTTTGAGTTTTTGGTGTATTACTGTTGGTTTTGGGATATTGTTTTGAGAACTTCACGCACAGATTTAGTCTTTTGAATTAATGCTTGTATGTGGGAGTTGTATGAGACGGAAGTAATGATATCTGGGTACTAGACATATTTGTAGGTAAATTTGGTCTAATTAAAACTGATTCACAAATATTTTCATTAATAAAAGTGTGTTTGACTTTGTTGTGGCAAAAGTTTTTTTTTTTCCTTTCTCTTTTGAATCTTTAGGGTAAACCTGACTTAAACACCGCACTCCCTGTCAGACAGACAGCCTCAATCTTCAAGCAGCCTGTCACTAAGATCACAAATCATCCCAGCAACAAAGTGAAGAGCGATCCCCAGAAAGCTGTGGATCAGCCCCGTCAGGTGAGGTTTGCAGTGTGGCAGCTGCTTTCCCAAAGCTAAGAAAGCTTCATGTGTGTTAATCATTGAGGGGCATAAATATAACTCTCCTATATAACAGTGGGTAAATGTACACTGGCACTCTATTGTATTTGAAATGCTGGCCAAGACTTCAGTGTCATGGAACCTGTTACAAGTTGGTTACTTCCTAACCCTGTTAAAAGCATTCCATTATATAGTGTAGAAATAACTTTAACTGTGTTTTGTAACTGGACTGCAGCCTTTGTCAGACCTTTAGCTTCATCATGGTTAAAGTGGTCTGCCCTACATATTGGAACAATGTTCATAACCAGTTTTGGGACAACTGTATTATAATTAGATCCCATGTCGTGTATTTTTATAGTCCTAGATAGGGCCAAAATTCTGAAGGCTCACACTCCACTTCTAGTACAGATCACTGTCTGGTGTCTTACACATGGCAGAGATTGCAGTCCCCCCTCCCCTTTTCTCCTCCCCCACCCCTTCCCCCACCTCCTGTTGTAACTTTAGTGTCTCAGGACCATTTAACTCCCCTAAGGTTAGAAATTCAGTCTTCTCCTAGAATGTCACCTGAATGCCAGTATTAACAGCCAAATCCAAGTTGTAGTTTCACTTACGATACTGTGTATTTGCAAACTAGAGGAGACATACAAAGGAACTCAATCTCCTCTAGCCAAGACTACAAAAAACTGTGGGGGGGCGGGGGCATTATGTAGTTATAGAGGTGGATACTGGTAAAATAAATCTTATTTGTTAGAAACAGTCTCTGTCAGGCATTCTCATTTCATTCCTGTTCCATGGAATTGGCAGCCTGTCCCCTCAGCAGAGAGCTTCATTGAGTCATTTGATGTAGTAAGTCCATCTGTTTAGTTCTCTAGAAACTAGGTCTCCAGTGTCATTAGCAAGTTCAGACACTGCCAATTGTCAGTACATGTTACATACAACTGCAAAAGGGGTATATTATACCATATGGTATTCAAAGGGGTAATTAAATAAAATTTGATTTTTTTTTATTTATTTTTCAAATTTCCTTTTGCATAGTTGAGGAATTTCAAAATCTTTTCTATCCAACCTCATAAGTATCATCTTGAAGTAAGAATTATGATGCATTTAAAAGAAATTCTGCCCTCATTGGGTGTTTAAGTAAGATGATGAGTGTGTTTTCCATATCCATGCTGTTGATTCTAACCATATTTTACTTTGGTCTGTTTCTGATCCACTTCATTTCTCTTTGTATTTTTATAACAGCATTGTCCAGAAGACACACAAAGGTGGTTTTGAGGCTATCTTGTACCCAACTAAACATGAGTGCTAGTTCAAGCTCATTATCATTGTGGATCTTTCTGTTCACTCTCTACCTTATTAATCTGTAGCCCTCTGCTCTACTACATATCCAGCAATCCTTGCTAGCAGTAGATCAAAGTTTCCTAATGCTTTACCCATAGCATTTTCTCCATTCTAGCTTTGTTCAGGCTACCCGTAGCCTTCATTTTAATTTTGGAAATAATGTCTAGGCCTCTTAAGTATCTGGCTTTATAACCCTTTGACTTGAAAATTATGGATTAGAAATTGCCTCCTGTGATTTGCTCTGCTACCTAGAAGCTGAGAGCATTATTGTAAAAGGTCAAGGTGAAGTAATTTAGACTGTATCACAGTTTGGGTCATCTTCTGGTATGAGGTGGGTGGAAGACTTGTGGATTTCTATGGTCCTTGGCTGACTACATGCCATATTTCATCTAGTCTTTAGGGAACGACAATAGCTGTTCTGCAGAAGAAAGCAAGCATAGTCAGGCAAACTGCTGTAGTCCTGTAGCTATCCACTGATAGATGTCTCTGGATTGTGATTTGAGCATGGACCCAGCTTAATATTGCCTCTTCTTACCAGATAGATTGGGCAATGCCTTCTGTAACTGAAAAGCTTTGTTCCAAAAGCAACAGTTAACTTTTGCTGATGTATCTGTTGATTAAACTATTGCAGTCATTTTATTTAGTCTTTATCCTGGCTATGACTTGAATTGCTCTACCCTCTTTCTTTAAAAGTAACCTCTGAAGCAAAGCTGAGGAACAATTCTCTGGAATCTGCTAAAGAGCAGATTGGTGAGTCAGCCACAAGGAATACTTACCAAAAACTACCACTCTATAGTGATGCGGACTCACCCCTGCGGCGCTTCCTGCTGGTTGTCCTTGGGAATTAGCTCTTCCAGTGTCCAGAATGCCCTCTTTCGATCAATGAGCCGCCTTACCGCTGGCATGTGTCCCTCCCAGGACCCGGTGCCCCTTTTACCTGGGGTGCTGCCTCTCTGGCAGTAGCCCCTCACAGCCTCAAGGTCTCCCCCTCCCAGGGGAACCCTCACCCACTATCCCCACTTCGCTTCAGTCTTAGGCTACTGCCAGTCTGCATCTAGCCCCCACTCACTGGGGCGGACTGCAGTGTAAGCCATTCATCGTAGGCAAAGGGGGGTTTGGACCTGCTGCCTCTGCCTAACCATGGGCTGCCCCCTGCAACCCCAGTACCTAATGGCCTTACCAGGCTTGCAGCCTGGTGCTTTCCTAGGCTGGAACTCCTCAGCTCCCTTAGCCTTTCCCTGCTCCAGTCTAGGTTCCCTGCTTGGCATCTTGCAGCCAGGCCCTTCTCCCTCTACAGGCAGAGGGAGACTGCCTGGGCCGCTGGCTCACAGCCTTTTATAGGGGCCAGCTGGGCCTGACTGAGGCATGGCCCCAGCTGAACCTGCTTTCCCTCAATCAGTCCAGGCTTCTTGCCCCAGCCACAGCCCTCTCCTGGGCTATTTCAAGTCCCACAGGGTGGTAACCACCCTGCTACATGCCCCATGCCATTTGCACTTAAATGAGGTGATGCCAGTTTACTATCTTAGTGGCACAGAAAAAAAGAAGATTCGAAATAGCAGAATTGAGGCAAGGGGGCAACTTTTTTTAAAGCCAGTAAATCAATACAGAAATACTGTATTTGTTCTTCCAACCTTGGAGCTGTTCCATTGGATAAACGATGCTAATGCAAACTCTTCCCTCCCTGCAGACATATCTGGGCCCCTCTTATAGTATCGCCAGACATATCCGCTCCAGTTCTCAGCTCCATAGTGTGCCATGGCAGGCAGGTGTTTTGTTGTGTTGTCAAATGTGTTTCTATGGTGTTTTGCATGAATGAATAAATGTTTTCTTTGTTAGCTCTTCTGGGAAAAGAAACTAAGTGGACTGAATGCCTTTGACATTGCAGAAGAGCTGGTGAAAACAATGGACCTTCCAAAGGGTTTACAAGGTAATTGGATCGAGCTTTTAACTGTAGGCCTAGCACTGTTGTATTAGCTATATTTTGAAGATAATGTGGGCTTAACCAACTTGCTGTCAGGTGTTTAGCACTTTGTGGGCAAGTCCCAACTTCAGAAAGAACTGGCTATGACTGGGGTCAGGCTTAAATTCAGTGTACTTAGTCCTGAGGGGCACTGAGGGACATGTCACTCAACAGCATCTCTTGTACTCAAGTTAATTAAGGAGCTCTTTTGATAGGTCCGGAAGGAAGTTTCAGCCAGCCATCCTTGTGGGAGGGTAGCTATAATGGAGTGACTATTCTCAAGGCTTAGACTGGGATGTGTAGGACACCTGGAAAAAAAGAAGAAAATGTGTGCCATTTTAAAATATAAAGGAATTGCTATGCCATTGCATCAGCAGGATCGGTTTAATGTGGGATGCGTAGAACAAATATGCTGACTTTTAAAGTATCAGTACACAGCTCTGCCACTTATCAAATAAAGAATGCAGCAGCCTGTATTATTTTTAGTTATTGCTGTTAAGTTGGTGGAAATTACAGAATTTTTCTCTCTTTAGGGGTTGGACCTGGTTGCACAGATGAAACCCTCCTGTCTGCTATAGCTAGTGCCTTGCACACTAGTACTATGCCCATCACTGGACAGCTCTCTGCAGCTGTGGAGAAGAACCCTGGAGTTTGGCTAAACACCTCGCAGCCGCTCTGCAAAGCATTTATGGTGACGGATGAAGATATTAGGTATTAACAAGAAGTGTCACTGGTTTGCTTTTGGAATGGTTTTTGAGCGTACAACAGTTAATGCCCTTTTTATCAAAGCTAAGCTTATACCTGATAGACGAGTATGGCTCAATGGGTTCATTTGATTGCTTTAAACTAGTGTGTCAAGTTATTAACTTGATTTCACAGGAAATGAAAGAAAAGAACATTAGCTCTGGCTATTGTGTTTGGACTAGGTTAATTTTACCTCTTCCATCTTTTGAGGAAAGAAATATTTTGTCACCCTGGTAGAGGATGACACTGCTGATTTCTGCTCTTCTCTAGGCACCTACTACTTTTAATTGCTATAGAACCGACCCAAGAAAGCTTTGAGCAGAGCCATCAGTTCTACTAAATTTCATGCTCCCATATAATCATGCTGTGTGAAAGTGGTGTGTGCTGTATTAAGTAATGACCAAAACATTGACTTTGAACTCCAGCTTTATACTACTCAGAAAAAATGTTTCCCTGTTTGCATGGCAGTAGCAATCCTTACTGCAGTACTGTAGATTTATAGCAGACCTTCCAAGGCAGCAGCTGCCTCTGGTGGGGAAGAGTGTACATGTGTGCAAATTATCCTTTTTGTATTTCTCAGAACAATATTTTCATTGGAGTAAGATTTTTCTCAAAATTTAAAAAACCTGCAGTTGCTTAATTTCTTTTTTTTTTTTCCTTGACCTTTTGAATAAATGTAACAGTGTCCCCGAAGAAGTCATCTTCAGTTATTGACGGGAACTCTGATTCTAAAAGCTTTGACTGCTTGAGCTAAAGGATGGGGTCCATTAGCTCAAAAATAGTAGCAGACACATAAACTGTTGTTGTGGTTGTTGTTTAGCTACTACAGGGGGATAAAGAGCTCCATTAGCATGTTAGTATGGGTTACACAAGTCCTGGTAGGATGAATTTGGATCTTTTCCCATTGGATCAGAGAGAAGTGTGATTCCCGCCAGAACTTGGAAACTGAAAGTCTGTATTAAAGAAGGAAACCGTTCAAATTAATATAGAGCTAGGTGAAATCCCATTTGCCTGAAAATACCATCTCTTGGAGTTCTCACTCATAGGCCTAGCTCCTTAGTATGACACTGATAACAACTAGCAGGACTTTCCTAGCCCTTAAGATTTCTGACCCTTCTGTGCAGCAGTAGTAGAGTAGAAGGTGATGCAGGCCCCCTGGTGGTGAGAATTATCCCATCCAATAGGGCAAAGGTGGGCAAACTACGGCCCGCAGGCCACATCCAGCCCGTGGGACCCTCCTTTCCTGGGAGACTAGCCCCTGGCCCCTCCCCCACAGCCCCAGCTCACTATGTCACTGGCACAATGCTCTGGGCGGCCGGGCTGTGAGTCCTGGGGCAGGCCTAAACCGGTGCTCTATGCTGCGCGGTGGTGACGGCGTGGCTGGCTCCAGCTGGGCAGCGCAGTTGCAGCGCCACCAGTCACCGGTGCTCCAGGCAGTGCAGTAAGGGGGCAGGGAGCAGGAGGGGTTGGATAGAGGGCAGGGGAGTTCAGGGTGGTGGTCAGGGGGTGGGGGTGTGGATAGGGGTTGGAGCAGTCAGAGGGCTGGGAACAGGGGGATTGAATGGGGGCACGGATCCTGGGGGGCAGTCAGGAATGAGAGGAGAGGTTGGATGGGGCAGTCAGGGGTGGTGGTTCCAGGGGTGGTCAGGCAGTGTGGGGGGAGGGGTGGATAAGCCAGGGGTCCTTGGGGGGCCCGTCGGAACAAGAGGGGTTGAATGGGGCAGGAGTCCTGGGGGGGCCCAGATAGGGGGTGTGGACCAGCCCACGACCCCCTCCCCTAACCGGCCGTCCATACAATTTCCAAAACCCGATGCAGCCCTCAGGACAAAAAATTTGCCCACCCCTGCAATAGGGAATGGCTGTTTCGAACCAGCTGAAGAAAAAGTGGGGGAAACTCCGTGCAGATCTGCTCAGTCTGAAAGGCAGAAAAAAAATAACATCCTCTCAGAGCAGAAGTCCCCAAAATGTGGGTCATGCCCTAGGAGGGCATGGAGGAATGTTTGGAGGGAGGCACAGCTGGGGGCCCAGGCCGAGACCCAGTCCAGTCCCCATGGGGGTGAGGAGGGAGTGCCACCCAGCTCTCTTCCTGGTCCTGACCCTGGCTCCCCTTGTGCCTGGGGGTGGTGCAAACAGGGATAAGGGGGGTCATGAGGTAAAAAGTTCAGGGACTGCTGTCCCAGAGGAAGGTTTCTGGCTGTGTCTTCCACCCTCTCCATGGAAGATTGGTGTTGGAAGAGGCCATGTCCAGTGAGAAGCTTCTCGTTACCTATAATTCTGCCCAGATTCCTGAGCTACAGCATTGAAATTCATTTGGATGTAGGCTACAGCCCTTTGCATTGTAGACTACCAGGCTTTCATGGCAAAAACTCAGGTGGAACTGTGGAAGAACACTTCCACTCTGGGCAGTTCTATTACTCAGGAAAAATGCCATGATATAAAAAGCTAGTTCATAAGAGTGTAGAACTGACCTGACATCATGTTTCAGTGACTTTGGGGAAGGGTCTTTGGAGTGGGCTGCTGCCTTAGATTATAGGATTATATGCTTGCTCAGTTTTGGATAACCGGTTTCTGTAAAAGGTCCTTTGAAAGTTTGAAAACCTGACCTACAAAAGAGAATAACTCATTTGGTGAGTAGATGGAGGCTTCTTTGCAGAGGGCAAAGAGGACAAAGGGCCATTTGATATTCTCTTGGGCCTGTCTCACACCCTAGGTCCTTTATAGCAGGGGGTTGGGATCCCTCAGGGGGTCATGAGGTTATTACGTGGGGGGTCGTGAGCTGTCAGCCTTCACCCCCAAACCTCACTTTGCCTCCAGCATTTATAATGGTGTTAAATTAAAAACACTTTTTTATATATTTATTGGGGGGGGGTCGCATTCAGAGGCTTGCTGTGTGAAAGGGATCACCAGTACAAAAGTTTGAGAACCACTGCTTTATAGGAAAGAATGGAAAGACTCTACTTCAAAAACCATCTTTCACATAAGTTCAATGGAATAGCCATGTGCCTCAGTATCAGAAGTTGAAGGGTATTCAGTCCCCTTTAAAAACGGAAGGATTTTGCAAGGTTCCAGAGTGTTTAGCAAGCCTGCTATTGCCAGTAGACTGCCACGAATTTGCTGCCAGAGGCAGAGTGGGAGCTATTTTACCATCTAAGGTCATTGGTCACTTTAGGTGTACAGGTCCTGAACATTGTTGCTTGGGGCCATGAGATCAGGTTTTCAGAAAACACTCCATTGCCCATTACAAAATTGTCTTAGGCTGCTCAATATCTGGAAGAGCTGTGGTAGGAAAGCCAATTCCTCCTGGCAGAGGGTCATCGAGCCTATTCTAGTGGACCAAAGAGAGAGAGAAGGATATATTCTAGGTGTCGATAGTGAAAAAGGTTGCTGGGCTCAATCCTATCCTATATCTTGGGGAACTGAATCAATAACTAGTCAAAGAAAAGTTGTAGGTTACTCAGGGAGCCATTATGCCTCTTCTAGAGGGAGTTGAGGGTGGTCCTCTAGCACTAAGGACCATCAGAGATTTGAGATATAAATAAAAAGCGATTCTGGTGCAATCAGGCTACCATGTTTTACATCTACCAGCAGGGAAGTGCTGGGTCATGCCTCCTCTGTCAGTATGTTCTTCATGTGAGAGAGTAGGTTGTATTCCACAAGACATTCCTAGTTATGTACTTGGTAAGGAAGGACAGCACAATTGCAGGCTAATTGATTCCTAGTATTTTCCTCCAGTGAACACTGAAGCTGGATCTCTTTGCCACTTAGATAAAAAGCCTTCTCTGTATGGCACCAAAAGAAAATTACATCAGCAAGGGATTATTTCTCCAACCATTGAGGAAGGAAACCTGCTCCTCTTTGGCTGGCAATAGAACAACAGTGTATTACTCTAGCATATCAGAGAGAGAGCACTTCTCTTGGGATAGAGAGAGGTCCCATCTTGTACGTTTGCAGAGCTGCCAGCTGATCTTTGGTGCACAGTTTTCCCCAGCACTATGCTCTTGTGCATGCTTCTAGAGCCAACGTAAACTTTAGAGATGCTCTTCTATGGTCCCTATTGAATTCTTCTCCTCACCATCCTCTTCATTCATTGGGATACTGCTCGGGAACTTCCTGACATGGAACATCCACAGGGACAATAACTCAAATGAGAGATTACTCATCTTGTACAGTAACTGGAGTTTTTGAGGTGTTTTGTCCCAATGGATGTTCTGCTATTTGCCATGCTTCCCCTCTGCTCCAGAGTCATTTTCTCACTTGACTTCATGGTTGAGAAGGAATCGGAGCAGCAACAGGTCTGACCTTCCTTATGTACCCTTCTGCGGGAGCACAGGGATGTGTAGGGCGTAACCACAAATACTGCTAACAGAATCTCTGATCCGGAGCACACAGGCACATGGACATCCTGATGTGGAGCACCCGTAGGAGCAAAACCTCTCCAAATTTTCCAGTTAATGTACAAGGTAAGTTAACCTCTCCTTTCTATACTTGTTGCAACTTTGCAGTCCTTTTTCTCTTTTGGGGACACATCTCAAGCTTCTTGCTCTCTAAGAGGTGAGACTGCTGCGTAGAATAGTATCTACAGAAAAGAGAAAATTGCCTTGTAATTCTGCTTCATTGATGATACCGTATAAGATTTTCATTCATCTGCCTATCTCCTCAGAATTTGAAGGTTACTTTTCTTTTGAGGTGCCTTTCTCTGGAGTGCATTTTTGATCTGATGTTTTCTTGCTCATTCCAATGAGCTGACTGGAACATTCTGAGGGCAGCATTTGTACTCTGAAGGGCTGGAGCTTGCTGACTAGTAGGGACTGCTTTGTACTGTTCTCATGCCTTAGAGTCAAAAATCTTTAATAGGGAAGTTCTGCCAGGTTCAGGCCTAAGGGACTAAAAACCAGGAGTGAGAAATCCTACAAGATCTTATAGAAGAAGAATTGTAAAATAGCTAGTTATCCTTTGTTTGGCAGCCATGGACAGTGACAGATGTGGTTTAAGTGAGTGAAATGTAATTCTTCTCCACAACTCAAACTTCTGACCTCTGCTTAAATGCTGGCTGCAGTGACTGACCAATATGTCTGACTGGCCTCTTGTTTCCTTGTAAGTCACACTGAAAAGCAGAAGAAATAGCTTTTTCTTCTCTATTTCCTGCTGTTATTAAATTCCTCTTCAGGCCATCCTCAGCTGTTCACTCCATGCACTTTGGTTTTATTCAACAAGTTTGAGGATTAAATTGTACTTGTCTAAGATACTTTTAAAATTGTCCCTAGGCTGGCTGATGTGCTTCTCTTACCCAGTAGAGGAAAGTCAAACTCGTGCAAGCCTGTTGTGTGCTGAAAACATTAGATTCTGGGTCTGACTTCCATTTGCAAGGATACCTCAGATTCATTATGCTGAGCTCTGAAACTGTCCTGCTGCCTCTTCTCTGATGTTTGTGGATAATGATAATTCCTTTTTGAGGAATGGCTCTGGATCTGGATCAAGGTTTTTGTGTACAAGGGTATGTGTGCTAAGTGTATGTTGTCTTAGGTCTGATGAGCCAAAGAGTTGAAACCCTTTGGATGTTTACTTCGTTGTTTGCGGTGCTGTAAAATGAAGATACCAAATACCTCAACTGTTGGATTTTTGCAGAGTAAGGCAGTTACAGAATGTAAATTGTGATAATACTCTTTATACCTGGAATATAATCAATCCATTCCTCTTCTTTCAAAAGTCACTTTCAGTTATTACTGCTTCTTCCCCTATCTCACATTTCTCCTCAGAGGGCCTTAACATCTTTTCTGTCTGGTAAACTTCTGTACTTCTCTTCGTCTCATACATGCAGGGAAGTAATTAACGTGGCACATCCAATTCACATTTTGTGCACCTACATCCTCCATTGGCACAGGGTTGGGAATAGTCAACTGCTGGTGCACCACACAAATAGAAAGTTTATTAACCCATTGTTTGATATCTGCAACAAACTAAATTGGGTGAGGTTCTCCAGCAAACATTGTAAGGTAGGTCTGATTTCTGCCTTTAATCTGTTTAGTGTCCTAATTGTATTTCAACCTCTAACTTGAGAGGTTCAGCTGCCAAGTGATTGTGCTACCTAGTGCGCATGTCTGCTGCATTAAAGTAATAATTGCCGTGGCTCCTGGATAAATCTGTGTAGATTTACAAGAGAATATTTGACTTTTGTGTGTGTATGTATATGTGTGTGTGTGTGTGTGTGTGTGTGTGTGTGTGTGTACGCGCGCACATACACACACAAACCTGTTCTTTGAGATGTGTTGCTCATATCGATTCCAATTAGGTGTGCACATGCTGCGTGCATGATCATCAGAAGATTTTTACCCTAGCAACACTCAGTGGGTCAGCTGAGGCCCCCCTGGAGTGGCGCCCTTATGGTGCTGGATATATACCCCAATCAACCTAGCGGCCCCTCAGTCCCTTCTTGCCACCTATGATGGTCATTGGAACTGTGGAGCGTGGCTTAGCTGATCCCCACTTCCCTAGCTTTTAGCTTGTTTATAGTTGTAGATAGTTTATAGAGTAGTTATTAGTTTCTAGTTGCAGTTAATAGTTATCATTGTTAGTGTAAATAGTAATTGGGGGCTTCTCCCCTTCCCTCCCTCCTGGGATTCGGGCTCATGCCTAGGTCTCTGGGTTTCTCACTGTGCTCAGCCTGCCTTAAGCGCATATCTACAGGAGACCCCCACAACTCCTGTTTGAAGTGCCTGGGGGAATCCCGTAATCAGATAAGTGCCACATTTGTAAGGCATTCAAGCCTTGGACTAAAAAGGAGTAGGACTTTAACTTGAAGCAGCTCCTTACGGAAGCGGCACTTAGCCTAGTGTCCTCGGCTCCGCATTAAGACCTGGCGCTGTCCCAGTCAGTCGGAAGTGCACCTCCAGCACTGGAAGCAACAGCTTCACATCCAGGCACTGGCAAAGACTCCTGGCACCGGACATCTCCGGCACCTCTACCACACCGCTCGCTGTTTCTGGGACCCAAGAAGCAGCACAAACAACCTGCTGTTCCTTTGCAGTTGCTGGCACTGCCTGTGCCTCCCTCAGAGTCACGTCCCGTGCTGGACCGCCCCGCGAAGGCACCAACTCCAGCACCGTTGATTCCAGCGCCACAAGCGCTGTTGAGTCCAGTGCATGTAAGCTTCCTGGTGTGTACCGTAGTCGAGCTCGGTCTGCCTTCCACCCTGGAGACTTTCTCAAGGGCACGCGACCTGATTGCGCTCACCGAGCTGAGACTGTCGCAACCTTCGGTACCGCCGATACGGGCTGTTCCCTCAAAAGGAAAGCCCTCCATGATGCACCCTCTGTCGCAGAGCAAGATGGAACAGCACTGATCCTGGTCCCAGTCCTGGTCACGGTCCCGATCCAGACGCTAGTCTCGTCCACAGCACCGCTCGCAGTCCCGGCATCGATCACCATTGCGACGCTGCTCTGCCTTACAAAGATTTTCTTCCTGGTACAGTTGGTACTGGTCCAGCTCCCAGCACCAATCCCGACGCCAGTCTACTCATAATCGATCCCGGCACCATTCCACCCATAGATCTTCATTGAGGTCCAGATCTGCCTCCTGGCACCGATGTGACCGCTGGTCCCGATCCAGGTTGCGGTACCGCTTGAGACCACGATGCTGATCTCCATCACCATGGCACGGGGCGACAACGCAAGATAGGGCGACCCAGCATGCGTGTTCGGCTCCACCTTGGCCGTCCCATCCCAACTCAAGGTTGTCCCAGGCAGAAAGTGGCTACCATGTCCAGGACCAGGATGTGGACAGTGTTAGCCAATGGTATGACGACGGGCAGGATCCTGGTCAGGGACCTTTGCAGTGGTCCTTTTGGACCCCTTGGGGGGCTTCTCGCTCTGCTCACTCAGAACCCCGGGTACTGGAGGTCACGGTGAGTCACCCTCCCCCGGGGGTTTGGAGGCAACAGCCCTGCCCTCGGCTCAGGCTCATGCCCTTAGCATGATGGACCTAGGGCAACTGGGCCCTCCCCAGCAAGACTTGCCTCAGGACCCGTTAGTCCCTGGAGTATCCTCCTCGTCTTCGCCCGATGAGTCGGTGCCACCTACGTCCTCCTCTGGCTCCCAAGCTATAGACCTCCGTGCACACCAAGAGTTGCTTTGCAGGGTGGCATAAAACATGAGCCACCAGGTGGAGGAGGTGGTGGAGGCTGAGGATCCAGTAGTGGACATTCTATCTCCTAATACCCGACATGTATAGCCTTGCCATTTATTCGGACCATACAGGTTAATGCCAATACAGTCTGGCAATATCCAGCCTTTATTCCTCCCACTGCCAAAGGGGTGGAGAGGAAGTACTTGATCCCCTCCAAAGACCTACAAATACTTGTATATTCACCCCCTTCCGTGCTCGCTTGTTGTACAGTCTGTTATTGAGAGGGAAAGACACGGCCAACAAGCTCCCGCTCCTAAATCCAAGGACGCTAGACACCTGGATTTATTCATCCACAAGATTTATTCTACTGGTGGCTTACAATTCAGAGTGGCTAGCCAGCAGGCCCTCTTGAGTCGCTACAATTATAATACCTGGAACTCGATGGAAAAGTTCAAAGAGCTTATTCCTCAGGAGTCCAGGGAGGAGTTCGGGGCCCTACTGGAGGAGGGCAGGAAAGTAGTCAGGACATCTTTGCACGCCTCAATAGATGCGGCAGACTCGGCGGCTAGGACTCTAGCCTTGGGCATAGTTATGCACCGCATCTCGTGGCTGCAGGTCTCCGGTCTCCCACTAGAACTCCAGCAGACTATCCAGGACCTGCCCTTTGATGACCATGGTCTGTTTTCTGACAAGACTGACTCTGGAGTCTGAAGGATAACCGGGCCATCATGCTTTCATTGGGCATACATACCCCGGTGACGCAACATAGGTCCTTTCAACCTCAACCACAGAGCACCTACCCTAATCCCTGGCCGAGACAGGACTTCTCTAGAAGATGCAGCCGGGGTGGTAGGAAGAGACTGTCTGGTCCTTAGACAGGCCAGAACTAGGGCCCCCCAAACCTTTGGTGGGGTCCAAGCAAAACTTTTTTGAAGGTGCGCCCGAGGGCGGAGCACCAGTCTCCTTCCAGGATCCTTCCCCCACCTTTCACCAACCGCCTCTATTTCCTCCTTGCGTGGTCCCACATAACGTCAGACCGATGGGTCGTACGTATGGTGGAAAGTAGATACCGCCTTCAGTTTGCTTTGTCCTCCCCTCCCACCTTCCCTCCCGTCCCTCTTCAGGGACCCCTCTCACGAGCAACTCTTCCTACAGGAGGGGCAAACTCTCCTAACTATCGGAGCTATGGAGGGGGCTCCAAGGGAACTGAGGGGCAGGAGGTTTTACTCCCATTACTTCCTAATCCCCAAGGCAAAGGGGGGGCTACAGCCCATCCTGGACCTGCATGGACTCAACAAATTCATGGTAAGGGTGAAGTTCCGCATGGTTTCCCTGGGGACCATTATCCCTTTCCTGGAGACTGGTACACCGCCCTTGACATGAAGGACGCATACTTCCACATAGCAATTTACCCGCCGCACAGGTGTTTCCTTCACTTTGTGGTCAACCAGCAGCACTTCCAATTTACCATCCTTCCCTTCGGCCTATCCACGGCACCAAGGGTCTTTACAAACTATATGGCCGTCGTAGCTGCCTCGCTCCATCAACATCGGATCCAAGTGTTTCCGTACGTCGATGACTGGCTCATTCGGGTCACTCCAAGGACCAGGTGCAATCTCATGTCAAGTTCACCATGAGCTTGTTCAGACAGTTGGGCCTGCTGCTCAATGTCGAAAAGTCCGCTTTGGAGCTGACTCAAAGAATAGACTTCATCAGAGCAGTCCTGGATTCAAAACTCACCCATGCATGCCTACTGCACGCCCGTTTCTAGTCCATGGTGAGCATTATCCACGGCCTCCAAAGCTTCCTGACCTCGACAGCACGCACGTGCCTCGGTCTCCTGAGACACATGGCATCTTGCACCTTCATGACCAGACATGCTAGACTGCACCTCCGTCCACTTCAGGCCTGGCTCTCAACCATATACCGCCCAGGCCGGGACAATATGGACACAGTGTTCACGGTTCTGATGGAAGTCTTAACCTCCCTGGTCTGGTGGCTGAACCCCAGCTCAGTATGCAAAGGGGTGCCATTCCATGCCCTGCAGCCCTCCCTGGTCCTGACCACAGACACATCATCTTTGGATTGGTGTGCTCACCTCGCAGACCTTCGCACACAGGGCCTTTGGGCCACACAAGAGACTTCCCTGCACATCAACATACGGGAACTGAGAGCAGTGCAGCTGGCATGCCAGGTGTTCCGCAAGCACCTTCAGGGCCGTTGTGTTGCAGTTTCCCCAGACAACACAACAGCCATGTTTTAGATCAACAAACAAAGGAGAGTGCGATCGTCCCTTCTCTGTCAGGAAGCCATTCACCTGTGGGAATTTTGCATAGCCCACTCGATTGACCCGGTCGCGTCGTTTCTCCCAGGAGTCCAAAACACCTTGGCAGATCACCGCGGCAGATCCTTTCTGGCTCACGAGTGGTTGATTCGCCCGGACATTATCCATTCTGTTTTCCAGAAGTGGGGTTTTCCCCAGATGGACCTTTCCGCCTCTCACGAGAATCTGAAGTGCCAGGTGTTCTGCTCTCTCCAAGGGCGCTCCCCAGGTTCCCTATCAGCTGCCTTCTTGATACCATGGAAAGACCGCCTGTACTACACCTTTCCTCCATTCCCGTTAGTCCACAAGGTTCTTCTCAAGTTGTGCAGAGACGGGCCGTTTTAATCTTGATCATCTCGGCGTGGCCCAAGCAGCATTGGTATACCACTCCCCTCAATCTCTCAGTGACCACTCCAGTTCCACTTCCGTTGTGGCCGGACCCAATCACTCTGGAATGTGGCCGGCTCTGTCATCTGGACCTGCAATCCCTCCACCTCACAGCATGGATGCTGCATGGCTAACTCTGTCTGAGCGACCAGTGCAACAGGTACTTTCGGGTAGCAGGAAGCCCTCTACTAGGTCCACATATTTGGCCAAGTGGAAGCGTTTCTCCTGCTGGTGCGCTCTGGGCAATGCTGCCCATCTGGAGGCGCCAGCGCCTACCATCTTAGACTGTCTCTTGTCCTTGAAACAGCAGGGCCTAGCAGTTTCATCCATCAGAGTATACTTAGCAGTGATTTCGGCCTTCTACCCGGGCAAAAATGGGCACTTGGTCTTCTCCAATCCCATGGTCAGCAGGTTCCTCAAGGGATTGGAACGTCTGTACCCGCAAATTCGGCATCCGGCCCCTACGTGGGACCTCAGCTTGGTCCTATCCAGACTCATGGGTGCCCCATTCGAGCCGATGGCCACTTGCTCGCTCCTGTACCTTTCCTGGAAAACAGCTTTCCTTGTCGCTATCCCCTTGGCGAGACGTGTGTCAGAGCCACCATATAAGGTGTTTCATAAGGACACGGTCCAGCTGCGCCCACACTCTTCCTTTCTTCCTAAGGTGATGTCTGCCTTCCATGTCAACCAAGACATCTTCCTTCGGGTCTTCTATCCAAAGCCACACGCTTCTCGACGAGAACAACAGCTGCACTCTCTATACATTCACAGGGCCCTCACCTTTTACATCAAATGAATGAAACCTTTTTAGGAGGACCCAGCTGTTCGTAGCTGTGGCAGACCAGATGAAGGGCTTCCTGGTCTCTGCCCAACTCATCTCATCATGGATCACATCTTGCATCTGCGTGCTATCACTTGGCTCGCGTGCTAACTACGCACCTTACTGCCCACTCCACCCGATCTCAAGCTTCCTCCTCCACCTTCCTGGCTCATGTACCCATACAGGAGATCTGTAGGGCAGCAACTTGGTCATTGGTACATACCTTTGCTTCCCACTACACGATTATCCAGCAGTCAAGGGGTGACGTGGCATTTGGCTCAGTAGTTCTCCACTCTGTGACATCTCACTCTGACCCCACCGCCTAGATAAGGCTTGGGAGTCACCTAATTGGAATCGATATGAGCAAGCACTCGAAGAAGAAAAGACAGTTACCTTTCTAACTGTTGTTCTTTGAGATGTGTTGCTCATATGCATTCCAAACTCGCCCTCCTTCCCCTCTGTCAGAGTAGCCGGCAAGAAGGAACTGAGGGGGCCCTGGGTTGACTGGGGTATATATCTGGCGCTGTAAAGGCGCCACTCCAGGGGGCGCCTCAGCTGACCCACCAAGTGTTGCTAGGGTAAAAAATCTTCTGACGATCATGCACGCAGCGCGTGCACACCTAATTGGAATGGACATGAGCAACACATCTCGAAGAACAGTTACAAATGTGAGTAACTGTCTTTTCGGGTTGCAAAATCAAACACACAAAAATTAGCAAATGCCAGAATTAGGTTACCTTTGAAACCTTAATTTGAACCTCTTGTGCATATGGATTATGCTGAGGCAGACACTTGGTATGCCAAATTTCAGCCCAAATGTTAGCCAACTGAAAACAGGGTCATATTATGGGAAGTGTTAGACAAAATTGGTGTTGCTACCAGCTCCACATAAAATATGCGTAAACATGATGTGATATTTTAAAATACTCTGTTTTTTGTAGCATCCTACATCACCCTTCTGCAGCCTCACAGCTGAGGGATTTGCACACTCTTCCCTTGAATTTGGCAGCTGTGAAAAGTAATACAAGTATTAATTCTTTCCTGGTAGGAAGCAGGAGGAGCTTGTACAGCAGGTGCGGAAGAGGCTGGAGGAAGCACTGATGGCTGACATGCTTGCCCATGTGGAGGAAATAGCAAGGGATGGGGAAGCTCCTTCAGAGAAGGAAGGTGGTGATGAAGAAGGAGAGGAGGAAGAGGAGGAACAAGACCATGACCAGGAGATGGAGAATGTATAGTCCAGGTAATGGTAGCTCTGACACTTACCTCCTTTCTCACCTTTCAGTTTGAACTGAATAGCACTGTGGTGAGGAAGAAAATGTATCCAAATGGAATCTTAAAATTGGCACTAAATCCTTCTCCAGTATGCACATTAAAGGGGGTAGGAGCTTCTTTTAACAATACATGGGTTTAGTGTGGATCTTTTGAGCTGTTGTTTTGTTTTTAAACCTTTTCTCACAGGCTCAATTCTACACGCATGGTGATGGTGACCTGAAAGTTGGGGTGGGGTTGATGTTAATGTGAAAGTAATTTGGGGGGCTTAATTCTAAATTGACAGGAGGCTCTGTCATAACACCATCACAACTGAGATTAACCCCCTTTTGACATTCTTAGCAGAGAAGCCAGGTGGTCCCTCTAGGCCAGGAGTGAGATACTTTGGTGGAGACGTTATATATGGAGTGAGCTTGCATTGTTACTGACTATTCTGTACCTATTCTTTGGATCAAATAGAGGATTTTGTTCTCCCGGATTGTCACTTGGTACTTATCACATGTGCTTAGTACACAGCCAAGATATGTGGGTGCATTTTGAAGGAAGACTATTTATTCCATACTCAGCTGTTTTAACTAATACTAATTTAAAAAAAAATCAAGCAGTGGTTTTGTCTTCAACTCTTAATGTAGTGCCAACCCAAGATACTTCATTGATCTTCATTTAGTGTGTGATATGCACTGCGGTACCCAAACACAATAAGCCATGTTATGGAACAAAAACTAACATTATTTGTGTTCTCTTGATGTATTGCTTTGTTACAACCCTAGCCAGGAGCCATATGTTAAATTTATGCACTGAGACAAAAACAGTACTCAATGACTATTTAATGTTTGATCATTTTAAAGTTATATCCCAGGAAAAGCAACCTGTAATCTGTCACTAAAATGAGATAGCCAGTATCCTTGTGGCTTTGTTGCTTAGACTGTAGACTTGTGAGCTTCTTGGGAAAGAAATAAAAACTTAGAGGAAGACAAGAGCCTTAAAATGACCCAAGAGGAAAAAAGAAAAAGACGCCCTTGGAGGCAGTGGCAGTTGCATTTGAGTGCCATGTAGGATCAGGAGTGACCTTTGTTTTTCCATACTGGGAGGCTAATCATTATGATGGAACTTACGTGGCCTATGGAAGATGCTGTCTTATATTTGGGCTTCCTCCTCTTCCTTATGTTGCCACTTGGATTAACTGTAGCCTTATTTGAGCACTCCATACCTTTTGGGCCTTTCTAGTGAAACAGTCCATAAACAGCAGCCAGCTAGATAACATAACAGACTACCATGGTGAAAAGCTGGGGCCAAAGAGGCAGTCGTGTTGAAGATCTAGATGAGACCTTACCCTGATCCTTAAAGAGACCACTTGCTACAAAAATGTAAAAGCCCCTGCTGATTTACCAAGTGTTTCTCTCTGCTTCTTTCTTCCAGGGAGTTCCATCTAAGAATTCCTAGTCTAAACCCTGTCAGCAGGGTCAGCACAACTATTTACAAAGCCAAGAGTGTCTGCAGACTAAATTGCACCAACCATCCACCTGTACCTTTTGAGCATGTTCGATGTCCACTTCAGGAAAAAGTTGAGAAGCTGATTGCTCATTAATTGCTGGGTATTTTTGAAGATGAACTTCCCCCTCCTTTTCTAAAGGGTCAGGGGAATACAAAAGTGTAAAGGTGAATAAAGGAATGCAAAAGTGGGGGGAGAGCTAAAACTTGAAACCAAATTCCCTCCTATTTATGGATCAATGATACAGTGGGGTCAAATTTTTCCAGACTTTTCTATCTTAGTACTTTTTAACAGTGACCTAGAGAAACAATTTTTTTCCTCTCCTGACACACACGGAGGGCAAGAGAGATGCTCTTTCACTCCTTGGCCACTTTGCTGTAAACTACCAGTTTGTACCAGACTGTATGTTGTAGATTGTCATTCCATATGTGAATTCATGTCACTGAATTTCATTTTTCTCTTAAGACCAGATAGGACTTGATGAGTAGTCCTAAGAGATGAAAAGTTGGTGCCTCTTCCACTTCAGGCTGTGATGAGCTTGAAAAATTACACTCTATGAATCAATTTTGTATCAGTGGCAATCTGTTTCTATAATTAGTTCCAACACCACATTGAATGCTTTAGTTGCCAGTACTTGGCATGGAAGCCTGTGTGTGTCCAAGCATAGCTCATTAGGCATTTCAGAGCTAAGTATATCGGTGTGTAGTATCAATATTCATGGTGTAAGTCTGGTTGGAGACACCTTTGCAGCTAAAAATAGAAGGTACAGTATGACTCATTTCTGGCCAACAGTGAGGAAAATTTCCTCCTCTTTTCTGGTGCCAAGCACTCCAATCTCTGCTTTAGTATGTGTGGAGTGAAGGAAGTCCATTCCCAGAGACTTGTATATCCATCTGCAAGTGAAAGCAGTAATGTTCTGACCTCTTTTAAAACAAGAAAGGCAAAAGTTTTTGACTTTTCTATAATATCTAAAAATGAACCTAATGCTTTTTATTGAGCATTGACTCTTTCTTACTTGCATGTGCAGTGGAGTGACCAGCATTCTTTGTCCAACAGTGAAATGATGTGAAACCTGCCTTAATGTGTTCATAAGTTTTTTGGCTTCACCATGGGTACCTTGAATTATTCCTCGGTCTCTTCTTGTGCAAATAGTGGGGGAAACTAGCGATGGATGAAAATTTAAATCATCCAGGAGGGGTGGAGTGAGGAGATAGGGAAGGTCTAAGTTTATATATAGATTGAAGAAAATATCCACTTGATTGCAAATTCTTTTTGTCTTAGGGTATCCATGCATAATTCATGCCTGGAAGTGTCCACTGAGAATATATAAAAGATGAATTCAAATATTGCACCTCTAACCAGTTGTATGAGTTACTGGTATCCCAAAATTTGGGACAAAAGTAACTCCCCAGAGCCTCTGTCTAATAGGAATGTTTAGCAATAACAGTGAGGACCCAGGGCATTTCCTGGAAAGTAATGACCACCTTTGGGAGTAGTTCTACTCAAGCCACTGGGTTGGTTGAGAAATATCCCATGTCAAAGTGACTGATGCTATATTAACCCTTTCCTTTAAAAAAAAAAATTCCACAGGATTGTTGCTCATTTGGAGTACTACAAGAAGGCTGGATTTGAATTTTACTACTGCTGCTGCACTAGGCATTGCTTTGGCAATGGTACAGCTGCCAGTTAGAATTATTTTCATTTTTAAACAGTCTGTTACGGTTATTATTCTGTAAACCTGTCCTCCTGTAACTCATTGTGTTCAATTAAATGTTTCTTGCAGAAAGTAGAACTTTTTCTAGCCTGTGTCAGCCCCTGTTTTAAATATCTATGCAATGCCATTGCAAGCTGTCCTTAAGCTTTTCCATTGCATTTTGAGATCATTTTTTGGAATCTGAAGGAGGGAAATGCCATGTAAAGAACTGATCCTATTGCAGTGTACTCCCATGCCTTTACTGTGGATGAGAGACTAGCAAGGTGTCCTAAGAACTTCATTATGTGGACTGCATCCACGCAATGTATACACTACCTATATGGCCCTGAGGATGTCACATGGGCTGCAGCTTTGTGCTGATTGGGATGCAGTTTGAGAACCACTGCTGTAACCTATAATAGATTCTTGTTCCTTTAGACTTCATTACTCTTGTTCTGTATTGCATGTAAGGAGGGCAGGTAGGAAGTTGTCATGAAAATATTTAATTTTCTTGAAATTCTGGTACCATGTAGTGATTACCATATTCTTCTCTGTAGCATGAATATAAAGCCTTTCCTTACGTATATATGGTGTGAGGGTTGGGAGGAGATTCAAGAAAGCAGTATAAATATCCCAAATCATTTGAAAGTCAAGTGAAACCATTCCCTCATATGACCCATCTCCCGTTAGTATTCTGCTCTTTCTCTTCAGTTTTTTATAAATGTATTTAATTTGGTGGTGATGAATCTTCTGTTTCAAAAGCACCAAAAGTGGCAAAAGATCCTCATCACGCTCCAACAAACGTAAATAATTTTACTTTTTTACCAACACAGGTTGGTTAAATATAAGGCTATTTTAAAATGAACCTACTTTTTCTACTATATCCAATCACAGTTTTCCACTGTGGAAATGATTGGTGTGTACACACTGGCTCCGCATTTGCAGGACAGGGAAAGTTGCTGATAATTCATTGGTGTCTTGTTAATTGGCAGAATTGGTAAAGTAAATAACAGATGAATGAAATCACGGCAAAATTCATTAACCTTTTCTAGTGCCTGGCAGTACCTGTGTGGTACAACACCATTGGCAAGAACATGCTCTGATCTGGGAGCAAGTTCAGCTTCTTTGGAGAAGAATCACAGATTAAGGTGTATGTCTCTTTAAATTAGAAAATTTAGGATAGCTTCCACTGGCACCAAGCATTCTTTTTAAAAAACAAGAAATCTCACAAATTCCAGGGCCAAATAGCCTTAAGTATACTCTACACTCAGATTTTGTATTGGTAGAACAATTGTTTAGGTGTATAGTGGGTTTTTTTTAGGGGTGGTGGTTTTTTTTTAAAACTAGAATAATTATACCAGTACAACCTTCATACCAGTATGGCTTATTCCACCTCCTGTACAGCTATACCAATAGAAGCACTTCTATATTGGTATTACTGCATCCTCTGTAGGGAAGTTGTGCCACTTTAACCATATCATTGTAGTTAAAATGGTAAACTCCTGTGTGCAGACAAGGGCTAAAACTTCTATTGTTACTATATGGCATTCAAGTGACTTCACGAAAATAGTCTTAATACCCTTAAAGCTATAGTTTCACAATAGTTCATATTGTGCTGGGAAAACGAGTAGAGTGATCTGCTTGGGCGCTATAGTACTTTCAGAACAAGTTCTCAAAGTGCAGGAAAGTCCAGTGGGGTGGGGATGAATTAACTTCCGTGAATGTGGTTTTAAAAAAAAAAAAAATTCCAGATAATTGTATTAAAACATTTACAGCTGTGTATTTTTACATAGCAGCCATCTCTTTAAAGTTATGTTTGATAAGACTACTGACCTTCTAGACATACATGGTCCACTTACGCAGTATGAAGCCAGTGGTTGGCTGATGCTGAAAGGGACTGCTATATTGTATCATGCTCTATCAGTTTATTTAGAAAAAACAAAACCCAAAAAATGAAAGCCTGCTAATCATGTAAGGCCCTGATTGGAGGAAAGGGAAAGAGTATGAGAAGTGTTAGTGCTGGAATGTCTTAGACCTGTATGTAATTTTACAATATGTTTAAAAAAACTTAAAAAGCAGTTCTGCTTTCCAAAATAACTGTAAAAATGGTCTGTTAGCTAACAGTTCTAACTTTATCCTATGCATTCATTGTCAGATCTGCAGACTTTACGATGTTATTTTTTCTCACTACTGCTTTCAGCTCCTTTTGGCCCTGCAAAGCCAACAAAGTTATGGGAAGAATGGGGAAGTAGAAGTAGGTGGTAACCTTGGCAGCAGTGATGATGAGATGGTCCAGGTCAAGATCCTGACAAAAGGAAGAAAGGAGAGCAGCAGAATACGGACCCTGGACTTCAGAAAAGCAGACTGTGACTCCTTCAGGGAACTGATAGGTGGGATCCCCTGGGAGGCTAATATGAAGGAGAAAGGAGTCCAGGAGAGCTGGCTGTATTTTAAAAAAAACCTTATTCAGGGTGCACGAACAAACTATCCCGATGTGCAGAAATAGCAAATATGGCAGGAGACCAGCTTGGCTTAACAGAGACATCTTCATTGAGTTTAAGCACCAAAAGGAGGCTTACAAGAAGTGGAAACTTGAACAGCTGACTAGAGAGGAGTATAAAAATATTGCTTGAGCATGCAGGGGTGTAATCAGGAAGGTGTAATCACGAGTTGCAGCTAGCAAGGGATGTAAAGAGTAATAAGGGTTTCTACAAGTATGTTAGCAACAAGAAGATGGTCAGGGAAAGTGTGGGGGAGGCAGCATAGTGACATGATGTGGAAAAAGCTGAAGTCCTCAATGCTTTTTTTGCCTGGCCTTCACAGACAAGGGCAGCTCCCAGACTACTGCACTGGGTAGCGCAGTATGGGGAGGAGGTGAGCAGCCCTCAGTGCTGAAAGAACAGGTTAAGGACTATTTAGAAAAGTTGGACATGTATTAGTCCATGGGGCCGGATGCAGTGCATCCAAGTGTGCTGTGGGAGTTGGCTGATGTGATTGCAGAGCCATTGGCCATTCTCGTGGCAATCAGGGAGGTCCCAGACAATTGGAAAAAAGCAAATATAGTGCCCATCTTTTAAAAAAAAAAAAGAAAAGAAAAAGGGAAGAAGGAGAATCTGAGGAACTACAGACTGGTCAGCCTTACCTCAGTCCCTGGAAAAATCATGGAGCAGGTCTTCAAGGAATCCATTTTGAAGCACTTGGAGGAGAAGGTAGTGATCAGGAACAGTCAACATGGATTCACCAAGGGCAGGTCAAGCCTGACGAACCTGATTGCCTTCTATGATGAGATAACTGGCTCTGTGGATATGGGGAAAGGAGTGGGCGTAATATACCTTCACCTTAGCAAAGCTTTTAATCCAGTCTCCCACAGTATTCTTGCCAGCAAGTTAAAGAAGTATGGACTGGATGAATGGACTATAAAGTGGATTAAAAAGATGGCTAGATCATCTGGCTCAACAAGTAGTGATCAAGGGCTCGATGTCTAGTATCAAGCTGGTATCAAGTGGAGTGCCCCAGGGGGTGGTCATGGGGCTGATTTTGTTCAACGTCTTCATTAAAGATCTGGATGATGGGATGGATCGCCCCCTCAGCAAATTCGCGAATGACACTAAGCTGGGAGTAGAGAGAGATACACTGGAGGATAGGGATAGAAGCCAGAGTGACCTAGACAAATTGGAGGATTGGGTCATAAGAAATATAATGAGGTTCAACAAGGACAAGTGCAGAATCCTGCACTTAGGATGGAATAATCCCATGCACCACTACAGGTGACTGGCTAAGTGGCAGTTCCCCAGAAAAGGACCTGGGGATTACAGTGAATGAAAGCTGGATATGAGTCAGCAGTATGCCCTTGTTGCCAAGAAGACTAGTGGCATATTGGGCTGTATTTGTAGGAGTATTGCCAGCAGATTGAGAGAAGTGATTATTCCTCTCTCTTCTGCACTGATGAGGCCATATCTGGAGTATTGTGTCCGGTTTGCACGCCTGCTCCCCCCCCCCCCCCCGCTACAGAAAGGATATGGACAAATTGGAGAGAGTCCAGTGGAGGGCAATGAAAAAGGATTAGGTGGCTGAGGGAACTGGGCTTATTTAGTCTGCAGAAAAGAAGAATGAGGGGGGATTTGATACCAGCCTTCAACTACCAGAAAGGGGGTGTGATGGAGTAGGGACTGTCTGTGTGGGGGATGGGAAAGCCGGGGATGTCTTTAGGTGAGGGACAGGATCTAAGTGTAACCTGAGCCAGGTGGGGAGGAGGGGTGTCAGCACTTTTGCCTGGGAAGCTGGACAAAGGAAGGGGCCAGCTGCAGGGGGTTAGTTCAGTTTCGGTTTTGGGCTGGGTGGTTGGAATTCAGGGAGTCCCAAGCTAGGGACTAAGCTTCCTGAACCCCCAGAAGGACTTGATTGAGGGGTCCTGGTTGTGCCTCGAAGCTCTGCTGTAACCTGCACACCTGTTGTCCAATAAACCCTCTGTTTTACTGGCTGGCTGAGAGTCACTGTGGGTCTTAGGAAGAGGGTACAGGACCGGACTCCCCCATACTCCATGACGGGGTTCCAAAGAGGATGGAGCTAGGCTGTTCTCAGTGGTGACAGAACAAGGAACAATGGTCTCAATTCACAGTGGGTGAGGTCTAGGTTTGGATATTAGAAAATATTATTTCACTAGGAGGATGGTGAAGCACTGGAATGGATTACCTAGGGAGGTGGTGGAATCTCCTTCCTGAGGTTTTTAAGGCCCGGCTTGACAAAGCCCTAGCTGGGATGAGTTAGGTGGGGTTGGCCCTGCTTTGAGCAGAGGATTAGACTAGATGACCTGAGGTTTCTTCCATATTTGATCCGTGAATCAGATTCTCTTTCTATTTGTGCATTTTCAGCAGAATTGTTTTTACTAAGTTCCAATCAGTGAAGTTAATGGGGTTGCACAGGTATCACTGGAGGCTGGATTTGGCCTGCAAAACTCTTGTAGGCCATGATGCCCGAGAAGAAGTTAGCTTGACTCAGATCCGAGTTTGAACTTGAAGGTCTGAAAGCAACTGAGGGCAGTGGAGGAGTCTCCCTCCACCCCACCCCCCTTGTAAACTGAGCATACTTTGATATGGAAAATGGACATTAATGGCAAGGGACTCTTTTAAGTTCTTTAAAGGCACATTCAGAACTGTATTTGGAGCCTTTTGCTATACAGTTGTTTGTCTGTACACTTTCATTCTACATCCAAATATAGGGAGGTAGACTTGAGACTGTTTTGAGTTTAACAGCTTGAGTTATTTTTGCTTCCCAAAATAAAATTGTATTTTGGAAATGCAAGGATTTCCATCTGACCCAGGGCAAAATCTTGTGTAAATTATCCCTCTCCAAAATAAACCAGCACTGCTGCACAGTCTTTATCAGCTGCTTGTTGAGATAACTTAGCTTCTGTACAGCCCTGAGAGAATGACCTACTGCCCCTTCTTCTGAAGTCAGAGAAACTGTGAGTGGGGATATGAGTGAGGATAAATAAATTCTCACTGGTTATCTCAGAGGCACCTTCAGACAATCTTGTATAAGCCAACCTTTGCAATTTGATGGGGAGTGGAGGGCAGGGCAGCAAACTATGTCCAATTGTTAAGTTAAAAATTTCCCTAGGTTAAATGCTAATCAGATAGCACTGTTATAGGAGCACATATGCACCACCCAAAGCTACCTCTGAATGTTGTCAAAAACTAAACAGAGCAACTACCTTGGTCAGTCTGTGTCTCCTGAAGTGCTGCTTTGTCACCCTTCTTGCCAATGGTAGTACCAGATCTTACAGCTGAATAGTAGAGCTATTCTGGTTTAATAATGATTACCATAGAATTGCCAGCTGCTAGGTTTTTATACAGAGCTGTTCGAAATAGATGAGAGCCAGCACAATGCAACCGGACAGCTCTCTGGGCTACCGGTAGTCCATGGACTACTTGTTAGGAACCAGGAGGTCCAGAATGCTGCAGTGAGAGAGATTTTTAGGGAAGCCAGGTCATATTAGCCCCATCTAGCTTCCTACCTCTCTCTATTCAAATTTGCTCCCCTGGTTTTACAACCACCCTACCTGCTCATTCAGCTCTTCTCTCTGACCTGTACACATACTCCTTTGCCTGCCTACTCCACTCCCATTCCCTGCTACTCTGCAGGAGGTAGATGGATCAGCTCATGAAAGAGTAATTGTAACCCTTCAGAGTTTGTCACTTCTTCTCTGTCGTGCCTTGCTTATCTTTTTCATTTTAGTCTGTGGTTTTTCCCTAAAGCAATGTGTGATATGTATGGAGGACTCTGTTTAAAAAACAAAAATGACAGGTGCAAGGAATGTTGGTGTACAGTGAGGGGAGAAGAATAACCCCTACAGATTTGGTCATCCAGTCATTTATTTAGTTGAGTTTTTATGTATTTCAATAAATGCTCCCATTCAAAGCTCTGTGCTCTTGATTCTCTTGTAAAAATTAAAACCGATGAAAAGCACAGGCCTGTCAATTACCCCAAATCAAGTGACCTCAATTGGCTGAGTATTTCCAGCTCCATAATTTTGAGCAGAAGTTTCTGCATGCAGTGGAATTGCCTAACAATGGACTGTTCCATTATGACTAAGGTTGCTAGGATTACATACTTAAGTTCCCTGCTCTCTGAAAAGAATGGAGCACAGAGAGCTGGGGAAATGGTGTACTCTTTCATGAATGCCCCTGATGAGAAACCATTCTGATGATCTTAAAATGGTGTGCTGTGTGCTGGACAAGGTATGGGAGCATTAAAGCATTCCTGGAACTGACGAGAGGATGCCTTTAGCCACTAAGTTGTCACCTCTCTGGCCACTTGGAGTGTTTCAAAGGGTTCTGCAGTAACTCGTGTCCTCCATCAACCAAAAGGCTGGTTAGTACAATAAGGAACCTGTGAGGAAGGGAGTAAAAGTAAACAGAGCTTGTGGGAGCAGTTTAGAAGATCACAAAGTGGTGGCAGCAGTTGCCATTTTAGTCTAGTATTAGTAGGTACTGATATAGTACTAACTACTGATTGGTTGCTAAAATTATGTTTGTAAAGTATGGTCTGAGGTTGTTAATACTTAGCACTTGTATAGCAGATGGCAGAGCCACACAACAAAACATTTTGAACTGCAGGTAGCAGGATGGGGAATGGGAAAGGAGGGCTATGAAATGATTTACCAAGTCATTCTTTCCCTGCCTTCCCCATGACAAAGATAGAGAACCTTTGAGCTATCTATTCTTTGAGTGGCTGCAGATGTATATTCCACTCAGTTGTGCATGTCCAGCGCACGGAAACCAGAGAACTTTACCTAGCAGTATCTCTAAATGTGGTGCTCGCACATTCCAGGTACTTAACCCCTCCCCTAGCTGTTTAAGAGGAGGAGGAGGGATGCTGTTTAGAAGCTGTTAGAGAAGTGCTATTTAACAGTAGAAAACCTTCCACTAGAGCTACCTATTTTGCCAAGTGGAAGTGTTTTCGATTTGGTCACTGACCCAAGGATCCATCCAGTGTTAGCCCACATTCAGGACACTATGGAGTATCTGTTACACCTTCAATCCTCTGGCCTGTCTCTCAGCTCCTTGAGGGTCTACTTATTGGCCATCTGAGCATTCCATCCTCTGATCCAAGAGAAGTTAATTTTTTTGAACTCCATGGTAGTGAGATTTCTAAGAGAAATCATTTTTCCACCGGAAAAGAAGGAAGCAGTTTCTTTTTGGGACCTTAATACCATGCTAGCTGTCCTTATGCATCCTCCATATGAACCCCTGGCAACTTGTTCTGTCTTTCCTGTGCCGGAAGACAGCTCTTCTTGATATCACATATGCAAGATGAGTAAGCAAGCTGTGAAGTTTAATGGCAGAGCCCCTATATACTCAGTTTTTTCATAGACAAAGTGGCCCTTCTTCTATTATGATGGCATATGCACTAGCTTAGGGCACACCTCCATTCAGCTGGGGCCCAAGTGACACTGATGGCATTTATCAACAATATTGGACATTTGAAGGGCTGCTGTCTGATCTTCCATACATACTTTTACCAAACTATGCTATTATGGCTGCATCTAGATCAGGTGCAGACATTGGGAAGGCCATTATGTAGTCATTCTTTAAGTAGATTCCTAGCCCACCTCCTTCTGATATGACTTGTAAATCACCTGAGTGGAATATGATGTCTACAACCACTCAAAGAAAAGATAGTTATCTACTTGTATGTTAATTGTTGTTCTTCAAGTAATGTTACTATGAGTGCTCTACTTCAGGTGCACATACACCTCTTGAGCCCTTGATCAGAGTTTTTTCATTAGTAGTGTCCATTTGGCCCATGCACCAAGACTATACAGGGCTGCATGGGCAAACCGCCCTTAGTTCCTTCTCAACTGTCTCAGCCTTAGCATGTGCGCCTTGAGCATGTCTTGGCTATTGTTCTTTTTTGTTCGTTTAGTATTAGTTTATAATTAGCAGATAAGAAGTGAGAGGATTTACCTTGTTCTTCTCCTTCCAGTTGGAGAGAGCATACCTGGCTCTCTCAAGTCTCAAATGCTGCCTCTCTTGCTGGAAGGCTATCTTGATATGCACTGGACACTGTGTGTCTGCTGCCTGGGAGAGTCTCACATTTCCCAGTAGCATAACTTCTGCCTGGCCCTCAAATCCAGAGGAAGAAAGAACCAGGAGATCAAGTTGAGGCTGCTGCTGATAGAGCGTTCCCTTTGTCCTCCTTCAGAGTCCGATAAGGAGACACCCTCCCGTGCCCAGACATCCTTCTCCAGGCAAATCTAGAGCCCCTTTGATCTTGGCTAAGGTCTCCCCTAGGAAGGGGAAGACTTTAGAGACCTCAACAATGGTGGCTCAATAAATATATAATAGATCTCTCTCTCTCTCTCTCTATCTCTCTCTATCTCATAGAACTGGAAGGGACCCTGAAAGATCATCAAGTCCAGCCCCCTGCCTTCACTAGCAGGACCAAAAACAGGAGATCTGTCTCCCATCATAAGGAGCCTGCTTCCAAAATACCTTGGTTCCCTACTAAATAAATGGTCTCAAAAGCCTCAGCCTCTCAGCACAGTACTGTAGACATGAAAGACTTTTTTCCGGGACCGGTGGCGCTGGAAAGTCCCAGAGCTCTAAGAACAAACATGGCTCTGGCCAAGCTGTCATTACTGTCTACATGCGACAAGGAAAGTAGGGATAAGAACTCTTCCAGATGGGTACCACTAACTCATCTCTGTCATTGGTACCTCCAGTTGGGGCCTCAGTACTGTGCAAACCAAATCTACAGTGATGTCTGCTTTGATAACCAAGCATGCCACTGCATAAGTACCAGTCCTTCATACAATTCCACAGTAATTTAGGTACTCGAAAGACTTAGCAGTGGCAGATGAACCAGAATCTCCACTGCTTGTGGGTACGGAATGCCTCTTGGTAGTGAGACACCAGTCCCTGAGATGATATCACTCTTGAGCACCTCCTGATTCAATGGCATTTTCTGCTGGTGCCCCCCATTAGAGGATACTGAGGAGGAGGGAGACCTTTCAGTCTTGTCCATCTTGTGCAGGATTCCCTTATCCATCCATAGAAGAACTCACTCTTTGACAACCACAGAAAGACTCTTGTGGTCGTCACCATGGGTGGGACCAATCATAGATGCCACACTCTCCCATATGGGCCCCTGCAATAGCTATACTGGGATCCCTGGGCTGTGTACAGACAATTTGGCTCAAAGATATATTCACTGATCAGAAACAGCGCAGACAAACAAGTCTTAATTCCTCATCATATAAAGGACTCCATAGACTGGTGAAAAGATCAACTCACCGTTGGTGCAGGCATTCCTTTTCTTCATCCAAATCCAGCAATCACTGTGACAACAGATGCTTTCCTCTTAGGATGGGGAGCTCACCTCAGTACTTGCTCAGGGCAGATGGTTGCCTCAGGAAGCCAATCTCTGTATCAATATCTTGGAAGTCAGGGCAGTCAGGAATGCCTGCCTTCATTTTCTGCCCCTCATCAGGGGCAAATCAATCAGGATCATGACAGACAATGTAGCCTGCATGTTCTATATCAACAAACAAGTGGGAGCAAGATCCCCCTCCCTGTGCCAAAGCAGTAAAGCTATGGAGTTGGTATATAACCCATCACATCCATATTTCAGCTGTCCACCTCCAAAGCAGCCCGAACACCTCAGATAATGCTCTGAGCAGGCCTATGAATGGGAATTGGCCTCTCAGATCCATGGTATATTCCAAATTTGGGGATTTCCAGAGGTGGATCTCTTTGCTATCTTCAGGAACAAGAACTGTCATCTGTTCTGCTCAAGAGGTCTACGCCATCAGTCTCTGGGAGATGCCTTTCTACTATCTTGGATGAAGGATCCATTCTATGCATTCCTCCTAATACTGAGAGTGATGAACAAGATAAGACCAGACAAGGCCAGAGTAATCCTTTATATTCCTGACTTCATTGAGACAGGCTTGGTATCCTTGCCTGCTTCATCTGTCCATCTACCTGGCAATCAAACGTCCGATCATCCACTATCTCTTCTTCCAAGATGTAGGTCATTTACACAAACCCAAGCTAGGGGTCCTCCACCTCAGGGCATGGTTCCTTGATGGTTCGTGGGGTTAGAGCCTACCTGTTCTGTGGAAGTACAAGTGTTCTTCGAGTGCTTGCTCATATCTATTCCAGTTAGGTGTGTGCACACGCCGCATGCACGGATGTCAGAACTTTTTTCCCTAGCAGCTACCCGTTGGGCCAGCTGTGGAGGCCCCTGGAGTGGCACCGATATGATGCTCTATATATGACCCTGCCAGCCTGCCCCCGCCCCCCCCTTCAGTTCCTTCTTACTGCCAGTGACAGTTGTTGGAACTCAGTCTCTTGCTCACAAGTGCTCCACTTCTCCTTAGCTATTCTACTTATCTCTGTGTATAGTGACACTATTGTTAGTTATCCTTCAGACCTTGCAGTTCCTGTGGCAAGTCCTTACCCACAGGCAACCCCCACAACTCCTGCCTTTAGTGTCTGGGAGAGGCCTATCAAGTGGATAAGTGCAGGATTTGCAAAGCATTTAAACCTTGCACTAGAAAGGAAAGGGACATTAGACTTAAACAACTCCAAATGGAGGATGCCCTTCGTCCGCTTCAAGACCCAGCCCCGAGCGCCCTGGTGCGGAGCGCCCCGCTGGCAATGCCAACTACAGCACCCAAAAAAGGACTCAGCATGCCCTTCTAGGGCCCGGCGATCTCCCAGGCCCAAAAGCACTCTTCCCCAGCACCCTCTCACTCTCCGGCCGCCCATAAGAAGCAGGCCACGGAGGAGCCTCCACAAAGGCCCGAGGCTGCAGTTGCACCCCCGGCAGGGCACGGCGTGGACCAGGGACATAAGGCCGACCTGCTTTTCAGTAGGCCTCATCCTGCACAAGCCCCTATCCCCCAAGGGAGCCCCGCACTGCTGGACTCCTCGCAGTTGCAGGTGGAAGAGATCACGCTGTCCTCCACACCCGACACCTTCGAGGCCGCCAGAGGCCTCATTGAGATAATAGTGCCCAAGTACCCAGTCTCGAGGCCTACACCAGCTCGAGCCCCAGCACTGTCAAGGGGCAAGCCGGTGTTCTTTGGGCCGGCCGCCCCCAGACCAGCACCACTGTGCCGCTGAGTCCTGGCACCACACCCATGCTCCGTGCCGGTCTGACTCGCAGCGACGGTCCAGCTCGCGACACTGGTCTCGCAGCCCCGATACTCTGAGCCGTTTCTGCTCGAGATGGACATAGGCTGCCAGGTCGTTGTCTCTGTCACAGCACCGCTCACCGACTCAGCACTGTTCCCCAACATGGAACCATTCACGGTCACACTCTCGTGGCCACTATCCACTGAGGCGAGGCTGAGCCTCTCGGCACCGGACGACATCCTGGTACCAATCCCCACAACAGCACCGCCGGTCACCGTCTGGATCCCGCCAAGCCATATGGCACCCATCCTGCTCTTTGGGGGATGCAGAAATTCCTCTGGCACAGCGCACCGTCTCTCCTTGGCCGTCACTCTCCCAGTAACTCTCCCTCAGGTTGGGTAAGGCATCGGGGGCATCAGAGGTACCTCAATCAGGCCCAGGCAATATCAGATGGGACATCTCAGTGCCCAACTGGCAGTTCTGGACCCCCTGGACATACCACTAAGCCCAGGGCGCTCCTCCAGACGTCCGTCCATCTTCATGTTCTCGGTCACCTATTCCTGAGGCAACCATGTGCATGTCACCCGTACCTAGATGACTGGTTCATAAGAGGTCGATCTCGCCAGCAGGTAGAATCGCAAGTACAATTGGTCAGAGATACGTTCGACCACTTGGGCATTATTCTGAATGTCAACAAGTCTCTTCTCACCCCAACACGAACAATAGAGTTCATTGGGGCAGTCCTGGATGCAAACCGGGTAAGGGTGTTCCTCCCAGAGGTCTGTCACCTAGCCCTCATGCAGGTAATCACCGGCCTTTGCAACTTTCCTACCACCACGGTGAGACAGTGCCTTTGCCAGGTGCCAGGTCACATGGCGTCCTGCACCTATGTGGTGCAACATGCCAGGCAGCAGCTCAGGCCCTGCAGGCGTGGCTCACATCTACGTATTGCCTGGGCTGCGACAGTCTGGACATAGCCTCAATTCCCTTCACTGGTGGCTGGAACCCCACTTGCTAAGTGCCGAGATACAGTTCCATTCTCCCCAGCCTACTCTCACATTGGTGAAGGATGCATCGGCACTTGGCTGTGGAGCGCATCTTGGGAGCATGACGATTTAAGGCTTGTGACATGTAAAGGAGAGAGCCCTGCATATCAACATCAAGGAGCTCAGGGCAATCTGCCTTGTGTGCCAAGCATTCCTGTCAGGCTTGCAGAGCCACTGTGTAGTGGTGCTGATGGACAAGACCACGGTTATGTTTTGTATAAACAAGCAAGGCAGAGCTCGGTTGTCTCCTCTGCCTGGAAGCCCTCCTACTATGGGAATTTTGTCTAGCCCACTCCATCCACTGCAAGCCTCATACCTTCTGGGCATTCAGAACGTACTGGCAGACAGCTTGACCAGACAGTTCCTCACTCACAAATGGTTGATTCGGCCGGATGTCATCCACTCCATCTTCCACAGCTGGGGGTTTCCCCGAATTGACCTGTTAACCACGCGGGCCAATGGGAAGTGCCCAACCTTTTGCTCTTTTCAGGGTCACAGTCAGGGCTTGATTGCAGATGCCTTCCTGATTCCATGGTCCAGTCAACTACTGTACGCCTTCCCGCCATTTCCTCTCATCCACAAGGTGCTTCTCAAGTTCTGCAGGGACCAGGCGGACGTCATCCTGGTGGCTCCAGCTTGGCCTCGCTAGTGCTGGTACCTCATCTTCATGGACTTGTCGATCTGGTCCCCAATCCACCCATCTCTCACTCCCGATCTCATCTCCCAAAATCACGGCCACCTTCTCCACCCAGACCTACAGTCACTTCACCTTACGGCCTGGAAGATCTGTGGTTAAACCAAGCAGAGCTCACCTGTTCGGACCCACTCAGGTGAGTGCTCCTAGAGAGCCATAAACCTTCTACCAGGACCAGTTACAAAGCAAAGTGGAAGAGGTTTTCTGTCTGGTGTGCCCAGCGACAGGTGCTCCCACTCCAGCCTTCTATCCCATGCATCCCGGACTACCTGGTGCACCTGAAAGATCAGCGCCTGGCATTCAGTTCTCTTAAAGTGGATCCACCTCACGGCTATTTTAGCCTTTCACCTGGGTGTTTCTGGGTGGTCAGTGTTTGCACACCCTATCGTGAGTCGTTTCCTAAAGGGGCTGGAAAAGATCCATTCTCCAACGTGTGAGCCCCCATATACCATCCTTTCATAAGGACAAGGTGCAGCTCAGGCCTCATCTGGCCTTCCTACTGAAAGTCGTCTCCCACTTCCACGTCAGCCTGGATATTTTCCTACCAGTCTTCTATCCAAAGCCGCACGCCACCTCCGGGAGCAGTGGTTGCATCCGCTGGACATTAGAAGGGCGCTCGCCTTCTACATAGACTGAACAAAGCCATTTCGCAAAACAACCCAACTATGCATTGCCTTAGTGGAATGGATGAAAGGTTCACCGGTCTCCTCCCAGCGCATATCCTCCTGGATCATGGCGCATATTCATGCTTGCTATGACTTAGCGAAAGTCCTCCCGCCTGCTGTCACGCCGTATTCCACGAGGGCTCAGGCCTCATCGGCAGCCTTCCTGGCACATGTACCCCTTCAGAACATCTGCAGGGCTGCCACATGGAGTTTGGTGCACACCTTCATGTCACACCATGCCATCATTTGCCAATCACGTGATGATGCTGTCTTCAGCAAGGCAATTCTCCAGTCTGCAATACCTTGACTCTGACCCCACCTCCGAGGTAAGGCTTGGGAGTCATCTAACTGGAACTGATATGAGCAAGCACTTGAAGAAAAAACGGTTACCTTTTTGTAACTGTTGTTCTTCGAGATGTGTTGCTCATATCTATTCTATTCCCCCCCCCCCACACACACACACACACCTTTCCCTCTGTCAGAGAAGCCGGCAAGAAGGAACGGAAGGGGGTTCAGGCCGGCAGGGTTGTATATAGAGCACCATATCGGCACCACTCCAGGGGGCTCCACAGCTGACCCGACGGATAGCTGCTAGGGAAAAAAGTTCCAACATCCGTGCATGTGGCACGTGCACACACCTAACTGGAATAGATATGAGCAACACATCTCGAAGAACAACAGTTACAAAAAGATGAGTAACCATTTTTTACTGAGCAGTAGAAAGATGTCAGCCCGAATCACTTGCTTGCAGAAGTGGAAGAGATTCAGGTTTTGGTGTCAGCTCTAGCAGCTTGTATCCGAATCCTTATCTTGGCTATCCTAGATAGACTTAAAGAAGTCAGGGTTATCAGTTAGCTTGATCAATGTTCACTTGGCCACAATATACATTTTCATCCTTCAGTAGAAGCGTTTTCAATATTTGCTCACCTTATGTCTTTGAGGTTTATTAAAGGTTTGAGGAATCTCCCAAGTATGAGACCCCACCCCAACATGGGCTCTAAATTTTATGCTTAGATGTCCTACAAGACCTCCATTTGAACTGATGGCAACATGTTCTTTGCTTCACTTATTGATGAAGACGGCCTTTTTAGTGGTTATCCTGTTGACCTATAGAGTGGGAGAAACTGGGGCCTCCTGAGAAATAGCTGGAACCCCTCCCCCTCTACAATGTTTATCGAAGAGAAGGTTTCTTTAAACTGCACCCTAGATTCTTACCTAAGATGATATCCGCCTTTCATCTTAAGCAGCCCATTCATAAGAATGGCCATACTGGGTCAGAGCAAAGGTCCATCTAGCCCAGTATCCTGTCTTCTGACAGTGGCCAATGCCAGGTGCCCCAGAGGCAATGAACAGAACAGGTAATCACCGAGTGATCCATCCCGTCGCCCACTCCTGGTTTCGAGTGAACAGAGGTGAGGGACACCATTCCTGTCCATCCTGGCTAATAACAACTGGTGGACCTATCTTCCATGAATTTATCTAGTGTTTTTTTGAACGCTGTATAGTCTTGGCCTTCACAACATCCTCTGGCAAAGAGTTCCACAGGTTGACTGTATGTTGTGAGAAGAAATACTTCCTTTTGTTTTAAACCTGCTGCCTATTAATTTCATTTGGTGACCCCTAGTCCTCGTGTTATGAGGAGTAAATAACACTTATTTACTTTCTCTACACTTTTATAGAGCTCCTATCATATCCCCCCTTAGTCATCGCTTCCAAATTTGAAAAGTCCCAGGCTTTTTAATCTCTCCTGATAGGGCAGCCGTTCCATACCCCTAATCATTTTTGTTGCCCTTTTCTGAACCTTTTCCAGTTCCAATATATCTTTTTTGAGATGGGGCAACCACATCTGCACACAGTATTCAAGATGTGGGCGTACCATGGATTTATATAGAGGCAATATGATATTTTCTGTCTTATCTATCCCTTTCTTAATAATTCCCAGCATTCTGTGAGCTTTTCTGACCGTTGCTGCACATTGACTGGATGATTTCAGACAACTCTCCACAATGACTCCAAGATCTCTTTCTTGAGTGGTAACAGCTAATTTAGACACCATCATTGTATATGTATAGTTGGGATTATGTTTTTCAATGTGCATCACTTTGCATTTATCAACACTGAATTCCATCTGCCATTTTGTTGCCAGTCACTTAGTTTTGTGAGATCCTTTTGTAGCTCTTTGCAGTCTGCCTGGGACTTAACCTATCTTGAACAATTTTGTATCGTCTGCACATTTTGCCACAACAAACTTACCCCAAGGGTCCTCCTTTACCTGGAGAACTCCCTCACAAAACTCCTGTTAGCCGCTCCTGTTCGCTAGCTCCTCTGGTTGCTTAGGAGCAAGCTTTTTAAAGCCATCCTCTGTCACCTCTGCATCAGAGTCTCAACTCTTGATATTTGGTGCAAAGGAACTGAGGTGGGTCACAGCAGCATTGCCCTATGTACCAGAGGATACAAACGTCATCCCTGTGGGTACTGATAGTAAAGTTCTCCGTCTTTGGCCACACGGACACTTGAGTGGAATATGCATCTGAATCCACATAAAGAATAGTTACCATACAGTCTTTTCTTAGGCTCCAGTTTGCTTGTGCAAATTAAACATTTGCGTTCATTTGCTTTTGATTAACACCCAGAACCACAGGATTGATCTGGATCACTACAAGAAGAACTTTCATCATCTGCTTAGAGTCCTTTCTTCTTTAGTGCTTATTTAGACTGGGAAACTATTCTGCTATAGCTGTCAGTCAATTTCTCTGTGTAGACAAGCTCTTAATGCACTTGTACACCTCATTTTTGTTTCAGTGCTAATTCTTTATTATACTGTAGTATATTGTTATGCTGGGAGGCTTTAATGGTTGCCTGAAGTGGGTCTTTAAGCTATAAAATCACAGAACTAGTTATAGCCAATGGGTGTGCTAAACACCGTTCTTTCAGGGTAAATGGAAGGAGCAATGAAATTCCCTTTGACGTAATGATAGCTAGAAACAATAGGAAGTTCCTGCTGAAGGCACTGGGCCACATGACAAAGCCTGAGCAGAGCTAAGTTGTGTGATCTGGGTGTTTTCCTGGACTGTAGGCAAATGCAGGGGCTCCTGGTTTGTTTGGCAAACAGTGTGCCTGTGAGGCAGAAAGCCAGTGAGAGGAGCAGTCGTAAATATGGCCCTGTTGGAGAGAGGACAGAGCTCCAGACTGATTGGAGGGGAAGACTAGGAAATAAGGAGTAAGGGAATTGCCAATTGTTTGTTTCTATTGTCTTCAGGAAGACAGGACTGTCTGTATGTTCTTTGCAAATAAACAGGATTGTACCAAAGAAAATACCTGACTCGTATCCCCAGTTTCTCCTCCTATTGGAAACAGCTCTGCAGGGCCATGAATATTGGCTGATCTCTCAGGCCAAAGGGGGCATAACTGGTTTCAGGAATAGAATAAGAGTGTCAAAGGAGAGAAATTATGAACTAGTACTCCTGTTGAACCAAAATGGAACAAATGGTGGAGATGCTTGCAGAAATCAAAGATGACCAAAAGAGCTTCAGATAAAGACTTCACAGAAGGAATCTAAGCAACATCTGAAGGTATCCCAGAAAGGACTTAGACCACCAGTGGTCAGAGATAAAATCTTCGTTGGGGCAGCAGCCAGAAAGCATTCAGAAGATTTGGAAGTCATACTACAAAATTTCCAGTGCAGACAGGCAAGATGTACTGATGAAGTGACCAACAAACAGACTATCATGGACCAAAAGATGTTCCTCGTAATAGGGGAGACAAAGAAATATCTGCTCAACTTGGTGCTTGTAAATAGAGACAGCTGCAACAATGACTTTAGGGAGCTAAAAAATCACCTGCAGAAGGAGCTCAAAGGGCTGCGTACTATACTGGAAATTAGCTGTCTGGATTAGGAATTGGGCCAGACTGAGAATTTGGGTAAAACAGGATATTTACAACAGTTTTATACCCTTTTTCTAATCCAGAGAGGTTAGATTGTTCAAGCTCAGGTAGTACAAAAGCCATTGGGGCAGAGACGACAAGGATATGGTACAAGCTCTTGATATGCAGCTAAAATCTAGCTATCAATCTGAGCTGACCAAGGCACAGCTAAGGGCTAGAAGAAAGGGAAAGAACAGACTCCACCTCAACTGGAATAGGACATGAAGAGTTGTGCCTGGTATACCCAGATATCAGTGAGGACTAAGACTTCCAAGCTAAATTAACAATGAACCAAATTACAGATCTGCAGCTTGGCTTAGCTTTTCAGCTCAAGATCATTGAAAGGAGGCCAAGAATGCTTTCTGTGACTGAGGAATTTGCCACAGAACTTCAATCTTTCCTTGCAGGAGCCCACCAGAAAAGGAAGCAACCGCTACTGATAAAGATGGAAACTGATCACCATGAGCCCTGTAAGGACAGGTCTGGATCTAATATGCCTGATGGAAAAGGGGATTCTAATCTGGTTTATGACAGTTTTGAATGGTTAGGAAAACTTTTTAATTTGGTTTGTAAAGCAAGGTAGGTTGGCAATAATGCAAAAACTTGAGAAGCAGTTCAGTTAATTGCTGGTACTGTGAAAAAATTGGCCATAGAAGGATTATAATAAATTTAAGGTAAGCCAGAACAGAGCATAACAAGTATCTATTGAAAGTCTCCCACCCACTTTGGGAAACAGGAGGGACATCAACTTGGTGGGGGAGGGTAAACTTGGAGGTACAAGGATCAGCCCCACAGATTTTGTTAGGATCAGGACAATTAAATAACAATGGCAATTTGGCTATTGAATGCGTTAGAGTCTGATGTGCACAGGAACAGATGACACTGGCACAAACAGAAGTTAGTAGACCAGACATGCTGCTAATGGTAGGGTAATAGGAGACCCAAAACTGAAACTCCTAACTGATGTCAAATAGAGGCAGTTACTGGAGAAAGTGCACCTATCCAAATATGGGGAAAATTGGGCATGAAAATTGGACCTCTGAAATTTGAGCAGGTCTGGATTGCAGAGACAGCAGATGTTAATCATTGGTGTGGGTTTCATTATGGCTAATAACTGCATAATAAATGTCAGGAAAGGTGTCTTAATAAGAAATTTCCATACAATGGATTTTAAGATGTGGCCTAGGTGAAACAAATGATTTGTAGGTAACTGATTTGCAGTGAACAAGAGTCCTACTTCCAGGGGCAATTGCCATAGTAACAGCTACATGCTGTGGTGGCTTTTCAGCAAGGAAAAGATGGGGAATTGTTGAGACCTGCTTTGAGACCCATGGTCTCAGGAGGAATTTTAACTGCAAAGGTTTTTGTAGATTGGAGGGAGGAACAGATTCCTGTTCATTTGCTGAATGTTTCTGAAAAACAGTAAAAACAAAAAAAGGGAACCACATCTGCAAAATGTGAACCAGTAAAATTAGTAAATGCCTGGTATAGAAGAAAACTAAAAGGAATAAAGGGGTGAAGGTAAGCCCCAGAGTTTCTATGGGCGTTCTGGGTAACCCACTTTGGCACACAATCAACGAAGACAGAATTTTCACTGACAAAAATGAAATTGAGGTTGGGTAGAACAAGCCAGTTCCTGAGACGCCCACAAATTAGCACGGTTTTGTATGGCTCTGCTTCTATTATAGAAGGTTTATTTGTGGGTTTGTCTATATTGTAATACCATTGCATACGTTGGGTGAGGAAGGGAAACCATCTGTGGTCAACAGCGGAGCGACTTCACATTTTTGGAGTTGAAAGAGGCTTCTCGTGTCTGCTTCTGTCTTACCCTACCTATTTCAGATTGCTTGTTTCAAATCTTTCATATTGGACACAGGTGCTAGTGTTTACAGATTGGGAGTGGTGTTACTACTTATGTTATCAGAGAGGCAGAATCTTAGCTTGGCTCTTCCCAGAAACTGAGGGTGTAGCTGTGGAAGCTGAGGTTGGAAGGGCTAATGAACTCCCCATTAGAACAGAATGAGCGAAGTCTGCTCCAGCTCCACAGAAACGATGGATAGTTGGCAGGAGTTCATTGAATATGGCCTTTCCTGGTTGGCTGAAAGGAGATTGGGTAGTGAGTGGAAAGGTCTATGGAAATCTGTACTTAGAGTAGTGATCAATGGTTCACTGTCAAACTTGGAAGGATGTATCTAGTGGTGTTGCACAGGGTTCTGTCCTAGGTCTGGCACTGTTGAGTATTTTCATCAACAACTTGGATACTGGAGTGAAGTATATGCTTATAAAATTTGTGAATGACACCAGGATCAGAATTCCAAACAACACTGACAAATTGGAGAATAGGTCTGAAATCAACAAGATGAAATTTAGTAAAGACAAGTGTATGAAGCTCTTCACTTAGGAAGAAAAAATATCACATGCACAACTACAAAATGGGGAATAACTGGCTAGGCAGTAATATTGCTCAAAAGGATCCGGGGGTATAACGGATCACAAATTGAATGAGAGTCAACAATGTGATGCATTTGCAAAAAAACGCTAATATTCTGGTGTGTATTAATAGGAGAGGTGTTGATGTCAGACTTGGGGAGGGAGGAAATCTGATAAGTCTTTAAATATCTTATGGGAGGTTATAAAGAGAATGGTGATCAGTTGTTCTTTTTGTCCACTGAAGGTAGGGCAAGAGGTAGTCTGCAGCAGGGGAGATTTAGGTTAGTGTAACAGACCCAAACCAGTGGGGTACAGGAGTCTGGTCACTGGATGAGTAGTTTTCTGTTCCCTGAATGACCAGAGCAGGGGCTGCACTAGAATAATCAGGAACCTGCTAGAACCAATTAAGGAAGACAGGCTGATTAGATCACCTGCAGCCAATCAAGGCAGGCTAATCAGAGCACCTGGGTTTAAAAAGGAGCTCACTCCAGTCAGGCCAGGGAGAGCCAGAGGAGAGGAAGTGCGCGTGAGGAGCTGGGAGCAAGAGGCACAAGGAGCTGAGAGGGAGAGGGTGTGCTGCTGGAGGACTCAGTCTCATAGACTCTAGGACTGGAAGGGACCTCGAGAGGTCATCGAGTCCAGTCCCCTGCCCTCATGGCAGGACCAAATACTGTCTACTGTACTACGGAGTACAAGCGTTATCAGACACCAGGAGGAAGGTCCTGTGGTGAGGATAAAGAAGGTGTTTGGAGGAGGCCATGGAGAAGTAGCCCAGAGAGTTGTAGCTGTCATGCAGCTGTTACAGGAGGCACTACAGACAGCTGCAATCCACAGGGCCCAGGGCTGGAACCCGGAGTAGACGGTGGGCCCGGATTCCCCCCAAACCTCCCAGCTCCTGATCAGACACAGGAGGAGTTGACCTAGACTGTGGGGAAGATCACTGAGGTGAGCAAATCTGCCAATAAGCACAAGACCCACCAAGGTAGAGGAGGAACTCTGTCACGTTAGATATGAGGAAAAAATTGCTAACTATACGGATAGTTAAACACTGGAATAGGCTTCCAAAGGAGGTTGTGGAATCGCCATCTCTGGCGGTTGAACAAACACCTGGCACTGATGGTCTAGGTTTACTTGATCCTGCTGCAGTGTGGGGGCTGGACTAGATGACCTGCTGAGGTCCCTTCCAGCCCTACAGTTCTGTGAGTCTGTGATTAAACACTGTCCACTCTGTTGTGTGAGAAACATCAAAGGGATAAGAAATACCGACTCAGGGCAATAGCAGCAAAATGTTACCCTTTGGTGTAATATTTCATGGCCATTCCCCTTCAGGTCAATTAATACTTGTACAACATACACTCAATAGCTTTACACCCAGGTCCTGCAGAGACTTGCACGCATGCATAGTTTTACACACTACACATAGTCCCACTGAAGTCAATGACACCAGTACTCATATACATAAAGTTACACGTATTTGCAAATGTTTGCAGGATCAGGGCCTTATTTTGTTTAAGTATCCTTCATAAGAATTCTAACCCAAACAAGCTTTACAGAGAGAAATATCACTGAGAGGATCAAACGTCTTCTCTTTTCTCTACCATCTCCCTTTTTGAGGGCTGATGATTAGTATTTATAAAATGAGGAGATCTAAACAAGAACAGGAAAATAGAGTTCTTAACAAGCAATCTATACAAGAGAGACTGCTTCATTGACTGCTAAGAAAAATATCACACTATCAGTAATCATGGTAATGGAAAATGTATTAAAATCCTCCAAAATCTGATAAGTAATTAATGAGATTGGGGTGGGAATTAGAAATTCTGAACGCAACTGCATGTATCAACAAAAGTATCCATTATGCATTTAAAGTTCAGTCCACTTAAGTTCATTGAAGCATGATTTTGATATTTTAGTGTATAAAATTTCATTCATTTAAAAACAGACCATAGAGAGAAGCATTCATTAACACACACAATACTGTGACTGGCTATATACCCTCATATACAGAAGGATCAGCTTAATATTTGCTTAATACCACCTGTGGGGGAAATCTGCCCTGTCACTACAGGAGGCGTGGACTACATTTTTATCTATTATCTAACAGCATCGCAGGCCTCTGTGGCACTTTGCACACAAATAAAAGATGCTATCCTTCCCTAGAGGAGTTTACAATCTGGGTTAAACAACATGCCATGACAAAGGGAGGGGGGAAAGCAGGAAACAGGAGAAGCCCACAAAGTCTAATGTTATGAGGTTTCTTGTTTTCACATTTTATGTCCATGTTTTGTTGGATTTTTTTAAATTTTCTTTCAAGTTGGTAAACTGGGATCTAGTGGACCTGTTCCATCCTTGATATAATAATCCTGCAGTGCACACTGAATCGTATTTTATTTATTTAATATACTTTGTTTTTGTCTTTATTGCTGGTGTTCACAAGAAATGCCCATACTATTACGCAGTGTGATATTTGATTATTCTGAGGTTATGGAAGGTTAGTTTTTGAAAACAATAAAAAAGGCAGAGGCTAAATACATGCTCTTTCCTACTTAATGCTGGAGGTTTCTAATGCATTGTTTCTAGGATCCCACCAGGTATATTACTTGGCAATTGTTTATGAAGGTCTATATTTATACTCTGATGTATTAGCTTGGGAGCTACTCTTTAGGAAAGAAGAGAGCAGAAGGAGTAGGTAAACTTAAATTACAGGGGGTTTGGAAACAACCTTCATATTAAGGTTGCCAGACATTTTCCTTACATTATAGAAACTGCTGGTGATCTGGAGAGCTGCATCACATGAAAATCATAGAAATATGGGACTGGAAGGAACCTTGAGAGGTCATCTAGTCCAGCCTCCTGCGCTGAGGTAGAACCAAGTAAACCTAGACCATCCCTGACAGGTGTTTGTCTAACCTGTTCTCAAAATTTTCCAACAACAGACATTCCACAACCTCCTTTGGAAGCATATTCCAGTGCTTAACTATCCTTGTAATTTGGAAGTTATTCCTAATGTCTAACCTAAATCTCCCTTGCTGTAGATTAAGCCCATTACTACTTGTCCTACCTTCAGTGGATGTGGAGAACAATTGATTACTGTCCTCTTTATAACAGCTCTTAAGCTATTTGAAGACTGTCATCAGGTTCCCCTGCAGTCTTCTTTTCTGGAAGCTAAACAGGCCCAGTTTAGTTTAACCTTTTCCTCTGAGGTACGGTTTTCTAAACCTTTGATCATGTTTGTGGCTGTCCTTTAGATTCTCATGGAGCACTCCAGTGAGGCCTCAGCAGTGCCAAGTTAGGACAGTGCCAAAGATAGTTACCTCCTGTGTCTTACATCTGTTTAATACATCCCAGAATGTTAACTTTTGCAACTGCATCATACTGTTGACTCTCATTCAATTTATGATCCACTGTAACCACCCAATCCAGTTTTTCCCTATTTTGTAGTTGTGTGTGATTTTTTTTTAATTCCTAAGTGTAGTACTTTGCAGTTGTCTTGACTGAATTTCATTTTGTTAATTTCAAACCAATTCTCTAATTTGTCAAGGTTGTTTTGACCTCTAATCCTGTTCTCTAACATGCTAGCAACCCCTACCGGTTTGGTGTCATTCACAAATGTTGTAAGCATACTCTCCATTCCATTAGACAAGCTATTAATGAAAATACTGAACAGTGACAGACTCCTGTAGAACCCCACTCTAGATATAGCCTCCCCTTGGATAGCAAACCTGAGCCACTACTCTTTAAGGATGGTCTTTCAACCTTTAGGCACCCACCTTATAGTAATGTCAGCTGGAGTAGATCACCTTGCCTTAGTTTGCTTATAAGAATATTATGTGGAACTATATCAAAAGCTTTACTAAAATAAAACTCTGTCATGACTACCGCTTCCTTCTAGCTGCTAGTCACCCTGCCGAAGAAGGAAATAAGGTTGTTTGTCATGATTTGTCCTTGCCAAATCCATGTTGACTATTCCTTATAACCCTATCACCACCTAAGGGCTTTCAATCTGCTTGTTTATAATTTGTTCCAGTATCTTTCCTGATATTGAAGTTAGGCTAACTGGTCTATACTTTCCCTGGGCTTCTGTCCCCTTTTTTAAAGATTGGTATTATGTCTGCCCTTTACCGGTTTCCTGGGACCTTGCCTCTCTTCCATGAATTCTTACCGATAATGGCTAACGGGTCCAAAATTGCTTCAGCTAGTTCCTTAAGCTCCCTCCAGTTAACTTCATCAGGCACTGCCAACTTGAATACAGCTAGGGTGATCAGACAGCGAGTGTGAAAAACTGGGACAGGATTGGAGGGTAATAGGCATCTATAGAAGAAAAAGCCCCAACTATCAGGACTGTCCCTATAAAATAAGGTCAGCTAGTGACCCTAACTACATCCAACTTATCTACATTGTCTCCCACCTATTCTTTCCCTAGGGTGGTTATTGTTCCTTCCCCTTTGTTAATACTACATTGAATATATGGTCCCAGTTTCCTTTTTTAGTGACGACTGAAGGAAAACAGCCATGAAACATCTCACCTTACTTGATGTCCACTGAGCTCTTGGCCAGTAAGGAAAGGAGCTGCGGGAGTTTCCTTTGTCTTTCTGTTGCTGCTAACGTATTTACCAAGCCTCCTCTTGCTGCCTTTTCTGTCCCTTCCTAGGTGTAGCTCATTATGTAATTGCCCAGGCCTCCGGCGGGTGAGAACCCAGTATTTTGGGGGTGCTGTCAGGAGGAACAGGGGCACGGTCTGCCTAGCCCAGGTGCCCGCAGCAATCGCGCTGTCTCCTGCAGAGCACTGGGCAGGGCGAACTCAGCCACACCCGCTCCAAGGACTCCGCTGCCCGGGCCCCAGCCTCGCAACGTGCTTCCCCCCGGCCCGCCCGTGGGCGGCCCCGCTGGCGGCAGGCGGCGCTGGTTGGCTGGTCCCTGCCCTGGCCACATGGGCCGGGAGGCCGGGCCGCCGCGCATGCGCCCGGCTCGGCCCTGACCCATTGTTGGGCTGGGGCTGACGTCCTGGGCCTCTGGGAGGAGCAGCGGGGGGAGGCGGGGGGCGCTGCTCGCGGCAGCCCCTTCTAGCCCCGCCGCTGCTGCTGGATGCGGGCGGCCGGGCGGCCGGCGAGCAGACAAAGGAGGCGGCGGCGGAGGAGCGGGAGCGGGAGGACTCCGAGCGCAGGCGGAGCTGTCAGCCCCGGGAGAAGGGGACCAGCCGGCAGCGGCTCTCCAGCATGCCCAGCTCCATCTACCAGCCCGACGGGGGGGAGGCAGCCTGCTGCCCCCCTCACTGCCTGGGGCTGCTGAGCCCCCCGCCGCCGCCCGCCGCTGGGGCCGAAGCGCAGCCGCTGCTGGAGCCCGAGCCCGAGCCCGAGCCGGAGAGAGCGGGGCAGCCGCAGCCCCCGCCCGATCAGGAAGAAGCGGCAGCGGCGCTGAGGTTTGCCCTGGACCAGCTCTCCATCTTGGGGCTGGAGGAGGAGGAGGCAGAAGAAGGGGTGATCGAAGAAGGAGTGGAGGAGGAGGTGCTGGAGATTGGGGATGGAGGGCTGGATGAAATGGACCATGGGTCAGGGCTGGACAGGGGAGTTGGGATGCTGGGGGGGCTGCCAATGTTGGATCCAGATGTGAGCCCCTCCACCTCCAGCATCACTTCCCCTCCAGATGTGTTCAGCAACTTTCACCCCCACCTGGGCCACCACCACTCCATCTTGGCTGAACAGATGAGCATCATTGGAAGCAGAAAGAAGAGCGTGAACATGACTGAGTGTGTCCCTGTCCCCAGCTCTGAACATGTAGCGGAGATTGTGGGGAGACAAGGTAAACTTCAGCGGCCTTTTTTCCTTTTGTTTTACCCATTGTCTGTGTCTCTCTTCCCTTGTACCCTTTCAATTCCTCCACTCTATTACAGGCAGCTTTTCAGGTTTGATACCTTCAGATAACGCACTATCTGAAATGGAGAAAGGAGGAGATGCAAGTCCATGAGTCTGTATAATAAGCCAAAATATCCATATATATATATATATGTCACTTAAAATATTCCCTCTATATGTATTGAGTGATTTTAATAGAGCCTACATATGTAATTAGTGTCTGAATACCTCGACTTGGGAACCAGAGGACACTGGTAGATTTGGAGAGAAAGGGAGATTCCTGTAGCTTAAATACTCCTGGGCCACTGCTCTGTACCAGTATCTAGTTAGAAAGGTGTTTGCCTGTCTCTTGGAGAGCCATGGCATGCACAGAAATGTGTGTTCTATGTTTTTTGGGTTTTTTCCCCCTAGACAGCAATCAGAAAGTATGAGATGCACTGGCCCATCCCAGTTTTTTATTTGGGTCAGTTTTAGTCTTTGTTTCTTTGTGCTGAGGAGTGTGGAGTGGAAACTTGTTAGAAATAAAACCCCTTCAAACTCTTTATGTAGAGACACTTTTAATTCTATTTTATAAACAAGCCATTTTGAAATGACTCCACATTTGTAAATATTTTACTAGAGTTTGCTGTTGTCTAAACTATACAGGCCTGCTACACACTGTGTATAATACATAGATAGATACACACCCACAAAGTTCTCATGATTACTGGACTTCTCAAGTCTGTGGAAATAGACTGTAAAGTATAAATGACTATGAAATAGATGAAAATACTTCCATTTATTTAAATGATTTCCCCACACACACACGGGGGAAATCATTAATTGATCTCAGTTGGATTCTTAATTTCATCTACTAATTTAAAATATGTTAAGCACTTGAGCTATGAAGTAGATGTGGAGGGGCATAGGGATCCCTGACTGCAAAAAAATCTGTCACAAAAGGACACAAGGGCACGCCTCAATGCTTGTGGTACTTAGCTGGGCGTGTGCTGGGTGGATTTTGTTTCTTTAAAATAAAAATATATTTTAGTCTTTAAAGTTACATCTTAAAGAAAAACCCCAAATAAATCAAATGGGCATTTTAAGTATCAAAAATCATCATCGAGATCTGAATCTTATCTGTTTGCAAACTGACCTCCCGTGTGTTTGGTCTGAGGTGCAGCCTTTCCTCCCTCGACCTCTGACTATTGCCTGCCTTTGTAGGTGTGTGGCTCCTGGTGATCATTTCATTTTAATGGAAAGCGTTTGTGGGGCCCTTGTGCGTTTTTCATGGGGGGAAGTGGGGTGGTGTGGCAGCCCCATTGTTCTCTTTGTTAGCTAGAGCCATGCTGTGATTAGCATGATGACATCATACTCTCTGCTTCCCATTGGCCTGCTCCCAGAGCTCCAGCCCACTTCCAGGCATCCACAATCCCGATTTATACCAACTGCTCATGCTCAGCCTCAACTTTCTGTGGTTACCTGGAGGCTGTGCTGAGAGCTTGTGAAGCAGCAAACGGTGGGCGTGACCCCTGTAAGGATGATACCTGGTTAACTGACTCTTGGGTCAGAGTATAGCAGGATCTCACTGCTTCTTGGCCAAGGCCACAGGAAGTATCAACTTAATTTCTGATGCATCCTCTCTTGGGGGATAGATTCAATGATCTAGTAGGTCTTTTCTTTCTCTTAACTGTTAGGATCCCAAACCAGAGTCCATTACCCATTCAGGAACTCAGATGTACTGTCTGCTCAGGTGACGGAACTATAGAAAAGCCATAATTCCACGTCTCATCAACCCTTATTAAATTAAACATGTGTCTCCTTAAGTTGCGTGCTCCTAGTCCTCCAGGAAATGCTTGGTGCAGAGGGAAGCCTGGATGCTTGTCAAACTCTGGGAACTGGTGTGGTTTATGCAAATACGTTGCAAGGGTATTAATAATCAATGTGATTTAGGAGTGGCATGCTGTGAGGGAGAGAGTGCCCTGGAATAGCACATGCAGAGGCTGAAATGGGGTAGAAACTTGGGTTCATAACACTAACAGATTGTAGTTGCTTCCACTACCCTCGCCCCACAGGGTAAATATTGAAATACCTTTTAATTTTATATTTTCCTGTTTTTTCCTCTTCCCATGTTCCCTGTCTCCCCCATCTCCCAGCTCTTCCAAACAATTTGAACCTGATTCAGATCCGCTCTGAGGCCCCTTTTCTGTCACCTCTCTTGGCATAAAGTAGTAGTAGGGCTGGCAGATTCAGCTCTGGAGGGATTCTCCCTGCACAAAGGAATTCCTAGGGTGCCATCAGGTTGGTGCTGCCCTGGTTGTGTGCCACCTCATGGAGGTGCATGTCAGGACATTTCCAGGGGAGAGGGGATGTAGCTATTCTCAACCACCAGAAAACCCTTGAGACAATTGGTGCAAATTAGAACTGTGTTGATGCTGCTCCAACTTGCATCAAGGTCAAACTGGATCTGACCCAGCCCCAGAATAGGGAAGACACAAAGGTGACTTTACTTCCTCTTGGTCCTGCGTCCAGCTCAGCTTGAGAGCAGAAATGAAATCAAGCCCTTCCCATTCACAGGTTGTCTTCTTGAAATTCTTGGCTCTGTGCAGATCTGTCTTGTAACGTTCCCCAGACATGGGATCTAACTTTCCACTGTGCCATCAGTCCTTTTTGGAAGTACAGGTAGTGCTCTTGTGGTTTTGAGGCCCCCTGCCCAAGTATCTCTGAGCCTTTTTTAGCCCCACCAGAGGGATGAGAGCTGTGGTTTTAAATGACTGGGCTTCTGTGCATAACTGCAATGTCCTAAGAATCTTTTGTCTGCATGAAACTGGTGTGAAATACAAGCTCCAGAATGAATTGGGTACCAAGATCCCTTGATCGCTATGGACACATGAATGTTAATCCTTACAATATGCTTCTATGTTAAAGTCAAGTCTACTTTAGTAGGATGTCCCAGCAGATGACCTTTCACCCCAATGAAGTAGAATTACCAATTAAGAGAAAGTAGCAGAGATCCATTGCCAGTGTTCTTTAGTCCAGGCGTTCTCAACCCTTTTCTTTCTGAGGCTCCCACAACGTGTTCTAAAAACTCCACAGCCCACCTGTGCCACAACTGTTTTTCTGTATATAAAAGCCAGGGCCAGTGTTGGGGGGTAGCAAGCAGGGCAATTGCCTGGGTCCCAGGCCACAGGGAGCCCTGCAAAGCTAGGTTGCTCAGGCTTTGGCTTCAGCCCTGGGTGGGGGCTCAGTTCTCTGGGTTTCAGCCCCAAACAGTGGGGCTTTGGTTTTCTGCCCTGGGCCCCAGCAAGTCAAATGCTGGCCTTGCTTTGTGGCCCCCCAGGGGGCCTCAGGGCCCTGCTGTCATGCCTAGTCTGGGTTAAATTACTAGAGGTAATTGATATTTTAGCTGAGGGTAGAAAACCCTCTCTTTGCCTCAGTTTCCCTGTCTGTAAAATGGAGATTTATTTTGCCCATAGTGTCACAGTAAGCCAGTGGCAGAACTGGAACTAGAATTGATGTCTCCTAACTCCCCAGTCTGCTGAGCTGACCGCTGGAGAACATGGCCTTCGTGCAGTTTAGGCACCCCCATTTTACAGATGAGGAAACTAAGACCAAGAAGTTAACTGACTTTTCCTGGGCCTGAAAGATTGTTTCTGAGCCAGGATAAGAATTTAAGTGTTACTGTCTCCTAGATCTGTGCTTGGGCCGCTAAGCCCCACCTCTATGACTATAATATATTTCTTCTGCGTTACGATTCCGTGTTGTAAAGGTTCTGCTACCTTGGCTCCTAAATCAGTTGTAATAAGGAAAATGAGCATGAGGTGTAGTGTGGGAAATGCTTTGTTTCAGGGATGTTTACAAGGATAAATGCACCATTGGCCCCTGCAGGCGTAGAATGCAGTGGAAGGGTCATGGGTGAAATCAGTTTGACCTAAGCAACCATTGGACATTTTATTCACATTGCACGCTTGCTGTGCAGTCCAGAAAGTCTCAGTGTGTGTATTCAGGCAGAAGTCCTGGACTTGGAGTGTTGCACATCAGGATTGAGGAGTATGGGCAGAGCAGGGGTTGAGGGGAGATCCCAGAGACTGAATAGCGGTGGGGGGGGCTGCACATCTGGATTGAGGTGCATCGGCAGAGCAGGAGTTCAGGGGAGATCCCAGAGACTGAATAGCGGGGGGGGGGAGGGGGCGCACATCTGGATTGAGGTGCATCGGCAGAGCAGGAGTTCAGGGGAGATCCCAGAGACTGAATAGCGGGGGGGGGGGGGCGAGAGGGGGCGCACATCTGGATTGAGGTGCATCGGCAGAGCTTTTCACACAAGATTTTTGGGAGCAAAGACCTTGCCTTCCAATATGTCTGAAGACCACCTAGCGCTTTCTGGGAGTAACCGGAATGCAGATACCAGCCCTGACTGTACTGTGTTTAGTAGCCTAGCTTCCATAATCACCAAACTGAACTGTTACAATAGACTGAGTGTGAAAGTCTTCAAGAGCCTCGTTCCGTCGGGCAGCAGTTTTCCCATCAGAGTGTGTAACTAGCTCCTTGTGTCAAGGCTGACCCATGAAATACGTTGTTCACTGTGACGCCCCACCCTTCTTCCAAGGCTATTAATTTTATTGTTCCCTGGGACTTTCAGGGACCCACCGACGCTGGCCTGTGCTGTGTAAAGCAGCACATCTGCTCAGTCACCACAACTGGCTCTCATCAGCTGAGCTTACAGAAACAAGGAGCTGTTCAGCAAACCGAGAGCGAGCAGCCCCCCATCCCAGGGCAAGAGGCTGCTGGAGTGGTTTTGGTGCAGGTGCCCAACGACTGTGCATCTTCCCGCAAGCTGCCTGAGAGTGGGGAGCATAGGGCCCTTCCCCTCTCCTCCGCATCCATACTGCTTCGGCTGGCACATGGCAGTACCAGCGCAGAGGGATTATGTTGTGATGCCTTTGCATGCAAACCGGGTCATGAATCTGGCTGTGGGCGGGGCCGGCTCAAAGGAGCGCTGTAGGCATTAATTGCTGTAATATGGTTTTCTTCTGAACCAGCAAAAACTGCGGCAGTACTAATGTAACCAGTGCTGGGTGGGGGCAGGGTACTGGAGCAGAGGAATTGAGGAAGGTTACCGGCCCACGCTTCTGACATCCCCTCTCTTCAGCTAGGCAGTGAGTTACCATTGATTGGAGCAGGGGAAGGACTCCTGGGTTCTATTAGCTCTCACTTGGAGTTGAGGTGTGGTCTTGGGCAAGTCACTGCCTCTCTCTGGGACTCAGTTTCCCCATTTGTGATATCGGGACAGTTCTTATCTCGGCAAGAGATTTAGAAGAGCTGACGTTTGTACAGATCCTTGGAGGAAAGGTGTTCGAGAAGGGTGAAATACGGCCACTGTTTGACCTCACTGCAGGAGTCCCAGTAGTTCCAACCCCGAGAACATGCTGTAGGACTATGAGTCCCAGCTTCACATGGGGGATGATGTATTGCTCTCACCTAGGCCCGCTAATGATCTTCCTTTTGTTTTACTCAACTCTCTCCTTTCTGAGCCCTAACCTAGCTCTTCTCTCTGCCGTCACGCCCAGCATATCGGATAAAAGGAGCATTTTATCATATCCCTTTATGTCAGTCTGCAATTTCCCAAATGTGTCTTCCCCTTGGTCTGAGCTCAGGGCCTGTGCTATTACAGAGCTCTCTTCTCACTGCATTATCTGGGAGCTAATCTTGGCTGACACTAAGGGTATTCTACACTGAAACTCCCCCCACCCCCACAACAGCAAATCTCAGAAGCCAGGTCAACTGACTTGGGTTTGTGCTGGGCTAAAAATAGCAGTCTAGATGTTCCTGCACGAGCTCCGAAACCCGGCAAGGCTGGTGGGTCTTGGCGTCCCAGCGGAAATGTTTACGCTGCAGTTTTTAGCTCCATAGAGAGACCCTGGGTCAGTTGACCCAAGCAAAGAAAAACTCACACCTGGCCCATGCCAGCAGACTTGTGCTTGCAGGGCTCGGGCTGCGGGGCTGTTTCATGGCTGTGTTGACTTCCTGGCTTGATCTGGAACCCAAGCACTGGGACCCTGCCACTTCACGGGGTCCAAAAGCCTGGGCTCCAGCCTAAGCCCAGATGTCTACACAGCAGTGAAACAGCCCTGCAGCCCAAGCCAGCTGGCATGGGCCAGCTCCGGGTGTCTAGTAGCTGTGTGGACATACCGCAGGCTTTTTTTGCAGGGTAGAAGTATCCTGACTTTCTCCACTGTGGCCTGAAGCAAGTGGCTTGGTCTTCCTACCTCAGCTTCCACACCGTCTGGAGAAAGCACAGAAGTACAGCACATGCCTGCCTTTCCCAGTGGTGGTGTAAGGCTGAATTCATTACCATTTGCGGGGCTCTTTGGAGCTGAAGAGTGCATGCAACAGAAGTGCTTATGTGATGGTTCTCCTCTTCGTCTAGCCCCAGCCCTGGCGCCTCTTGTGCCAGTGTTGTTCTGTTACACGAGGGATTGCAAACTCTGTATTGCCAATGGTGGCATGAGACCTTGGATCAGGGAAAGGAGGTGGAGATGTGCGTAGCAACTAAGCTTGAGCAGCCTCTTTCACGAAAGAGAGAGCTCCTGTCCCAGGGGGCTAGTTGAGATGTGCTGGCCAGAGGGCAAACTATGGCCCCCTGTTCTAGAGGTTCCCAAGGGGCTGTCCCAGCCGCTAGTGCTGTAAACGTCTCTTGTAGGTAAGCCCTGCCCATCCTCAGACTTGCCATGGTGCTGCTCGGGATGGGAGCACTGCAGGCTGGCCTGTATTTGGTCTCAGAGTGTGCTAGAGGACCGGTGGCACTTTGACTCTTAATCCCCCTCTGGTTTCTCACCAACATCACCCCAGGTCTGTTTAGAGAGGCGATGGGCTCCAGCAGCTGCTGCCCCACCCCTGGCGTTCGTGAAGTGCTTCCCACTCAGAAGGAGCCCCAAGCATGTCCTGCATCCTGCATCTCATGATGCTTTGCATAGCCCTGGTGACTTGGCCAGATTCCAGCTTGGGTAACTGCATTCTGCCTCTGCCCTGTTTCTGCTGTTCTTCACTTCCTGTCCTAAATGGATGGTAACTTCTTAACAGTGCACAGCAACACGCCTTTTCCACCCCAGAGGTGGGTGCAGTTCATAAGTGGCTTCTGCGATTCCTGTGTGTGGTTCTGTACATTAGCGTCTCCCTCTAAAGCGCATCATTGATCCCTCAGGGATGAAAGGCAGAGTGTGAGTGGAAGATGATTATCACGACGTATGTGCCTGCTATTGAAACGTAGCCGTTCTGCCCCGCAGCACTGGAGGAGGGGCAGTGGAGAGAGCCACACGCCTGTTTAAAATGACACGGAGGAATCTGGCCAAACAGCAGAGTATAAATGTCAGCAGGTGACTGGGGCTTGGAAGGGAGGATTTCAAGAGGAGGATCCCATTGAAACCAATCTATCGAGCCGCCTTTGCTGGGTGGAGATGTGGGCGGGGGCCAAGCTGGGACGCTTGGTGTGAATACAGCTATCGCCACTTTCCCCCGTCGCCCCCCGCCCTGCACGGAGGAAAGCCTCCCGGTCCAGGACCGCACATGCTTGATATTCAGTGGTACTAGAGCACGTGCTTAAAGTTAAGCACCAGTTGACATGCTGTCCCGATCGAGGCCTAAATCAGAGCTGAATGTTTTCTTTTAGGACCCTGAAGTGAAACGTAACCTATTGCAGTTGGAGATGAGGGAACCTCTCGGTGTGTTTGTCACACCAAGCAGGAGCGAATGGATGAGTTACAAACTGGAATGTCTCTGCGAGTGGTTCCCCCGGGGGGCGAGCGAGATTCATAGAATCGTAGATTATTAGGGTTGGAAAGGACCTCAGGAGGTCATCTAGTCCACCCCACTACTCAAAGCAGGACCAATCCCCAACTTGCCCCCTCAAGGATTGAACTCACAACCCTGGATTTAAGCAGGCCAATGCTCAAACCACTGAGCTGTCCCTCCCCCTACTTTGGTCTGTAATAGAAACGTGGATCTAACTTTGTTGTTAAACTTGTAGCAAAGTTTGTGCCCTTCTCCTCCCCTCCCCCCACTGAATGATGGACCCTGCCAAGCAGCACAGCCTTGTTCTGTGTTAATACCATACAGCAATGCGGCTCATTCTACCCAGCTCTCTGAGCCAGGGAGTGGCTTTGTACAGCACCTTGCACATCAGGATCCTGGGCTGTGACTAGGGCTCTTAGGTGCCCTGCAAATACAAGTAGTAAATACTAAGGGTAGGCACACCGCCACCTTTGGGAACATTACTGGCCCCTCTACAGCTCTGATGGGCAGCTCTCTTCTCCCTGTTTGGCACTGCCAGGCCTGCCATTCAGCCATTTCGTCACCCTTCGGATGAGACCAGTCGATACCACTCCATCCCCAGTGGTTTCTCCAGACAGTACGGCTTCCCTCTGTCCTAGCTCTCTGGGGCTGTCCCGCCCGTCTGCATCCCTTCCTCCCCTGCCACAGTGCTCCAATTTCCAACCCTTGCCCTCTTTGCAGCTCAGCTGCCCTGTTCCATCCTTAGTGAACAAAGATCCCTTCCAGATACTGGTGCTCTCCCTGACATCCCAGCTGCCACCTAGTAACTGTCCCTGCATAGGATACGGCATCCTTTGTGTGTGGGTCGGGATTCCTTAGTGTGCTAACAGATCTGTGGCTGCTCCCTACAGAACCATGGCCTGCACCGTTTCCCATTGCCCAGCGCTCTGTGTGTATACTGCAGTATCGTCTCAGTCTCCAGCGTGGCTTGGTTTCTGGCTGTTACTTAAATACACGTTTGTACAGGTTTCTGTTGTCTATTTTTTTCAGGTTGGATCTGCCCTTGCAACTTGTAAATTACAAGCCGCTCAGTCTGTATGTCCAGGCCAGCCATTCACCTCCTGCTGTGGCAGGCACCTTAGCAGCTGACCCTCTGCACTATGCGAGCTCCCTCTGAAACGCTTCTCTGGCCATTTACTAAGGGCCTGATTCAGCAAAGCACTGAAGCACGTTCTTAAGCTCCATTGGAATCTAAGGCCTGGGCTGCGCACAGATTTTATATGGGTATAACGGTGTTCGTTCGGAGTGGGATTTATTTTACCAGTGTCATTGTACTGGTAATGCCCTTGTGTGGCTGCAACTCTGTTGGTATAAAGGTTCCTAGTACTGATGTGGCTTATTCCCTTTCCCATACAGGCGTAAGCTCTACAGGAATAGCTTTGATACCAGTAGAACCGCAGCCACAGTAAAGGGCGGTACCATTGTAGCTGGACCCATCTAGTTAAGCGCTACAGAAGATACTCGCTAGTAGCAACATACTTGTTCCTTTTCACTGTGTTGCTCCTAAGCAGCTGTTGCTGTTATGGGGTGTTTCATCTGACCAAAGACAGCCTGCTTTTTCTGAGACGTAAAATAGCTCCAGTACTCGCTAACTATCTGTAATTGCCACAATGCAATGTATGTTTGTTATTGCTACAGTATTGCATTAGTGTCCATGCTGTACATTTTAACATGTGCGCTGTTCTGCATTTGTAGCCTGCTAACATATTGTAGCAATAAAGTAGTATTCGTTGAGTGAACATTATAAAAGTATCATGTTTTCTTTTGAGAACCATCAAACATGGACCCTGATAACAAACACAGCCTCTTTGTTTTTACTTGTAAACTGTTTTTATATTCGCACTTACCTGTAATACTTCATATGCCCTGTACATCACCCTGGATAAGGGCATCTGCTAAACAAATAATACTTTAATTTAGGTTATTACAGTATTATTCCACATCCAAATGCATTTTGTTCATACAGTATCCACTTGTAAATTAATTATGAATGGATAAACTCATTTCAGGTGAAAGAATTTGCTCTGCTTCTTCTCAGTCACAATTTTGATTTGGAGATGGAATTCAGTGTCCCCAAGAGACCTCTGGACACTGTCACATAGTCCCCCTAGCTGCGAAAAGTGCCAAAGTTTGTTCAAAACCTTCAACAGCTTAGAGATGGTTGGAGGTGGAACGTCCTCAAAACCATCCTCACTCTCTCTTGATTAGCCTCTTGATTATGATATGTTTCATCAACACAGGCTCGTTTCTCTGGCCTTGCAGCAGCTGCAGCTCAGTAATTCCTCATCGAGCAGCTCTCCGAACGTGAGCAAATCCTCAGCCACAGCAGCTACTAAGTCCGCTTTTTCCACGTTGACTGGAAGTGGGACATCATTCAAGGGGATTGACAAACTCTTCGACATTCTCGTCTCACCCATCTTCCATGGGCACAACAAATTTTTCTTTCCTGAAACAGTGGAAATTGTTGTCGGCTTTACATCTTGCTAGGCCTTAGCAATGGGATGAACCAATGAGTTGAAGAAGGGAACATGAAGGACCAACAAATACTGCTCCATTCCCACTGTAACCAGGATCCGGATTATCCCGATTCGGTCTGCTGTTTGCGGCCTTGGTTTCCAGGGTGCGCACAGGGTACGTGACGAGAATGTAGCAGTGCTGACCCTGCGTGTTCTAGGGGTATCGCCCTCATCTCCCATTGCAGAGGTCCTGGGTTCTTTTCGTCCCTCCCCACAGCAGCATGTGATCTGCGAAAGGGGGATGATGCTGGTAACCTTGGGCTGTGCTACACAGATGGTCATAATGATCCCTTCTGGCCTTAAAATGAATCTGTGGGTGCTCAGCATGTCAGCGGACCTGCCCCCCACCCTGTAACCCCTACGGCAATAAAGAGTAGCCTTTCCCCAGCTTGTATTGAATTTCCCTGGGGATTAGATGCCTCCCCCATGTAGCAATGGTGTCAGCCGATGGCCACTAGAATTATTCAGAGAAGGGTATTTCTTAAGGCATTAACTAGAGATGGATCTGGGTGGTGCCTGATTTGTGAAGCGGCTGTGTCCCTTTGGGATTTACCTTGGTGGTGATGGAAGTTCAGGTACATTGTACCTGTTCAAAGAGGGTGGGTTTTCCTACTGATCTCAGCGTGAAACCTCTCATGCTGAGGGCTTCTGCCTTAGCCAGAGGAGCAGAGTTTGGTTTTATTTTGGAGCAGTTGTATGAAGTCTCCCCTCTGTTCTGCACCCAAAGGAAGCCGAGCTATAGCATCTGTTTCAATGGCCTCACAATATAAGCCTCCCATGGGTGCAGTGTGCATGCTGGAGACTGGCGTAACAAGAAGTGAGGAATGGCAGTGTTCCTGGGCCAGAATAATAGGCAGCCCTTTGATGCCAGGCTGCAAAGCATTACTGGGAGCATGGCCAGCACATGTAAATACAGCAGCCCTCTTGCACCAGTGGCTGCCATTTTGGACTTTGGACCTCATTAAATCTTTCAAAAGCTCCTGACTTTTTATAATGCTCTCAAGAAACGAGAGGTTTTTAAGGGAAATGTTTCAAATCCCAGGCGTGAGGATCATCTCCAGAGGAGCATGCACTGGACTCCAAACCCCACTGCACATCCACGAGGCGTTCTTCCGTTACAGTATCCACTTTAACCCTCCATTGACTGTGAGCCCAGTTCTTCCTTGCTGTCACTTCCCTCTGTGCCAAGCAAATGTAAAGCGCTGCCAGATCCCAGTGGCAGTATTTTACACACACACGGCTGCACGAGGTGCCCGATGGTGAAGCACCAGCCCTGTATTTTATAGGAGAGGAATGCAGTGAGCATGGTGTGTATATATAAAATACACACTGTTAAAATAACATTGCCGGCCGTACTGACAGATGCGCTAACCCGTTCACGTCAGGCTTTGCTTATGGAAAGCAGGCACCATAAAGGGTGAAAAGTGAATCATAGAATCATAGAAGACCAGGGTTGGAAGAGACCTCAGGAGGTCACCTAGTCCCATCCCCTGCTCAAAGCTGGACCAACCCCAACTAAATCAGATGTTACTAATCAATGACCTCGGGCCTGATTTGGAACCCTCATGGCTTCAGTTGGCTTTGGCAGGAGCTGGGGGGTATTCAGCACCTCTGCAAACCAGGTTCTTAGGTGCCTTACAGGTGTGAACAGAGCAGAGGGTGACTACCGCCTGCCTTCCTTTGTGCCATTCAGCTGATAGCTCTTGCCAGAAGACCCCAGAATCCTGAGCTCTGCTGAATGAAGGAAGTGATTCAATTATTTTGGGCCAGATTTACCCTGGTGTAGCTTCAGTGGCATAACAGCCGGGATGCATCTCCCCTTTAACATTTCAGATCAGCTCCGTACTGAAGGGTGCAGTAAGACCATTAATAGTTTGAGATTTGAAAAGTTCTTACTGAAATTCCTAGCCCAAAGCTCTGTGTGTGTGAACTCTGAGCTCTCCTGTTTCTAGGGGATCAAGTCCCAGAACTTTTCTCTTCTTTGCTACTGCATTTCATTTCCTGGCCATCTGTTTGAGTTGCATCCTTTCCCTGATGAAGGCAGAGTCAAGGGAAATGTGTGGAGAGAGAACCCCAGCAAGATCATTAGCGTAATGAGACTTGAAGGTGGGTAGAAAACTTCCTTCAGTGTAATGTGTGGTCAGCATCACGTCAGCCTAGAAGTGTAGATGGATTTTTATCAATGTGATGGATGCATTGAAGCAGAGTTACTGTACAGATGCATCAGCCATCTTGACATGGTAGGCTCATTTTCCTGTCAATGCATAGCTGTCTCACAACATTGCTGAGGACTGACTCCTAGGAGAGTATGTAGTTCTTTCCTGTGGCCAGCGAGAAAGGCAGAAGGCCCCCTCTCATTGCAGGCTTTGTGCCGGTCCCCCCAGCCTCTCATTGCACGGGATTGAGCAGTTTACTATACACGGTGAGATTCGAATGAGCGTGTTACTCAAGAGTGCCGGAGACATGAGTCTTCCTCCAAACCCAGGAGTGACAAAGGATCCTCAGCCCTGAGTTAGCTCTCTGCCAGCCATGCTTCTTGAAGGCAGCGTGATCAGGTGGTCCCAAAATGGGACAATGAGTCAGGCAACCTGGGTTCTGTTCCTAACTCTGCCACTTATTTGCTGTGTGACTTTGGGCAGTTCCTTAACCTGTCTGCTCCTTTCTTTCACCATCAATAAACTGGGGAGAACATCTGTCATGGTGGCAACTGCTTTGAGATCTTCAGGTTAAAGGAGCTGCTTGTAGGCCTGATGGTTCATCTCCACACCCAGAGTGTTACCCTCATCTCACAGATGGGGGAACTGGGACCCAAAGCAGGAAATGGCTGGCTGCAGGAGAGACAGCCCATCAGTGACACAGCCAGGTGGGTAATTCAGGAGTCCCAGCCTCCCAGACCCACTTAAGCAGACTAAACCTGGCTGCACTGACCAACCCATAAATATACCCATCCAGCAAGCTACTAAATGAGTCATGTCCTTACAGCCTCTAGCCATAAATACACCCGCACAGTTGTTGCCCTAAATTAGTGCCAAAAAAGGCCCCCCACCAACAGAAGAGACAAACACTTTTCAATTGACATTCAATTTCCTGCATGCTCGGACCATGGTGCGATGCTTTATGATTCTTATGGTGCCTCCCAGAGGCCAGCAGACGGAGTCCAGTGGGCTGCGAGAGGGGATGAACTCAGGTGTGTCCTCGAGTCTGAGCCTAGAAACATAGCCCTGTGGCCATTCTGGCTGACCACACCTGGTGTGCTGTGTGAGAGAGAGCGCCGTTTCGAGGGGCTCTCTAACAGGGCCCCCGTGCAATTAATCTTCCCTCCTTTTTATCAGGGAGTGTCATCGGCTAGTCGGCTCCCTGTTGGAGCAGCTTCCATAAGTAAAATCCAGCTGCATCTGTTTGTTGGGTTTTCTTTCTCCTCACTCCCTTCTGCTCCCCCGCCCCCCCAAAAAAATTCACATTTGGGTGGGTGTGGAAAACCCCAACATGCCAAGCGTGAGCCCCCTGCTGTGTGCAACAGCTGACATACCAAGCCCTCCCGAGGGGGATGTGAGGGGGAAAGAGCCTGGCATAGCCATAACTCACAGGCAGTCAGCTGCATCTAATCCTGAACTTGTGCTGAAACCAGCGTTAACTCTGCTGTGATGTGGAGATCTGCTATAGGTCACGCTGAGCAGACCTAGCCACAGGCCAGGGCTGGAGTGTACCTTAGGCACGCAAGTGACTTTGGGTTCCTGCCCCCAAATCTACATGTTGCCAACCTAAGAGCTAAATTCTCTGCAGTGAGCAGGTTTGCTTCTCTGCGTAGTGGAGCTAACACCCCTTTTTATCTGCTCCACTCCAAGACTTAGGGAGCAGGTTGGTGACTCTGGGCAGTGCCAGCTGGAATTTAGAGAGACCGAGAGAACCACAGGGTCTGTCTGTGTCCAGCAGCCTCAATACAGAATCCCCTTTACATTCTGTCCAGCAAAATTCAGTCTTTCTCTGAACACTGCAAGTCGCTGGTGCTTTAATACAGTTAAGATCTTAGGCCACCATCCTTTCAGAGGCTCCATCTGCCTGTATAATTACTGCCATGTAGAATCCCAGTGCAGTCACCGGGTCTCCATGTGGGAGTAACTGTATTTTAGCTCTTTCCCTGATGGAGGAGGCTCAAGAGGGTGGCATACATCTCTTTCCTTACTCACTCCAGCTATAGGAGAGATCCCCACTGCGGCTTGTACCACAGAGTCTTGACTGAGGTCTTGTCTACACTGAAAAACTAGCTCCAGTGTAAATTCTCTTGATTTAGTTCTCCTGATGCAAACCCCTAATGTTGGCACATTGCACCAGCACCAAGTAGGGGTCACTCTCTTTGGTGTAGCACCTTTGGTGTAGCACCAGCATAAGCCCTGCTGTGCCGGCTCAGCCCTGCGTATGTCAGAAAGGTTGTATCAATGTAACTGCATCCGTGTGGTCACACCAGTCTGAATATCCTTCATGCAGACCGGCTTAGAATGAAGCTTCCTGTTCTGTTTTATACACAGTTGTGCCAGAGGAGCGTAGTTGTACCATGCTCATCACCACAGTATCCAAGCGCCTTCCAGTTGTGCATTATGTGCCCTGACCATACACGTCACACGTTGTTTCTTTCCTTCTCTCCCCAGGAGGAGAAGTGTGTGCAGGATCGTGTTTTGTTCTGGTAGAATTTTAGCCACCGCCTCCCACTTTTTTTTTTTAAATACACGTTACTCTCTCTTTATGTTAGAGAAGCCAGGTCAAAGAAATGCACCCAGCACTGGGAGTGGAAGGTTTGTGACGTTCCTTAGTTCCTGGAGGATGTTCATTCCACAGTCTCGGACCAGCCTCCGAGAAAGTTCTGGCCCCCACACAGATGAGCTGATGTTAAGGAGTTCCAATGGGCCAGAGAAATGCATTTGTCTGCTACAATGTGCAAAGCTGTTCCCCACAGTTGTCATCCTGGAGCTTTGTCATGATGTGGGCTTTGGGAAAGCATAGCCGCCACCCAATAAGACCTCCTTGATTGGCCATTGATGGGCTTCTCAGTCTAGGTTGTGTGCATGATCTCCAGAGCCGGGGAGTCTTCTTGGGGTTTTTAAAAACTACTTCCCCACTCCTTTCTCATCCTCCATAGACTATATCTGGGCCCCAAGCTCAGAACAGCTGGTTGGGTCCCGGGCTGTAGTGACACCTTGATGCTCCTGTTTCAAACGTAACTCATTTCTCTTGTTGGCTTCTTCAGAGTTGAACGTATTTAACCACGGTGAGAGAGCTCCTGTTTGATAGGGCCGAGCCCTAGTCATTCACACGAATGACCAGGAGACCCCTTTGTGAATGACCGGCTGAATTTTGTAAGTGATGAATGAACACCATCAAAAAGCAAGGATTTGGCATCTATAAATGCACTCAGCTTGCTCATTTTGACAATTTTTCAGTTTTAATTTTCTGACACACTTAATGCCCTTGTCAGTGTGCTGTGATATACTTCCTAAAAGCGGCCACGACCTGACTGCAGCCTCTCTGTGGAGATGTGGTGAAAGGAGACCCATTTTATGCGCAGATTACTACGGTTCTACAAAGCCTAAACCTGGGGCCTGGTCCAGTGGTAAGGCTCCAACCTGGGACTCAGGAGAGCCATGTTCAAGCCCCTGATCCACCACAGACTGTCTGTATGATCTCAGGCATGTCAGTGTCTCTCTGCCTCAGTTTCCCACCTCTATAATGGGTATAATAGCACTGCCCTGACGCACATGGGTCCTGTGATGACAAATGCCTTGCAGATTGTGAGAAGTGCTGTCACTACAGTGATGTGGGGGACATGTGCCTTAGATAGGTTGATAACCTGCCTGACCAGGGTCCTTCTAGCATATCTCATGGTGTTATCAGTATCTACTGGTGTTTCTCTTGGACTGTCTTTTTGTTGTGTGTTTGTACAGGGCCTGGCATGATGGGGTCCTGGCCCGTGATGGGCAGCTAGGTGCTGCCGCAGTACAGGTGATTTAATAATATTTGGGTGAAACCAAAGCTTGGGCAGGCAGAGAGGATGTGGACGCTTCTGCCTTGGTGATTGGGATCGAAGAGCAGGAAACAAGCCTGGTCTCTGGATTTAGAATGTGTCACTTGTGTCAGTTTTGTTACAGAAAGTTATGAGAGCGCAAGTAGAACGAACACAAATTGGGCAGAGTGGGACTGTAGCTACCAGAAACGTATCCCCCGAGAGGGCTTTGATCGGCGTTAAGGGAATTACTGGCTGTATTCCAGTAGCCTCTGGAGGCCCCAGCTGATATCAAGGCCCCTTTGTGCTAGACGCTCCGCACACACGCAGTGAGCGACGAAGAGCTCACGGTCTAAATAGACAAGACAGACGGGAGGGGAAACAGAGGCACAGAGCGGGAAAGTGACTTATCCAAGGTGACGTAGCAGGTTGGTGGCAGAGCTGGGAGTAACACCCAGGTCTGAGTCCTAGGCCGACGCCCCATCCACTAGACCAGTGACTCTCAGCCTCTCCAGACGACCTTACCTCTTTCAGGAGTCTGATTTATCTTGCGGCCTCTCAAGTTTCACCACAACTTGCTCACAAAATCCGACCTAAAAATACACAAGTGCCACAGCGACTATTCCGGAAAAATTGTTTCCTTTTCTCCTTTTTACCCTATAATTATAAAATAAACCAATTGGAATATAAATGTTGTACTTACACTGCTCTCTATACTACTTGCTGAAATGTAAGTAGGTCATTGTCTGGATGATTATAGTTTGTACTGACTTAGCTACTGCTTTTTGCGTAGCCTGTTGTAAAACTTGGCAAATCTCTAGAGGAGTTAATGGACCCCAGGAAGAGCTCTGCCTACCCCCAGGGGTGTGCGTACCCCTGGTTGAGAACCACTGGGTTAGATCACTCGGCCTGTCCCAGAGACCTTCGAGCCAGAGCTGCATAAATAGGCCCTTAATTCAGCCCCTCTGGGACTCCTAGTGGACACGTTCCCTGTCCTCCATTTGAATTCTTCCTCCAGGCAGAAACACATGAATTTTTTTAGCCCAAAAGCAAAGGAAGAAGGGAAGAAATTCCCCCTGTCTGTGTGTCTGGACAGGGGGTCTCAGTGGGGCCCCGGTGAGAGGCTAACAGTAATATACCTGCTCGTAACGGGAACTGAAGAAAGAAAAGATGGGCATGGGGGGGCGGGGGCGAGAGGGGGTCCCCTTCTGTTCAGCCTGCCTGGTCTCTGTTTAGACAAACACCCTCACCCCCGTCCTTTGGTCATTGGTGTACTCATGGGTCAGGGTCATTTCAACTCTCCATGTCACAGGCTGCTCTCGCTTAGTTTGCTGCCTCCTGAGCTCCGGGAAGACATTATTTGGCTCCAAATAAAGGAAGCATTTGGGATTTAAAAAACCCCAAAGGGTCATTTCTCTGCACCTTCTCGAACCTGCTGTTGAGATAAAAGTAACTCCTGTGCCTGCTTCCTCTGCCATTTCCTTCTAATCCATCTCCGAGGGGGAAGGCCACCACGTAGGGCTGCTGTAACTATTAACTTGGGCGAGCGTGTCTGTCTCTGTCCCCTTGACTTGCCCCTACCTCTCCGCCAAGGTTTCCTCTGTGTTCACCTGTTGCATGTTCTCAGTCCTTGATAAGGAGCTTTCTGGGGCAGGGATCATCTGTGTCGTGTTTGCACGATGGGGCCCTGATCCCTGGTTGGGGTCCCAAGGTCCTGCCCCAGCGGACATGGCGATGGGAGGTCAGCAGGCCTGCGTGTTTCACACTAGCCCATACCATTCACCAGAACTCAGTTGTAACTTCCTGCCTGTGAAGCGTGAGGCCTCCCGTCTCGGAAGGTTTCCTGGTTGTAAGTGTGAATTTAGTGAAACTACTGCATTGTCTCAGGTCTGTTGGCTTCCCGGCCCTCTTTCCAGCACGGGCAGCAAGGTGTGCTTGGTTCCCAGCTTCAACCTGGAACTTAATACGTGTCGCTTTTCTGTCTCCTTTGCATTCCAGGCTGTAAGATCAAAGCCCTGCGTGCTAAAACCAACACCTACATCAAGACGCCAGTCAGAGGGGAGGAGCCCATCTTCATCGTAACCGGGAGGAAAGAGGATGTGGAAATGGCCAAGAGGGAGATCCTCTCAGCTGCTGAACACTTCTCCATGATCCGAGCAACTCGCAACAAGGTCAACGGCCTGACAGGAACCGTGCAGGGTCCCCCCAACCTGCCAGGGCAGACCACCATCCAGGTGAGAGTCCCCTACCGGGTGGTGGGCCTGGTGGTGGGGCCCAAGGGGGCCACCATCAAGAGGATCCAGCAGCAGACGCACACGTACATTGTCACGCCCAGCCGAGACAAAGAGCCTGTCTTTGAGGTGACGGGGATGCCCGAGAACGTGGACCGGGCCCGGGAGGAGATCGAAGCCCACATCACCATGAGGACAGGCTCCTTCATTGACGTCAGCGCAGACAACGACTTCCACTCCAATGGCACCGACGTCTGCCTCGACCTGCTGGGCAGCGCGGCCAGCCTCTGGGCCAAAGCCCCCAACCCCGCCCGCAGGCCCTCGTCCGGCCTTCGCAACGACAGCCTGAGCTCCCTGGGCAGCACCTCCACCGAGTCCTACTACAGTGGCCGGGTGGCTGACACCAGCCCCACCAGCCCGTACAGCACCAGCAACGGCTTCAGCTTCAGCGAGTCTCAGGCGCCACCGCTCAGTTCCGAAGACTCTGACTTCGGCTTCGATTTCCTGGCCCTGGACCTCACCACGCCTACCACCATCTGGTCTCCCTTCGAGCGCTCCAACCCCCTGCAGGCCTTCAGCAGCTGCTCCTCCATCAACGGCTCACAGAGGCGTAACAGCAGCATCAGCAGGACGGCCACGCCCCGGCACTCCCCCACCCTCCCAGAGAGCAGCATCGCCCTGGACCACCCCCTAGCCCGCCGCATCCAGAGCGACCCAGTCAGCACCTTGTCCTGGCTGCCCACCCAGGGCTCACTCTCCTCCTTCTCCAACAGCACAGGCTATTCCTCCTCCTCCTCCCTGCCGGGCAGCATCTCCGGCACCTCAGGCTCCCCCACGGATTCCAGCAGCTCTGACGGACACCGGAAGAGCTCCCGGGAGTGCATGGTGTGTTTCGAAAGTGAGGTCATCGCTGCCCTCGTGCCCTGCGGCCACAACCTCTTCTGCATGGAGTGCGCCATCCGCATCTGCGGCAAAGCCGAGCCGGAGTGCCCTGCCTGCCACACCCCAGCCACTCAAGCCATCCACATCTTCTCCTAGCTGTCCATCCGGAGTCCGATCGGATGGGCCGCCACCCCCCATCCCCACCCCTCTCCCTACAACACAGCTTTTTAAGAACTTTTAACTGTTTAAATCAACCATTTTATTTAAGGGATTGGATTGGGACTGCGGGTGGGGAGGGTGAAAGACGATGTTTCTTGCTGGGTAGAAAGCCGGAGAGGAAGATCACGGGGGGGGGAGAGGGGGAAGAAGGGACGAGGAAAATGACAGGAAAGAGGGGCGTGAAATTGCAGAAGGGAGAAAAAAAATCAAATGTTTACAGAATAGCTTTAACTCTGAACCCAGGTGTGGCGGCTGGGGAGGAGAACGAGCAGCTGTTCTTCAACAGTTCTTTCCAAATAACAGTATTCAGTTTGCAAAGTGAAATAAACAGAAAGAAAAGGTCCGGTTGCACTTTTTATTTTAAGACACACAAGGGTTGTCTTTATTTTTTTAAAAGCATTTTATTATTATTATAATATTTTTTTGGTTTTTTTTGTATGTAGTTATTTTTTTTGGACAGTTCTTGACGGTTCTATAAATATATCTCTATTTTTTTCGGTAACACAGTTTTATCTTCTATTTTGCCAATGTGAAAGCTGCCCACAATGCATTGAAAAGGACAGGTGTCTTGGCTGGGATTGCGGGGAGGACTAGGGAAGAGAAGAGGTGTGGGACAGTTCGGGGCACAGTTAAGCACGTCATGTCGCAAAAAAAGATTATTTTGATTGCCTTTTTATTTTGTTTTGTTTAGTTTTATTTTTTTATTTTTTACTTCTTATGTATATGTAGGGAATTTATAGGAAAATATGTACTTTATTGAATAAATTTTAAGAACTAAAATATATTTTATTTTAAAAGAAAATAACGGACCTTTAACCTTACATGGCTAAAGTACTGATTATATATTTGCTGAGCTGACTTGACGGTTATGAAAATTGTATCAAGAGTTTTATTTTTTGACTTCTTAATAAAGACTTTTTACTATATATAAATGTACTGTCCCTCCAGCGTGCTGCTCTCTGCGAGGTCCTAGTATTACCTGTTACATCACTTTGACTCTACAGAGAAACACTGGCATGGTGCAACCAAGCAGTGACCACTCTTACTGCATGCCTGCCCGTGGCATTTGTTCAAAGAACGGCAGGCTCCATTTCAAGCTCTGGCTTTCCAAAACCATTCGGACAGTATGTGCGTGCTGACTCTATTTTCTTTGCCAAATCCCAGTTTTGACAAACTACACGCCAGTTACGTAACATTGCTTCTGCAATTAGAACATAAGAACGGCCGTACTAGGTCAGACCAAAGGTCCGTCTAGCCCAATATCCTGTCTGCCGACAGTGGCCAATGCCAGGTGCCCCAGAGGGAGTGAACCTAACAGGTACTGATCAAGTGATGTCTCTCCTGCCATCCATCTCCACCCTCTGACAAACAGAGGCTAGGGACACCATTCCTTACCCATCCTGGCTAATAGCCATTTATGGACTTAACCACCATGAATTTATCCAATTCTCTTTTAAACGCTGTTCTAGTCCTAGCCTTCACAGCCTCCTCAGGCAAGGAGTTCCACAAGTTGACTGTGTGCTGCGTGAAGAAGAACTTCCTTTTATTTGTTTTAAACCTGCTACCTATTAATTTCATTTGGTGACCCCTAGTTCTTGTACTATGGGAATAAGTAAATAACTTTTCCTTATTCACTTTCTCAACATCACTCATGATTTTATATACCTCTATCATATCCCGCCTTAGTCTCCTCTTTTCCAAGCTGAAGAGACCTAGCCTCTTTAATCTTTCCTCATATGGGACCCTCTCCAAACCCCTAATCATTTTAGTTGCCCTTCTCTGAACCTTTTCTAGTGCCAGTATCTCTTTTTTGAGATGATGAGACCACATATGTACACAGTATTCGAGATGTGGGTGTACCATGGATTTATATAAGGGCAATAATATATTCTCTGTCTTATTCTCTATCCCCTTTTTAATGATTCCTAACATCCTGTTTGCTTTTTTGGCTGCCTCTGCGCACTGCGTGGACATCTTCAGAGAACTATCCACGATGACTCCAAGATCTTTTTCCTGACTCGTAACTAAATTAGCCCCCATCATATTGTATGTATAGTTGGGATTATTTGTTCCAATGTGCATTACTTTACATTTATCCACATTACATTTCATTTGCCATTTTGTTGCCCAATCACTTAGTTTTGTGAGATCTTTGTTTAAGTTCTTGACAATCTGCTTTGGTCTTAACTATCTTGAACAGTTTAGTATCATCTGCAAACTTTGCCACCTCACTGTTTACCCCTTTCTCCAGATCATTTATGAATAAGGACTGGTCCTAGGTCTGACCCTTGGGGAACACCACTAGTTACCCCTCTCCATTCTGCGAATTTACCATTAATTCCTATTCTTTGTTCCCTGTCTTTTAACCAGTTCTCAATCCATGAAAGGACTTTACCTCTCATCCCATGACAACTTCGAACCGATTAGTCTCTATTCCCTGCTTTAAAATGCTAGGTCATGTTAAACAGCTGCTGTGCCTCATCCCAGAAGTGGCAGCATTGCAACAGTGGGGTATAATTTGCATGGATGTGTGTGACATGCTTCCCAGGCGTACCCGTGGTCCCTACCACCAGCCCTTAGCATGTGGGAACTTGTCTGCAGTCAGGGGTCAGCTCTCTGACTCCCACAGCCAAGGGCCCTTCCAGCTCTGCTGCCCTGCTAGTTAGCGATAGGCTTGGTCCAGACCCCTGGGTATCCAGCCTCTGACCCTCTGGACACTCGCTGCATTTACAGATTCGCTGTCCCCAAAGTGACAGTGCACTTCCGCTTCCCTCTCAGCACTGGGTTTGTGGCTTGTGAGAACAAGGGTCGGTTTAATTAAGGAAGAACAGAGTCAAGTAACAGCGAGTAGGTGGAAGAATTGGAAACAATTGGTTACATCTAAAACAAAATCATAATATGCCTTCTAGAGCCTAGACGCAACCTCCCTGAGACAGGACAGCCAGACGTCTGGCTAGCTCTTGTCCAAAGCCCTTCTTCCAGCATTTAACAGCCAGGCTAGCTGTGACCCTCTGTTCAAACGACAAACGTGGGCAGCTTGTCCCAGGTGAAGGAAACCGTGTGTCTCCCCTTGCAGTCTCCTGATATAGCAGGTGAATTCTTTGATCTTAGTCATAAACTGACCTCCCCCTTGCTGGGTGTTCCATCAGCCAGAGTTTGTGATCTCATCGCCTTTGCAGTCTCGATTAGCTGATGGCTCTGTCATGGAGTGTGGGGGAGTCAAGGCCCTGCACCCCCCAGCTTCCTGCCATTCACCATGACTCTCAGCCAGCCAGTAAAACAAAAGGTTTATTTAGACAACAGGAATACGGTCCAAAACAGGTCTTGCCGATACAGACAACAGGACCCCCTTTAGTTAGGTCCATCTGGGGGCCCCAGGAAGGCCACAGCTGTGTTGGTCAGGGCGCCCCTCCTTATTTTCCAGCCAGCTCCAAACCTGAAAACACTCTTCAGCCCTCTCCTTTCTGGCCTTTCCTCAGCTTCTCCCCCAGCCTTTGTGTCCTTTGTCCAGTTTCCCCGGGCAGAGGTGTTACCTGGCCTTCAACCCCCCTCCTGGGTTCTCATGTTACAAGCTCAGGTATCCTCCCTTCCCCAATGCAGGCCGTCCCAGCAAAACTCCCCAGCAACCTTCCCAGGTCAATACTCCCCACTCAGCATTCAAATAACACATCAAGAACATTCCCATTTTGTCACATCTCTCCTCCCTTCGAGACCGAACTGAGCAGGGTCACTCAGCCAGTGACCTGGGGAAGTTCAAACCTACCCATGTTCCCATGGATGTCCCAGCATCCCCCTCCCTTGGTGAGAATTACCCCAGGTCCTTCCAGTTTCCTGCCCCCCATTAGGTCGGGGGTGCTCGATGGCACTTGTAGTCTGCATGTGGGAAGGCTTATGTGGCCCATGCTCTTGTTTCACCCCAATACCCCTGGGGTTCAAACTGGGATGGAGTCTTCTCCCAATGGTCCAGTCTGGAGGGCTGTGATTCGGGCTCTCTTGGTTCAGAGCCCCCCTTTTGACCTTGGCCACCCTCTGGAAAGGTTCCTCTGTGCTGGGCAAGGGTCCTAAAGCTGTTTTCCTCTTGTCCCTTCCTCACCCTCTGACAGGGGTCACAAGATGGGCAGTATTGCCGGACAGTAATAAAGACCCTAGGCCAGTCAAAGTTCCATAGCAGCCTCTGCTGGGTACGCCAGGTTCCCTGGTGCCCTGAGATGGGGATGTCATGGGCCCAGCACAGCAGCTGGTGGCGATACTTTCAGGGTACCACCGGCTGCCTCCTGTCTCCATTTTCCCTGGGGGAGCCCATTCTTGGTACAGGAACCCCTTCTCCTACAGGAACCTTTCCCGGCAACCTTCCACCATGGTCTATACCACACTGAGGTCGGCCAGGTCCCTTATCTTCCAGATGGAGGGATCTTTCTGCAACTCAGCCTGGAATTCAGCAACTGGGATAGGGATGGGGACCTGCTCTCTCTCACCGGCTGGGTCCGAAGCCACAGCCTCCCTGAGCCGTGTCCCTGGGCACTTCCTCCTGATCGGGTTAGGATCCTGCTCCTTGGGCAAGGTACCCTCCCTGAGGTCAAGGCGCAGTGTCCCTTGCAGGCTCGGACTACAGGTCACGATCAGGGCACCCTGGGGGTTGCTTGACCAGTTCTCCATGTCTGTCTCCTCCCCACCATTAACACCTCAGTGGGTAAATGGGGGTGCACCCCCACTTCCTTGGGGCCCTCCTTGTCCCCCCATTTCAAGTGTACCCTCGCCATGGGCACCTTGAATGGGGTCCTGTCCACACCCATCAGGGTCAGATAGGTGTTGGGCATCACCTGATCTGGAGCTACCACCTTGGGCCAGGACAGCGTCACCTCAGCGCCCGTATCCCAGTATCCATAGACTTTTCTCCCATCCACCTTCAGGGGAACAAGGCACTCGCTCCGCAGGGACAGCCCTGCGCCCACCCTGTAAATGGAAAACTTGATGTCCGGAACATCCAGCTTTGCAGAGGAGTTGGCCTGGGGCCCTCCTCCCTCCTGAACATTGATAAGCTGCCAGCCCCCCTTGCCTGGGAAGCCTACCCCTCGTCCGGCTGGGTCTCTACCCAGTTAACCCTCTGTGGGTTCAGTCTGCTTAGTCTGTCCCTGAGCCTGGGACATTGGGTCTGTATGTGGCCTCTCTGGCCACAGTAATAGCAGCCCATGTCCCACCGATCCCCTCGAGCCAGTCAGTTGGCCCTGACACCAGATATTCCCCTTGTGAGGGGGTTCTCCTTGTTTCCGCTATGGGAGGTCCCAGGGTCACTCTCTTCCTGCATCATGGTGGGTCTGTTCCTTTGAGACTCCTCCCTGCCACTCCCTGACCAGCTCTTCACAAATTCTTCAGCTTGACCTCCTGCATGTCGTGTGTTCTCTGGCTTTTTGTCCCTCAACCACAGCCTCAGGTCGGATGGGCACCGCTCATACAGTTGCTTTAGTACAATCAGTTTAACTAGGTCTTTCTTCGTCTGGGCCCCATCTGCCCACCTGCTGGCATATCCCTCCGTGCAGACAGCTAGTTGCAGATATGAGACCTCAGGGGTTTTACGCTGACTCCGGAACCTTTCCCGGTACTTTTCAGGAGTCAGCCCAAACTCGCGCAGCAGGGCCTGCTTGAATAGTTCGTAGTCCCCTTTCTCCACCCCTTCCAGTTGGCGGTACAACGCCATGACTTTGGGGTCCAGTAAGGGAGTGAGAACCTGGAGTCTGTCTGCTGGATCAACCTGGTGCACCCCGCAGGCTGTCTCAAAGGCATCCAGGAAGTCATCCATGTCCTCCCCCTCCTTACGCTGGGCCAAGATGCACTTCTCAAAGCTCCGCGCAGTCCTGGGTCCCCCTTCACTCCCCGGGGGCCCGCTGCCCCTCAGCCTTGCCAGCTCCAGTTCATGCTGCCTCTGTCTCTCTTTCTCCTCCAGTTCCCACTGCCTTTGTCTCTCTTCATGCTGTCTCTGTTTTTCGCGATCTTCCAGCTCTCTCAATTTTAGCTCTCTCTCTCATTCCAGCCGCTTCCGCTCCACGGATGCCGAGCATCGCCGGGACGATCCCCCGCTGGCTGGGCGTGTCACGGTGCCCTCAGTATTTGCTGGACTCCTCCCCACCTTTCCCCTAGGCATGGGGGGAGGGTCTCGGGAAGCCCTCCGCAGTTGTCTGACCACTCCCAGCAGGGACAGACACTGGTGCCTGCGCTGCATCTGCCAGGCTGCTTCCCTCAGAGACAGGGCTCCGTTCATTCAAGCTATCTGCCCAGCTGGAGCAGGGAATCAGCTGGTCTTTGGTGAGTCTCCCTGGGCGCAGCCCCCTCTGCTTGCACAGCTCCACCAGGTCACTCTTAAGCTGCTTGGCATACATCTTCCTGCTGGCCACTCACAAGCCTGGGTATTCACCGCTCCTCACGTTTTCCAGGGAGACCCCCAGCGTGCCAGTCCTTGAGGTCACCACCTCTCTGCAAGGGTAGAGTGGCAGACTCATCCGCCCCTGGAACCACTCGCTGCAATCCCCCGGGGGACCCTGTTACTGTGAGAGCCTTCTCTCTGGTCACACACTCCCAAGGGTTAATTGCCCCCTGAAACCATCTCTCACTGAATCTTCGGCAAGCCTGGTCCCTTTCAATCCCCTTTGTTTTACTGCTCCCCAGTCACTTACTGCAGGAAGCGCTGTGCACAGGGTGCAGTAGATCCCACCGCTACCACCAGTTGTCATGGAGTGTGGGGGAGTCAAGGCCCTGCACCCCCGGCTTCCTGCCAGTCACCGTGACTCTCAGCCAGCCAGTAAGACAGAAGGTTTATTTAGACGACAGGTCCAAGACAGGTCTTGCCGATACAGACAACAGGACCCCCTTTAGTTAGGTCCATCAGGGGGCCCCAGGAAGGCCACAGCTCTGTTGGTCAGGGCGCCCCTCCTTATTTTTCAGCCAGCTCCAAACCTGAAAACGCCCTTCAGCCTCCTCCTTTCTGGCCTTTCCTCAGCTCCTCCCTCAGCCTTTGTGTCCTTTGTCCAGTTTCCCCGGGCAGAGGTGTTACCTGGCCTCCAACCCCCCTCCTGGGTTCTCATGTTACAAACTCAGGTATCCTCCCTTCCCCAATGCAGGCCGTCCCAGCAAAACTCCCCTACAACCTTCCCAGGTCAATACTCCCCACTCAGTATTCAAATAACACATCAAGAACATTCCCACTTTGTCACAGGCTCCATATTCAAATAGACTCACATTGTAAGAGACACAATACACAATGGTTAGCCAGGGAGATAAGTGTCTTGTACACCTGACCTGAGCAGAACCTGCTTCTCGCCTTCTGGTGACCTGTCTTCATTTACATCAGAACATCGTTTTCAGCATAGATACAAAATCCCTAAAACAACATCTGTACCTCTTGCCATGAGTGGGAGAACCAGTACGCTACTGTCTGTTGCTAGAGACCTCACGTGCCACCCTTTGTCGCACTGTTATGTAGACATCAGACCTAGGGGATCCCGGTAAACCCCTACGCACTCTTTATGCCCTCTGCCCATTGGCATCAAGAGGTGTCTGGGTCACACGATGTTGGGGGTGGAGTGGCTTGGTCCTGCTGTATAAAGAAACAAGGCTGGGTTATCGCTGCATTTCTCCATGGAAGGAGAATGGTGCTTTTTGCAGTGCTGTAAACCCCAAGTTCTCTTGTGGTAGTGCGGTTCTCGCTGCATGGGTCTCTGAGCACTTTGTGGAGATGGCAAAGCCAGCCTCTGCCGCTTGTTCAACTGCGGCCTGAAACTCCCTCTCTGGAGAGGGGAATGGTGTAGACCATGACTCGCCATTATCTCTGTTCCGTGTAGTTCCTAAAAGGGGCAATAGACTCAGACTTCCCTACTGGCCACCAGCTAGAACAGTGCATGGGCCCAGTTTGTCATTTCAAGGACAGAACCTCTTGGCTGTGCAGCACCAGCCAGCACATACTGGGCCTGGAGGGAGGTTTGACTGGCTCTTCCTGGCCTGGAGTCAATTGGCTTATAGTGACAAATCCTCCAGCCTTGCCCATTGGGCCCAAAAAAGCTCTACATATTCTGAGCAGTGGAAGCGTCGCCCCTCCTGCTGCAGTTCCCAAGGGCTTGTCCATCTCTCTTCCTATTTCTGCCCTGGTTCTCCCACTACACTAGCCAGGGCTAGCCTGCTGCTCTCAGCAAAGGCCGCTGGAGATGGTCCAGCTGTAGGAGACAGCTGCCTCGGGGGGCAGAGAGGGTCTGATATTGCTGAGTAGCAGTTACCTTTCAGCTGGTACCTATGGCACAGTTAAGGCACCCATGTCAGAGCCTGCCCAGCAGAGAAGGGTGCTGGGGGCAGAAGGATGTTGGTCACCTTCAGAATCTGCACGAAGACCAGGCTTTGGCCAGCCAGGCGTCCATCATGGTTTGCAGCAGTCAGCCTGGCGCACTTGTGTGCAGCTTGTGAGAAGAGCTGCCTGGAAAAGAGAATTTCCAGCCTGTGGGAAATGTGGAGACTCTGGTAAAATATTTATGCAATTCAAGAGGAAAAGCAAAAACCTCCAACTTTTTCACATGCCAGAAATTCCAAAAAACTCTATTTCAAAAAGGACCCAAGCTGGCTGGCTGCCCGCCTCGAAGGCTCTTGTCGAGGTCACTCTTTGGGCAGGCTGAAAGTGAGGCCAACAACCGCCTTGGAGGCTGGCAGGGGTCGTGTTGATTTTCCTGCTGGCCAAGCCAAACTGTTTGGCAACACGGAACGTTTCCCTGCCGAATCGTTCTGTGCGAAAAAGGCATTTCCCGTCAGTGGGTCACCCCTGTGGAAGTGCCACAACCAGCTCTGGGGGTTGAGCTATTTCTGCAGCCTTCTGTGAGGGCCCAAAAAGGTGCTTCAGTGCAGGAGCTGTTAGTGAACAGGAGAGCTACTGCCCAACAGCAGAACAGCCTGCCCCAGGCCAGCACGGGGACCAGGTGCTTTGGGCTCTTCCTGCCAGTTCTAAGGGAACGGCCCAGAATATCAGCCTAGATTATCCTGGGGCAATTGGTTCAGCTTCCACCAGGTGCCCATCTTCACCCTGAAAGCGGGTGCACAATTTCTAGCCTCCTGCCCACTAAGCCAGGCTGAAGAGCAGCTGCCCCAGGCTCGCCCAGCTACGAAGAATTTTTCTTGCCCCGATGCCATATCCTACATGTGGGGCGGGAGAAGGAATACTACAACGAGCTGCGATTCTTAGATTTCAAACCCAGAAGGGACTTTTCTGATCATCTAATCTGACCTCCTGCAAAACACAGTCCAGAGACGGGCAGCCTCTCGGTATTGCCTCCAGCCCTATAACCCTAGTGTAGCCAGTTGCATTTTCTCAAAACTATTTCTTTAAACACCCCCAGACCCTGCTTCTAACTGCAATTGTTGTGTGTGTGTGTGTGTGTGTGTGTGTGTGTGTGTGTGTGTGTGTGTGTGTGTGTGAGAGAGAGAGAGAGAGGGTAGTTACCTCCCATGCAGACGTGAGATGCTTCTAGTAACTTTCTGAAAAAGGACTCAATGATTTATTTGCACAAAATCCATCCACAAGTGCTGTGATGAGGTAAGAGTTCACCCCATTTCACAGATGGATAAAACAGCTCTGAGCCGCCCTGCGCTGTACTTAAATTGACCGTGGGAGTTGGTGGCAGAGCTGGGAACAGAACCCAGAACCATGTGGCCTACATGTCTGGTATGAAGAAGTGACTGTAGGATACACAGTGTCCTGCTGCAGAGGGCACCCCAACATGTATTTACTTTAAACTGCTCGCTAAGGGGCATGCCCCCTGCTCCCCAACCATCCAAAATGCCGGGTGCCCTGGACACATTTACAAACTCAAGAACATCAGTCACAAGTCACTGAATCAGCCCCAGCAGCATTCCTTCTTCCTCCTACACAGCATTGAATTCTGGCACGTCCCCTACATCTTTTACAACCCTTCACCCCTCTCCCCCGAACTGCTCATTCCCGTCCTCCACTGCTTCAGCCCTCTGCCAGCGCCCCCTCCAAGAGATGCGTATCAAATGATGGGATCTAAATTAGCTGTTACCACTCAAGAGAGAGATCTTGGGAATCATTGTGGAGAGTTCTCTGAAATCAGCCACTCAATGTGCAGCGACAGTCAAAAAAGTGAACAGAAGGTTGGGACTCATTAAGAAAGGGATAGAGAATAGGACAGAAAATATCATGTTGCCTCTATATAAATCCATGGTACGTCCACACCTTGAATACTGTGTGCCCCATCTCAAAAAAGACATATTGGAATTGGAAAAGGTTCAGAAAAGAGCAACAAAAATTATTAGGGGTATGGAACAGCTTCCATATGAGGAGCAATTAATAAGACTGGGACTTTTCAGCTTGGAAAAGAGGTGACTAAGGGGGGATATGATAGAGGTCTGTAAAATCATGACTGGTGTGGAGAAAGTGAATAAGGAAGTGTTATTTACTCCTTCTCAGAACACAAGAACATGGGGTCACCAAACGAAATCAATAGGCAGCAGGTTTAAAGCAAACAAAAGGAAGTATTCCTTCACACAACTTACAGTCAATCTGTGGAACTCCTTGCCAGAGGACGTTGTGAGGGCCAAGACCATAACACGGTTCAAAAAAGAACTAGATAAATTCATGGAGGATAGATCTATCAATGGCTATTAGCCAAGATGGACAGGAATGGTGTCCCTAGCCTCTGTTTACCAGAAGCTGGGAATGGGGGACAGGAGATGGATCAGTTGATGATTCCCTGTTCTGTTCATTCCCTCTGGGGCACCTGGCACTGGCCACTGTCGGTAGACAGGATACTGGGCTAGATGGCCCCTTGGTCTGACCCAGTAGGGCCATTCTTATGTTCTTATTCATGCTCCCTGCACCAGGCAGAATAGAAAGGACCATAGTTGTGGGTACATCCCTACTCTGTATCCTTGCACCAGACCAATGGGGCTGTTGCAATCATCTCTGTCTTTAATGCAGCAAAACAATGGTTCTTCTTTGACTGCTTGCTCATGTCCATTCCACATTAGATGTGTGTGCTCGCCACATGCACCACTGCTGGAAGTTTTTCCCTCAGCCGTATCTGTAGGGGAGCAGCTCTGGCACCCTCTGGAGAGGTGTCTGTATGGTGCGGTGTATGGGTCGCTTCCAGCTCCCCCCACCCTCAGTTCCTTCTTGCCATCAGTGACGGTGCACGGAACATCCACTGCTCTTGCTAGTGTTGCTTTGGCTTCGTTGGTACCAACTAGAGTTCTTGTAAAGTTAGCGTACGTGAACAGGCGAGGAGGTGCACGCTCACCAGCTCCCTGCCAAGAGACTCTCCGTCTCTGGGATTTCTGCATTGACCATGGCATCCATCGGGAAGCTGGTCACCTCCCCAGCATCAGGAACACCCTAGAAGATCACCTCATCCAGGATTTCTCCTGTCATCACGAGTGGTTGCTCCACCTGGAGGTGGCCTGCATGATCTTCCAGAGGTGGGGAACTCCCCACATAGATCTGTTTGCCACCAGGCAAAGCAGAAAGTGCCATTGGTTGTGCTCCCGGCAGGGCCTGAGCAAGGGTGCCTTCTCCGATGCCTTCGTCTCCAAGCCGAGGGTCTGATGTACGCGTTCCCTCAGATCCTCTTGTCAGCCAGGTCCTAGTAAAGATCAAGAGGGACAAAGCACCAGTTATTGTGATCACGCCTGTGTGGCCTCGCCAGCATTGGTTCCACACACTCATGAACATGGTGGTGGCCTCTCCCTGGCCCCCTTCCCTACCATCTGGACCTGCTATCACAGGATCACGGTCGGCTCCTACATCCCAGCCTCAAGTCTTTACACCTCTCGGCATGGATGCTGAGTGGCTGAACCCAGAGGCACGTACCTGCTCAGAGGAAGCCCAGCAGGTTCTCCTGGGAAGTAGGAAGACATCCACGATACTATCTTACCTGGTCAACTGGACAAAGTTTTCCCACTGGGCATCGGAGCGCAGCATTTCTCCCTCGCATTCTTCAGTGCAGTCCATCTTCTACTTATTACAGCTCAGGACCCAGGGTCTGGCGCATTCTTCCATCAGAGTGCACCTTGCGGCCATCTCCGCGTTCCACCAGCTGATCCAAGGTTAGATGGTCTTTTCTCACAACATGAATGTCAGGTTCCTGAGGGCCTTTGAGAGGCTTTACCCGCAGGGATGGGCCCCTGTCCTGCAATGGTCCTCTCCAGGCTCACCAGCCCATCTTTTGAGCCGCTGGGCTCCTGCTCCTTTTCCTACTTGTCCTGGAAGGTCGCCTTCCTGGTGGCGGTGATGTCGGCAAGACGAGTCTCAGAGAGTAAGGTGTTGACCTCGGAACCACCTTACACGGAGTTTTATAAGGACAAGGTCCAGCTCTGGCCTTCCTGCCAAAGGTGGTATCTTCCTTCCACGTGAGCCAAGACATGTTCCTGCCTCTGTTCTGTTCCAAGCCGCACACGACTGCTGAGGAGAGGCATCTGCACCTGCTGGACATCCGGAGGGCCTCGGCTTTTTACTTGGAGCGTACCAAGCCCTTCTGTACATTGACCCAGCTCTTCATCGCTATGGTGGATCGGTGGAAAGGCCTTCTGGTTTCTTTGCCAAGGATTTCCAACTCGATCACCTCTTGCATAAAGACCTGTTATGAGCTAGCAAAGGTCCTGCCTCCACCAATCGCCAGAGCCCATACGACTAGAGCACAGGCGTCTTCGGCAGCCTTCCTGGCGCACATCCCAATCCAGGATATCCGTCAAGCAGCGACATGGTCCTCGGTCCACATGTTCACATCTCATTATGCTCAGCAGGCCAGAGACAACACTGGGTTGGGCAGAGCTGTATTACAATCTGCACAGCCGAGAACTCCTACCCGCCTCCGCGGGAACTGCTGGGAGTCACCGAATGTTGAACAGACAAGAGCAAGCACCCGAAGAAGAAAAGATGGTTACCTGTTCTGTAACTGGTGTTCTTCGAGATGGGTTGTTCATGTCCATTCCATGACCCACCCACCTTTCCCACTGTAGGAGTTTCCGGCAAGAAGGAACTGAGGGTAGGGGGAGCTGGCAGCACCCCATATACTGTGCCATACGGGTGCCACTCCAGAGTGCACCAGAGCTGCTCCCCTATGGATACTGCTGAGGGAAAAACTTCCAGCACTGGTGCATGTGGTGAGCGCACACACCTAATGTGGAATGGACAGCAACACGTCTCAAAGAACAGCAGTTACGGAAAGGTAACTCCCCTTGCTGCCCCCTCCTCCCCTCGCTTGATGTGCTGTGAACAGGGCTGGAAAGGGCTGTAAATACGGCTCCTAGCCTACTCAGCAGCTTTCCTCTGCTGCAGATTTCACAGCTGACAATAACTTCTTTCTACAACTGACTACAGTTAGCCCTGCAGAGCCACGACCGCTGAAGGCTGGGATTTATTTGTGACCAGTGCCTAAGGGAATTAGACACCCAAGTCCCATGGAAACTGGGTGCCTGAACCCCTTTGCAAATCCTAGATGTTGTCTAGTCTGGATCCTGAAATGTAACCTCAGCTCAAACCTGGCCCTGTGCAGGCCAGAGCAATGACTGCAGCCGGTGGCATCTTTCATGGTGCTGAGGCCTGAACCAGGCAAGGGCCCAGCTTGGCTTTCACGTCGCAGACTGAGTTGGCAATTAGAAAAACTTTCTCCTCTGCCTTTTGAAATGCTCCGAACTGGTTATAAATAATGGAAGTGCTATGAGCTCAGAGCCCGTTAGCCGAATGTGGCAGGCTCTTACCGCAACCAGCTGGCGTTTGTCTGGCACGCAACAGTCCAACGCTGCGGCCCATCGATTCCAGTGTTCGGGGAAAGGTCTAGGCCGCAATGGGTGTAACCCTGGTGGTTCTGATTAAAATCAAAGACACTGAAAGGAGGAAATGGCCACACAGAGCCCCTGGCAGCTGCTTAGCAATACCCGCAGCCTCTATAATTCTCTCTAGACCAAAGAACCAGCTGATGGCAAAATTTCACACTGTCCAGCAGAACCCCGCCCCTCGGTTCAGCTCTGCGCAGGCCCCAGTGAGCTTAATGTTGACACCTGGCAAGACAGAGAAAGAATTAGATTGGTGCGGCGGTATGAGGGGCTCAAACTCCTTGGTGTGGATGGGAAGGACCAAGAACCCCGGTGGATAGCAGAACGGGGGCCCCTGGGATGAGGGAGGGCACACAGAACCTGTGGCAACAGGGAAGCAGGGTTGCAGGGCAACTGAGGGGCCCTGACAGCTCCGGTGGGTCTCAAGAGTCCTGTCTAGAGATGGCAGTGAAGCTGCCAGGGTGCTAGCCAGGACAATGCAGCTGGTGCGGGGAAGAGGAACAGCGGGCCAGGGAGCTGGTCTGGCCTGAAACACAGGGAGACACAGCCCTTGCTCCTTCCGGGTCCCACCCACTCCAGTGAGAGCAAGGCCAGGCCCTTGCTGAGAAATACTTTTGGGGGGGGGTGTTAATATTGTAAAGTACCTCTGAGCCCCTAGTTCTGGGCATGTCAGGGCAGAGGCCTGGCTGGCTCAGGGGCTTGGCTGTGAGCTCTAGAACCTTTCCTCGCCATGCAAACGCAGAGCAACGGCTTCCTCTCCTCAGGGAGCCTGTGTGAACGGAGTCAGTCTGGAATCCCAGGGACCAGGGTCCCCATAATAACAGCGCCCCAGCAGGCCCCAAGGCCCAGCGCCTCTGAGGTATTTAGCCACCTACGGCTGATTGATTTCACTGGGCATTAGGTGCCTAAAAACCCATGAAAACCTGCGTCTAGGTCGCTCCCCTTTGCTGTCAGTCTCACCAGAAAGGCCAAGGTCTGACTGGGCTATAGAGGCAGAACCTCCAGGTTCCCTCAGATCAGTCTGTGAGCTCTGGGGCAGGGATGGTCTGCGTTTCTCCAGCACACGCAGAGAATGCCATTGAATTGAGCATGGGGACCATGAGGCACTCGGGTGTAGCAGCTCTGGCACAGGGTTTATCCAGCAGGGCTGGCACTCAGTTTTACATGGGAACACTCAGGAAAATTAATCTGAATTCATTTTTAAAGTGGATAAGTTAAAATGCATTAAATCCCTATGTGGACACACTCATTTAGGATTAAAGTGGCCTAGATCTGGTTTAGCTTAATTAATTTTGGAAGAGAATTAACTGAATTAAAGCCACTTTCATTCTGAATAAGAGTGTCTACACAGGGGTGTAGTTTAACCTATCTACCTCAAATTCACACCTTTAGTTCATTCGGAATCATTTTTCTGAGTGTCTCTGCATAGACGATCACTTTTTACCAGTGCTAAATTTTACCATGCTTTTTTTGTTATTGGAAAGTGTGACAAAACCCTTTGGAATTTTTTCTCACCCCTCTTTTCTCCCTAGCTGAAAATCCTGCTATTAATGGTATTCAGTCTGTGTCTACAGGGTCCGCATGGCACAAACCCGCCTACATGATTTGTTAATGAGACACATGCTGCTGGCAGCCCCTGGGCAATTAGAGCTTCATTATTGTTGCATCAGAAAATATCTTTATGGGTTTCATGTTGCAGAATTTGTTCACATAAAAAAAGGCAATGTTTTAATCTCCCCGATTATTATGTTGCACTAATTCTGCGGGGCGTGCTGGATTAATGGAGCGTTTGCCTTATATAATTGTCAGGACCAAATTGTACTGAGCCACGGAGACCAGAGAAACAGCCAGCCCAGTGTGTGTGTGGTGGAGGGGGCAGCCAGATGTGCATGGGACATGGGCTGGAGGCATCAGGATCTTTCCTATTAAATGACACACACTGTGCCGTGGGTGAAACTCACCCAACACAACACCACCAATTGAGTCCTCAAAAATCAGGTGGAACTGGGGCCATGTTATTATTATGGCAGGGCCCAGAGGCCCCTGCTAACAGCAGGTCCCCATCGTGCTGGGCGCTGTATGCAGAAAGGCAGGAGCAGAAGGCTGGCCCAGTGGTTAGGGTAGGTCCCAGGACTTAGATGACCCAGGTGCAGGCCCATTCTCGGCCACAGACTCCTTGTGTGCCTTTGGGGAAATCACTTGGCTGCTCTGTGCCTCAGTTTCCCCTCTGTGCCCTGGAGATAACAGCCCTTCCCTGCCTCCCCGAGCGTGGTGAGGCTAACTACAGTACGGGTTGTGAAAGGCTCAGATCAGCTTGGCTGGCCTTGTGCGTCCCTCTCCCCGTGAGCGCCACCCTCACTGACCCACAGAACATGGGTCTTGACTCTGCTCCCCTGGCAGCCTCTCAGCTAACCCCACAGGCGTCCCCCTGTTCTCACCCAGAGGGTAGGGGCAGGCTGCCCTGCGGCTAATAAATTCCCACCTGCCTCAGTGGGCAGGGAGCCCCCCACCCTGTGATTGTTTCATCCGCCCAGTGCACCCGGCCTGACACGGGGGCTGTGCTCTCTGGGGCAGGGGCCTCCCCCCTTTGCTACCGAGCAGCACCCAGCACAAGGGGGCTCTGCCTCTCAGGGTGACCGGTGGCCCCGGGGCTGCAAAGCGCTAGAATAAGATCCACAGGCCAAGTGTGGCCCCTGTTGCAGGAGTCTCCCCCACCTGCGCCTGGCCCCAGGGGAAGCCAGATCTGGGGAGAGGCTCGGGGATGCGCTGTGGCACCTTGGCCCTGCAGGGCCCATCCCCGCGGCTGCTGGGCGCACGGAGCAGGGTAATTGGCGATCGAGTCCAGGTGCAGGCGGGCCCGTGCAAAGGGCGGCGCGCGCTCCACCCTCCCTATAAGCGCCCTGGGCAGCCCGGCTGCTCCGGGGCCTCTCGCCATGGCTGTCGCGGAGCTGTATGTGCAGGTAGGTGCCGCACCCCGGGGGGCTGCCAGCCGCGCGCCGCCCCGCGTGCTGAGCACGGTGCGCTCCGGGCCTGGGCGTGCGCCACAAGGGGCGGGATCCCTGGGGCTGGCAGTGCCCGGGGCGGGCTTCTCCCGAGCGGGGGCAGGGCTCTGCGGGCCCCCGTGTCGGTCCCGGCGGTGGCTGCGCTGCTGCAGAGCCCCCCCCCCCCCCCCCCGGACTCTGTTACTTGCGCCAGTGGTGCTGCAATTTCAAACAGTGAAAATAGCAGCTCGGGAGCTGCGCCAGCGCAGGGACGCGGCTATTTTCAATGGAGGAGGCACCGTTAGTTCAGCAGCCCTGCCTGTCTGTAGGGGTGGGAGAATCCCCAGAAGAGGCAAGTCGGTAAACCATCCCAGCCACCCCCTGGGGGCACTTACAGTCTAGGGGCTGAGCCCATTTGGGGTCAGGGCTCAGGGCTTAATGACTGACCCATTCATGTCCTGCTGCAACTCTCTGCAGGGGCTTCAAATGTGCCACCTGCGGCCCTAGTGAACTCCCTGGGATTGGGGGCTTGGTTGCTATTTTTGTGCTCATAGAAATGTGGGGCTGGTAGAGACCTCGAGAGGGCACCTGGTCCTGCCCTCTGTGCTGAGGCAGGAGCCTGTGACCCTAGACTGGCCCTGGCTGGGGTTTGTCCAGCCTGGTCTTAAAACCTCCAGTGTCAGTGATTCCACAACCTTCCTGGGCTGCTCCTTCCAGAGCTGGAGGAGCCTTAGACTGAACAAGATTTTCCTAAGGTTTAACTGAAACATTGTGGCTGGTTAAGCCAATTATGCCTTGTGCTAATTTCAGTGGACATGGAGAACAATCGATCAGCATCTTTTCCTAACAACCCTTAAGTTTTTGAAGACTGTTCTCAGGTTCCCTGTCCAGTTGTCTTTTCTCAAGACTAAACATGGCTGGATTTTTTTAACCTTTCCTCTGAGGCCGTGGCTCTGGAACCCTTTTAATAGTGAGGGTGCTGAAAGCCAGCCCCCTTACCACTGTCCATGCCCCCCCCAGCTGGGGCTGGGAGCAGTGTCTGGAATGGGGGGCCCAGACAGGGGTAAGGAGGCAAAGGCTGTGGGGGGGGGAGCGCATGGGGCCTGCAGTCGGGACCCCTCATGCAGGGTCAGTAGCTGGCTGGGGCCCTGAGAGCAGAGCCCAGGGCATAGGAAGCGGGGCTGGCAGCTAGGACCCCGGTGCAGAGCGCAGGGCTGGCAGCTGGGGAGTGAAGGCTTGGGGCCATTGGCCCTGTGCAAAACTCAGGGGGGCTGCAGCACCCCCACACTGCTAGTTCCCATGCTTATGCTCTGAGGTCAGGTTTTCTAAACTTTTTATTATTTTTGTTGTGCTCCTCTGGGCTTTTTCCACAACTCTGTGTGGTACCCAAACTGGACCTATGGTTGACTCCCTCACAGTCTGACGGTGAACCATTGATAACTACTGTGTCTTTCAGCTACTTGTGCCTCCACCTTGTAGTAATTTCATGGTGCTCACATTTCTCTAGAATGTTGTGTGAGCCTGTGTCAAAAGCTTGACTAAAATCAAGACCTGTCATGTCCGCTCCTGCCCCCTTTGTCATAAATGTTCTTGACAAATACAGACTGGCCGTTGCTTATAACCCTGTTGCCCTCCAGGTGCTGACAGACGGATTGGTTAATAATTTTCTCCAGTATCTTTTGAGGAATTGAAGTTAGGCTGACTGGTCTGTAATTCCCTGGGTTCTTTATTCCCCCTTTAAAGCTAGGTGCTGTGTTCACCCATCTGCAGGCCCTCTGACATCTCCCCTGTCCTCCATACGCTCTCAGGGGTAGTTGCTTCAGCTAGTTCCTTAAGTACCCTGATCTGAATTTCATCAGGCCCTGCTGACTTGCCTCACTATCCTTTAGCCCGTTCTTCCCCTGTTTCGGCTTGTGTTCCTTCCCCCTTGTTAATATTAATAGAGTGTCAGGTCATCGCAGCTATTTAGTGAGGACTGAAGCAAAATAGCCACCAACACCTCCTCTGCCTTGATGTTCTCAGTTATGGATGTCAGAGGTGCTGGAACGGTTTGTATAGTGGGGGTAGGGTTGCCGACTGTCTAATCACACAAACTCAAACACCCTTGCCCCGCCCCACCCCACCCCATCTCCGAGGCCTTGCCCCACTCACTCCATCCCCCTTTCCTCAGTTGCTTGCTCTTCCCCACCCTCACTCACTTTCACTGGGCTGGGGCAGGGGCTTGGGTGGAGGGAGGGGATGTGGGCTCTGGGCTGGGGCTGAGTGTGAGAGGGAGATCTGGGCTGAGCCCAGGGCAGGGAGTGTGGGCTCTGGGAGGGAGTTTGGGTGCAGGAGGGGGCTCTAGGCTGAGGTTGGGGTGCAAGAGGGGGTGATGGGGTGCAGGCTCCGACTGGGTGGCACTTACCTCTGGCAGCTCCTGGGCAGTGGCACAGCAGGGTTAAGGCAGGCTCCTTGCTTGCCCTGGCCCTATGCCGCTCCAGGAAGCAGCCAGTATGTCCCTTGAGGGGCAGGGGGTCTCCATGCACTGCCTCTGCCTGCAAGCACTGCCCCTGCAGCTCCCATTGGCTGCATTTCCTGGCCAATGGGAACTGTGGGGGTGGTGCCTGCAGGCAGGGGCAGTGCATGGAGACCCCCCCCCACACACACAGGGGCATGCTGGCTGCTTTCTGAAGCAGCACAGGGCTTGGGCAGGTAGGGAGCCTGCCTTAGTCCCGCTGTGCTGCAGGACTTTAAGCAGGCTAAAATCTCCCAGAGTGGCTTCAGTAGCCTCCAGGAGATAGAGCCTGATTCTGGGAGACTCCTGGTGAAAGCAGGAGGGTTCGCAACCATAAGGGGGCAGGGGCTGAGAACCATTGAACCAAACTGTAAATCCTCTATGATAAAACCACTTCAAGCCAGGGGGTGCAGCAGTGCCCCAAGTTCCTGCACCTATGGAGGACTTGGAGTTTCTTTTGTCTTTCTCTGGCTTTTGATGTATTTAAAGCCCCTCTTACTGCCTTTTATGCCCCTTGCTCAGTGGACCTCATATTGTACCTCAGCCTAGTTGACTTTTAGCTATACACACTTGAGCTGCTATTTTATTTATACTCCTTAGCAGTTTGGCTGCATTTCCACTTTTTGTAGGATTTGCCCTTTGGGTTGTTTTCAAGTCACTAAAGAGCTCCTGAGGAGCCATGTTGACCTCTGATTGTTGTTCCTGCCTCTCCCTTGGATTGGCGTGGTGGGCAGTTGTGCCTTTTGTCTCCTTGAGAGGCTACTGACTCTCCTCAACACTTTTATTTCCTACTTTCTGTTATCCCTGCTGCTCCAAAGCAGCTGAGAGATGCGCTCATATGGACAGTACCAGGGATGCCAAAGCTGGGGCGTGGCACCTTCCTGCAGCTAAACCTTTGGCCTGCTGGATGGCATGTCAGGCCCAAGGGCTGATGTCTGTTTGAAACTGCCATGCTGTTAGGCAAATCGTGTTGGTCTGTTACAGGAGGCAGTGAGACATGGCACTTGCTTATTGCTCTCCATTGTAAAAATTTTGCACTTTAAAAGGTACCCTGGCTTAGCTATGTTGGTCAGCGGTGGGGTGGGGGCAACCCCGCCCAGGGACATTGCTACGCTGACAGTGTAAATACCGTATGCTGCCAGAAGAGGGCTAACAGCATTCAGGGTGCTGATGATCCTACCCCAGTGGAAAAACGCCTGTCGGCGTATGCTGTGTCTACACTTGGAATTACATTGGCGTGGGCTCTGTAGTATAGACAGAGCATCCCGAGCCCCCCTGTACTCTCTCCATAGCATTGCTAGGGGCTCGGCATAGGTGGCAGGGAGTGGGCAGTTACAATGATCTGCCCCAGCCCACCCACTAAAACGTCCGAGTGATGCCCTAAGTTAGGGCCCTGTCTTGCTGCCGTCCAACATTGTCTGCTTGGGGAGGCGAACAGCAGCATCCAGCTCACGTCATTGGCAGGTGACAAGCTGGGCTGGCAATGACCGTTCCCACCCACTTCACCCCAATAGCCTAGACCTGAAGAGCCAAATGACCTGGCCTAGTGCCGAACATCCAAGCCTCCTGGAGAGGGAGGGCTGTGGGCAAGGCGCGGTGCCTGTGGGCATCAAGGGTGCGGCCTTCAGCACTGGCCTATCGGATCTGAAGTCCCAAAGGCACAAATTAGAAGTCTGGCCCTGTTGCTAAAAGCCCTCCTCCTGCCCCCACCATCTCCTCACTCTGGCTGCCCTGTGTTCCTCCCCAGCCAGGGAGCTAGCGGACCGGCTGTGCTCTGTGCTGGCTTTCCTGTAAACCTTGTGAGATATTGTTACAGGCTCCTAGAGGCAGTGCTCTCTCGAACAACTTCTGCTCCGTGGGAGACTGGAGTGAGTCTCGTTCAGACCCCAAACTTGAGAAGTTCCTCTTCTAGAAGCATTCAGCACACACACTATTTCTCTTCTACTCAACTTCAGCATCCTTCTCCCCTGGGCTTGGGCAAGCGCCCAGGTTTGCTGTTGGCTTGTGCTGAGTGCTGGGATATCGGTTCTCGCAAAAAAGCTGGAGTCTTGTTTAACATTTGTACAATGCTCGGCAATAGACTGATCCCTTGTCTCTGGGGAAAGTAGCACAAAGCAAATGACCGTTTGGCTTGAGTGTCCCTTTCCCCCTCCCCCACTTCTTAAACCTGCTTGAGACTCTTGAGTATCCGGAGACTGTTATTGCTCATCACCAAGGAGTGGATGCTGTTAAAACTATTCTGACCTCTGGCACCTTTACAGACACTAAGGAATTGTCGGCCTCCAAGAGGGTCCCGGTTTTGTGCTCTGTGTGGGAGCTGGCCCATCCAGCTGCTATATTGCATTGCAATGTCTAAAATTCCTCAGACATGCCCCTCCCAGTACTCTGCCACAGGGGTGGGGTGGGGTTAAGGGAAGGTTAGTGGGAAAGGAGGTGGGTTAATGGGGTCAGGAGTAGGAGTTTATAAGGCACTTTTGCAAAATGTGCACCAGGCTATGGAACCGACTGGTGCAAGGGATCACCATGGCGGGAGGTGCCTTGTGAGCCAAATGCCAAACAAAGACCTTAACCCTCCCACTAAGCCCATGACTTCCTCTCCTCCAGACTTGTGGGGGGAGTTGACCGAGCTGATGTGGCCTGTGGTGGCAGAGATGGCTGGAGAGTAAGTGTGACATGGTGGTCAGGGCACTGCCCTGGGACTTGAGAGAAGCATGTTCCATTCCCTGCTCTGCCACCGACTCCCCATATGACCTTGGTTAAGTCACTTTGTGTGTCTGCATCCTATCTGTGCAGTGAGGATAATAGGGCTGTCCTGCCTCCCAGGGGTGCTGAGGATAAATACACCAGAGTGAGGTGCTTCAATACTACAATAATATGGGAGAAGCAGCTAAGTACCTAAGATAGCTGACTATAGAACAGAGGCTGGACAGTAGCCCAAGGACTTCTCACCCCAAGTTTAGAACCCCCCTAAACGAATGGCAAACTCCAGACCTTGGTGGAGCATGTGGGTATCTGGGGACCATGGGTCTGTTTCTAGCTGAGGATGCAACTGTTCCTTGCAGTCTGCCGGCCAAAGCAGAATGACCAGTGCCACAAATAAGCTGCTGCCTCTGATAACTCAGTGCAGTATAACTTCTGATGACTCAGGATGCTTCGAGCCTCTTGGAAGGCCTGTAAGGTCATCTCTGGCATGGTACGGTCTGGTTAAGTTACAGCCTGGGCTTTTCGACAAGCCTTTGCATTATAATTAGGGCTTCCAGCTGTTGGTATGAGGCCATCTGTGGTTAAGAGCCGGGGGCGTTGTCTGAGGCAAAATCCTGCTCTAAGAAAATCACGTGTCCATCCCAGACACTGCTAAAATTGCACATCGGAGGGATCTAGCTTACTTCCCCCATTACTGTGGCCTGTTTGCATGTCTCAGAAATTGGGCAGTAAACCGAACCTTCAGTCTCGCCTCCTGGTTCTCATGCATTTGCCCACTGCTGCAATGCAACCTGCCACAGTTCTGTACAAACATGTCCTTAGCCTGCCTGCTCTGAGCGACTCAGGCCTAGAGCTTTAATGTTTCTGGGCTTAGCTGAAGGCCTGTGGTGAGGGGACAAACTCCAGTGAAGATCTGTGTAACCCAGCCTGGCTTGAGCTAAGCTATACAGGAGTCCCTCCCTTTCAACTGTGTCTTCTGGCAGGTCTTTCTGTTTCCTCCTGAGTCAGAGTTCGGATGCTTTCCTTTCCCACCTTAAGCCACCTCATCAAATTGTGAGGCTTAAATAAAAGCAAAACTGTAGGCACAACTTAGAAGAGAATTGTGCAAAATGGAACAGTAACTATGGCTTTGCTCATCTGGCTGGGTAATGTGACCAAAGCACGGGAAGGTGGCCTCTAATCTTGTGTTTAAATGAGATGGAGATGCTACCTAGACACCTGAACTTCAATGATGCTATTAAGTATCGGAGGGGTAGCCGTGTTAGTCTGGATCTGTAAAAGCAGCAAAGAGTCTTGTGGCACCTTATAGACTAACAGATATTTTGGAGCATGAGCTTTCATGGGTGAATACCCACTCGTCGGATGCATGATGAATAGTGATGCTAACGTCTTTGTCCCATCTTAAATACTCGCAGCCTTTCATTGTGGAATTCCAGCATGTTTCCCAGAGCTTCCTCTGACCTCCCAAGCAGCAGCAAACCCTCTATCACTCCCATGGGAAGTGAGACCAAGGGTACATCCAGACTACCCGCTGAATTGGTGGGTAGCGATCGATTTTATTTTTTGGGAAACAATATATCGCATCTCATCTAGACGGGATATATTGATCCCCAAATATGCTCCCGTCGACTCCAGAACTCCACCGGAGTGAGCGGTGGTAGCAGAGTCGACAGGGGGAGCCGCAGACGTCGATTCCGTGCTGTAAGGACCTGAGGTAAATCGATCTAAGATACTTCCACTTCAGCTACACAATTCATGTAGCTGAAGTTGCGTATCTTAGATGGATACCCCCCCCAGTGTAGACCAGCCCTCGTTGCTCACATGATGGAAATACCATTGTTTGAGTGACACCTGTGTTCTTTGAGGCAGCCTATTCTTACTCAACCAGAACTCTCACCACAGGAAGGCCTATCCCAGAGCTGGCAATTGGGGGCATGTTGGCCCATTCTCAACCATGGCTAATATTTCATAGAATGTGACTTACTAGTCGAAAAATTCAGCAGATGGGGAGTGAAGTCGTCAGCTGATAGAACGTGATGTGATTATATCCTGCAAAATTGGTGAGAGGAGATGGCAGTGGAGCATATAAACCTAAGAAAAGTCTGGGGCATGGACATCTGTCTCTTGTGCCCCATATTGAATGCCACTCCTGCTTACTATGTTCCATCTCAGCAATTATAAAATACTGATGCCTATTTGAGGTATTTCTCCCTTCCACAAAATGTATATGCCCAGCAGTGGGTTCATACACGTTAGTTCCTTTCTGAAAATTTAATTACCATGCAAATGCAATTAGACCCTGTGTTCAGGCCAGCGTGGATTGATTTTTCCAGGCTGGAAACATTGATTTAAATGATAGATTTAATCTTGTCTTGCATTTGTTCTTTTCAGTTTCTTTCCTAAAGAAAGATTAACCCTCATTGGTTGGTAACCATTAGAACATGTTGATTTGCAGGTAAATATTAACCAGGAGCAAATGCTATCACTATACACACTTATTCAGATTCTTCACACTAATATTTTTGTTAGAAAATGGTGAATGATACATTTCTTATTTACTGGAGCACGGTTAGTTTGTGATTTGTGTCTGGTTGTATTTGGATGGAAATGCAATTAAATGCACATCAGCATTTTCAAATTGTTAGTGAAATAAAAATAGGGCTGGATACATACTTTGAGAAACTTCCTCCTTTATATATTTTGCATTTTAAAACTTTATTTTGATTTTATTGCTCAGTTACTGAATTGGACTGAGTTCTGGTCACCATTGTCCTTCAAGGATTTAGAAGTAGTAGATCTCATCCTCTCATCTAGTTTTTACTCTTGGAGTGGAAGACAAGCTTTCTGATTCTTCTCCATCTCCCTCCAAACTCCCAGCTGGTTTCTTACCTTCGTGTGAACTAGTCATTGAACTGAACTAATTGAATGAACTGAAGTGAAGAAAACACTTGTCTCTTCTGCAGGTGCAGAACTATTGCTGTCAAAAGCTGCTTCAGCTAACTCTGGTTCCAGGTGCTTAGCAAATGACTTCCACAAGTTCACTTTCTTGAAAACTTGGCAGCTGCCAAGTTTTAGTTTAAATAACTAACTTTGTAATGGATTATAATATCCTTAGACTGTAGTGTAGGTTGTTATAACTTCACATTTAATTTTAAATAGGTTTTGATTTTTCAAAATCATCATGGGGTGTGTTTTTTAGTTTGGACTAGGGTGGGTAACTGCTACGTGAAACAGGCAAAACCCATGGAGCTCTGACTCTATATAGCAAATGTGCCCAGCTTGAGGTTCTATAGTTTACAACTGAGTCTGTATCTTGAGCGATTGATGATTTAAAATTGGCATATTCACTCCTGCGTCTCGGAGCATGTCCTCATTTTAGCACTGTTTAAAGCACTGCCCCCCCCCAGCTGCTCTTTGTTGTATTGGGGTGGGGGAATCAATGGTGAAGTAGGGAAATACTACAAGCGAGATCAAAGGACTTCTTGTGATCAGTTTTGTTGAACGTGCGTAATGCTGTAGAGGGGATTGAACCTTGATGTTTAGCTTACGAGTCTCTACTGCATGAGCTAAAAGCCACAGGCTCTTTCAGACTCCTTCTTTAGAAGGTTTAGGTGCCACAAGAAGAGGGCAGAGTACAACACCAAACAGGCATGCATTACACATGCTCAACTCCATCAAATCATAGAATATCAGGGTTGGAAGGTATCTAGTCCAACCCCCTGCTCAAAGCAGGACCAAACCCCAGACAGATTTTTGCCCTAGATCACTAAATCAGCCCCTCAAAGATTGAACTCAACCCTGGGTTTCCTTTTCTTGCAGATTAAGACTTGCAATATTTATCTCCATATAGTGTATCACTTAGAACTGGAAGGGACCTTGAGTCCAGTCCCCTGCCTTCACAGCAGGACCAAGTATTGTCCCTGACAGATTTTGCTCCAGATCCCTAAATGGCCACCTCAAGGATTGAACTCTCAACCTGGGGTTTAGCAGGCCAATGCTCAAACCACTGAGCTATCCCTCCCACTCCACTTGAAGGATAAGAGCAGTGGGTGCTCCACATCTCAGACCTGCCCCAGAACCACAACGCTTGCCGCTGTGTGTTTAAAAATCCCCTAGTGCACTTTGATTTGCTTGTGCTTGAAATGGGATTAAAAGGCTTTGGCCAAAGTGGTTCTGGTGTTTCCAGCAACAAGCTTAGGAAACCATTCCTTGCCCGTGTCTCTTTGTTTTTTTTTAACTTATATACTTACATGGTCTCATTGCAAAGTTCTGGTACAGCTGCTTTGCAGCATGGCCTTGAAATTTGGCATGAGTAGGGGAAGGGGGGTCACCGTGGTGTCAGGGACCTTTTGCTGCCCCCATAAAGTGCTCAAATTGTCAGAACTAAAACCTCTGAGAACTTAGTTTGTTTGGTCACGCTCTCTCGTTAGTTTTTCAGCTCAGATGGTCTGCCCTGATCGTCTTCCACTTTGGGGCTGAGCAGGACTCTCCCTGCAGTTGCTCCTCCTGGCACCAGAGATGCGTCTGTACCGCAGCTGAACCTGAGCTGGTGCTGAGCTTGGACCCTGTGAGGTGGGAGGGTCCCAGAGCTTGGGCTGCAGCTCGAGCCCAGAAGTCTACACGGCAGTGAAACAGCCATGCAGCTGAAGGCCTGCAAGCCTGAGTCAGCTGGTGTGGGCCAGCTGCAGGTTTTTTTAACTGTAGTGTAGACAAACCCTGAGGCTCCAGTCACTAGAACTGAGAGCTGGGAAAATCTCTCCTGTGCTCTGTGCCCCCTGCAAACAGCCTGGCTGAAATGCAGAGCAGGGAAGTGAGCTGCAGGACCCAGTAGGAAGGGGTCAGTAGGGTGGGTGGGGTTGGGAACAAGAGCCAGGGGATGGGACAAGCTGGGGGCAGAAGGGTCAAACTGCCAGAGCACATTTTTCCCCCAATACAACCAGGAATTAATCCAGAAGTTTTTCAAACAGCTGTGAAAGCCAGTGGCAAACTGTTGCCATCTCCCTCTAGTGGCTGATAATATAGAAGATAACCTACTACTGCTATCGGTTACTCCATTAGCTCTAGCTGGGACTGAGTTAGATTGCATGGGTAACCTAAACTCTAGCATTTCCCAACATTGAAATGCTTACCTTTGCAACCTAAATATTTTCAGCACAGGGTTTTGGGATATAATGCCATACACAACCTGTGTAGTTTTAAAAAATAAAAAAAAAAGCTGTTCTAAGTCTTCTTCTAGACTTAACTACTCACTGCTTGTTTTGTTAACATTTTATTAACATGTGTCTTACACGCTGCAGAAACACTTGCTCTGAGCCAAGGTACATTTTTGCTGATTTTGCAAATCTGTGAAATTTGCAGCCCCTATTTCTAGCAACAGGCAGGCAGGAGCCAGCTGGGAGCATGATATATTACTGGCCTTGCAAATCTAAAATAGACTGTACAATGTACAGAATTGTGGGGTTTCTGCACGGGGCTAAAACTCCTCCCATAGCCTATCCTTGAAAGCTGGGCTGTATGTATTGGGAAAGGAGCTTTCCTTGGACTACAAAAGGACTCTGGTTTCTCTTATGAGGTGTTAATCTGGGTGGGTAGATGTACATTTTGTAGAATTTCCGGGTGCCAAGGAATATAGCCACACTAGTTCCTAATATCCAAAGAGAAACTTAATTAGTAGGAATTGATTGTGCAGAATAAAGAAGTGGGCTCTAGTGATGAGGGCCAGCTTTAAGCCGATTCCCTGGAATCGGGCCCCACACCCGGGCCCAAGAGGGCCCCATGCCTTAGGCATCTTTTCTCTTTTTTTACTCACCCAGCAGCAGGGGGTTCTGTTCCAGGGCTTCAGTGGCATTTTGGCGGTGAAGGGGGGAGGGTCCTTCGGTGCCACAGAAGACCTGGAGCAGACCCCCCCCCCACCGCTGAAGCCCTGTACTGCTGCCGTTCATAAAGCTGGCCCTGCTAGTGACTAGAGCAGGGGCTGACTGGAACTCCTGGCTTCATTTCTGCTCTGCCACTGACTTCTCTGGGCCTGAATTGCCCTTAGCCTGCACTTCGTATCACGTTCATCACTGCCCTGTACTCCATATGCCCAGATACGTCAGGCCCTCAGACTGCAGTTTCCTTTCTGTAAAATAGGGCGCTGGGACTCCTTCCACAGAGAGCTGTCTGCTATAGCAATGCAGTTGCATTAGCTCTTCAAATGGGGCACTGCATCAGGTCTTGGTGTTACAGGTTGGATCACAGAAGCCCCCTTGGCACTGATGCCTGATGTGCTGAGACTACCTCTGAGGCTGTTTTCCCTGGGACTTGGGTATCCTGTCTTGTGGAGTCAGACATGCTGGCCTGCTGCAAACACAGACCCAAGTCTGAACCATGTCCCCCAAAAGCTACAGGCTTAACTGAAAACTGTCTCCAGCACCAGATACCCCAAATTAATCTGTTAGACAGGGTAAACTCATAAATTGTTCACCTTCTGTAACCATGATAGAGCTATGCACAGCTGTTTGCTCTCCCAGGTATTAATACTTGCTCTGGGTTAATTTAATAAGCAAAAAGTGATTTTATTAAATATAAAAAGTAGGATTTAAGTGGTTCCAAGTAATAACAGAGCAAAGCAAGTTACCAAGCAAAATAAAACATGCAAGTCTAAGCCTAATATAGTAGGAAACTGAATACAGATGAAATCTCCTCAGATGTTCCAATAAGCTGCTTTCTCAGACTAGACTCCTTCCTAGTCTGGGTCCAGCAATCACTCACACCCCTGTAGCTACTGTCACTTGTTTCAGTTTCTTTCAGGCATCTCTTTGGGGTGGAGAGGCATCTTTTGAGTCACACACATACAGACAGCATAATCATAACCAGCAAACTACAACCTTCCCATAGACACCCCACTTGGCTTCCTCTGTATAAGAACTGGTGCAACCATAGGACCCTGTTGCAACAATGATCTAGACAGTCACAGTTCATGTCACACTTGGCTCATAATCGGGGTTAGTAGGCCAGCCTACAAAAACTGGCTACAGGCTTAGTTCCTGTGCTGCTTTTGTCTGGTAATCAGCTGAGCTCAGAGCTGGGGGAGCTCCTCTGTGTGTGCAGCCTTGCAATGTAAATTCTTGGTCATGATTTGATAACCAAGTTCTATAAATCTTCTCAGCAGTTCAGGGTTGTGCTATTTGGTCTTCTGCATGTCTGCGTTAGAGAACTGCTAATTAACTTGTGCTCCGACTCACCTAAATGGGATAATGCTCCTTTTAGCTGCTTTTGCTGAATTGACTCCCCCAGTGAATGCTCTGGGGCCTCAGTGGTGAAAAGGGACATGGGAAGTGACCTGCTCGGAGACCTTGTCCTTCAGAGAGCTCAGAGTTCGGCTTTTGCTCTAGCATCGCATTTTCTGTGGAGTCGGTTTAGTGTCCGTGAAGTAACTGCTGTGTGGAGAGCCAGAAGGCACCGTTGTCTGACCACCTGCATGACACAAGCTATAGAAATTCCTGAACAAATTCCTCCGAGCACAAGCCGATCTCTTTAGAGCAGTTGGGATTTTTGGAACTTCCAGTGGTCGGGGATCCCTCCCAACCCTTGATAAAGAATTCAAGGGTTAATTATCTTACTGTTCAAAACTTGCACCTTATTTCCGGTCTGCCTAGCTCAGGGGTCGGCAATCTTTCAGAAGTGCTGGGCCGAGTCTTCATTTATTCACCTTAATTAAAGGTTTCGCGTGCCGGTAATACATTTTAATGTTTTTTTTAAAGGTCTCTCTCTCTCTGTCTATATATTACATAACTAAACTAGTGTTGTATTGTAAAATAAATAAGGTTTTCAAAATGTTTAAGAAGCTTCATTTAAAATTAAATTAAAATGTTGATCTTACGCCACTGGCCCACTCAGCCTACTGCTGGTCTGGGGTTCTGTTCACCTAGGCCGGCAGCGGGCAGAGCAGGGCCTGCAGCTGGGACCCCGACTGGCAAGGGTCCAGCAGCCAGAACCCCAGACTGTCAGTGGGCTCAGCCCACTGCTGCTCAGGGGTTCCATCTGCTGGACCCGCTCAGCCCGTTGCCGGTCTGGGGTCCCAGCCCTGCCCACATACAGCGGGTACCTACCTTCTCCCTGGTTCTGGCCCATTCTCTTCCTCTCTCTGCACTGAGCTAGGGTGGGAGTGGACTGAGCACAGGGCTGGGGTGAAGGATCTGGCCAGGAGGTAGAATGAGGGAGGGGGCTCAGGGTTGGGGCAGGAGGTTTGGGTATGGAGCACTTACCTGGGCAGCTCCCATTTGGTGTGAAGGGTGCAGGTGGGAATGTGGGGGGGGAGGGGTGCAGGAGCTCCCATTTGGTGCTCTGGGTGGGGATGTGTGGGGGGTTCAAAAGTCAGGATGTGGGGGGTGCATGGGGTGTGGAGGGGCTAGGGGTATGTGTGGGGGTGCCAGTCAGGGCTGGGGTCATGGGGGTGGTAGTGGTGAAGGAGTCAAGCAGAGGGCTAGGTGTGTACGAGGGGGTACAAAGCTCAGGGCATGGGCCTGGGGGGTGGGTGGGGCTGTGGGGCTCAGGGCAGGGGCCTGTGTGTGGGGGGGTGGGGGGTCAGGGCTGGGGAGAGAGTGTGAAGGGGTCAGGGCTGTGGGGCTCAGGGCAGGGGCCTGTGGGGGGTGTGCATGGAGGGGGGGGCAGGTCAGGGGACTGGACGGGATATACCCCTATTCCACCCCACCCCTTCCCAAGGCCCTGCCTCTGCTGCTTCTCTGCCTCCACCAGGAGCAGTGAGCATGCTGACTCTGCTCCTTCCCAAGGGCCACCAGCTGATCGGCTGGCAGGGAGGGAGGGATGGGGAGGAGGAGAGGCAGGAATCCAGCACACTGTGGGAAGAGGCAGGGGGGCTGGCAGGACCAAGCTTCTGCCCCTTGCCCCCATGGGGAGGGGTGGAGGGAGCAGGGGGTGGAGAAGAGCAGGCCAGGCTGGGGGCTGGGCAGGATTTTTAATGGCATTGTGCTGTCTGCCAGGACTCCGGCAGGCAGCAGCGTGCCATTAAAAATGGGCTTGCGCGCTGTCCCTTTTGGCGTGTGTGCCATAGGTTGCCGGCCTCTGGTCTAGCTTTGGCATCCAGCTGCTGGATAGTGGTGGTTGTTTCTCCGCAAGATGGAAGAGCCAAGTCAAGTCTTTCTCCATGTGGGTACTTGTAGGCTGAGAGAGTTACCCCTGAACCTTCTCTTAAGCTAAGTAGATAGACACAAGGAGCTCATTCGCTCTAAGGCCGGTTTTCTAACCCTTTAATCATTCTCGTGAACCCTCCCCAAATTATCAACATCCTTCTTGAATTATGGGGACCAGGACTGGACACAGGATTCCAGCAGCTTTCGCACCAGAGTCAAATACCCCTCTGCTTGAGATTCCCCTGTTTATGCGTCCAAGGATCCTGCTAGCCCTTTGACCACAGTGCTGCGCTGGGATGTGGTGGTCAGCTGATTATCTGCCATGACAGGACTGGCCAGGAGGTGGTTTTCAAAAATGGCCACAGTTGGTGCCGACAACTGTTGGAAAGGCGTTTAAGAGAATCTCTAAATAGAAGCGGTTAGGAGATCTAATCTGGAGGGTGCAGACTCTAACCTGCTTAATGCTGAAGTTTATTTCAGAGCAAGGTGCAACTTTTGATGCTGGCCACAATCCGAGACTGAATACTAGACAAACGATCTGGTCCAGTTGGACTGTTCCCAGGTTTCTAACCTAAAAAAGTCCATGACAGATTCTTCTTTCATGGAAACTTCCACCTGATTTCTTTGCGCTTGTGGGCTTCATACTGTGGGAATTGTCATTTTTTTTTCCAGAAGGGCTTTTCCCCCTCCTCCACCTCCACCCCCCAAAAAGTCCAACCTGCTGATATTTCTGTATTGGAAAAATTGCAAGAACTAAACCTCTTGGGTCTCGCTGAAAGACCTGCATGCAGCTCCCTTCCGAGGAATAAGAGCTCACAGCTGAAGGGTGAATTAAAGATGATGCTATGAGAAATTTAGAGTAATAAATTATTAACATATAGATGAATCTCTTATAGTGACCTACATGATACTAATTGGTCTCCTCTAAGCATCAGGCTCACCCTGGGGCAACACCTGCTGAAATGAAACTTATGGGCTGTTTTAATGGTGCTTTTCTGAGCTTCAGATGGGAATTTTTGTTTGTCACCCCAGTTTGTGGGAGCCCCCAAGCAAATGCTGGCACAGATGTGCTCAGGACCTAGGGCACAGCTGGTAATCTAGCAGGCATCACCTTTCCTTGTGGTCCTCCCAGCCCCAGTGTCTCTTGCTAACTGAACCTGGAGCTGTTGCTCTAACTGAGAGAGAGCCTGTGTCATAGATATACAGCTCCGGGTAGCGCAAAATCCCTCCTTTATCTGTAAGGGGTTAAGAAGCTCGAATATCCTGGTTGGCAGCTGACCAAAAGGACCAATAAGGGAAGAAGATCCTTTCATATCTGCTGGGGCCAGGGCAGGAAAAAACATCTCCTAAACCCCTACCTGAAATAAGCCCCCAAGATTCCAAAAATTGTAAGTAATAGCAAGGAAATGTGTTGGCTTATCTTTTGTTTTAGCTTGTACATTCAAAGTTACAAAAAACCAGGAAGTTTTGCCTAGTGGGGGATCCTCTTTTAAATCTTATTGCCCTGTAAAATTACCTTCCTTCCTGATTTTAGAGGTGCTGCTTTTACCTTTTATAATAAAGTTCTGCTTTTTAAGAACCTGATTGGTGTTTTAGTGTCCTAAAAACCCAAGGGTCTGATCTGTGCTCACCTTATTTACCTATTTAGTTGGTATATTCTCAAGCCTCCTCAGGAAAGGCGGTGAAGGGGCTTGGAGCTCCTGTTTTCCCAAAATATCCCCCCCCACCAAGTGGTCCTTTTCCTGAATCTTTGTCTAACTCACTTGGTGGTGGCAGCAATACCATCTGAGGGACAAGGAAGAATTTGTACCTTGGGGAAGATGTAACCGAAGCTGGTAGAAATAAGCTTAGGGTGTCTTCATGCTTTGGCAGACCCTCCGCTGAGAAGGTGGCTGCTCATATGTCGGCACTTGAGAATTTCAGTGCCAAGTCAGGCCCCAGATCTGAGCTCTGATTTTAAGAGAACCCAGAGGCCTGTCTGTTCTCTGCCCTTGGCACAATCTCTGACTTTGGCCAGAGGAACGTACCAGCCCACCCCACTCCACAGCACTTCTTATGGCCTTCCAGTCCCACATGTGCATCTCCTCAGGTGATTCCAGTCTGCTGCCTTGGCAGAACAGAATCCAGGAGTCTGCATTGCAGCTGTGCATTGGCCACTGGCGTATGCTCAGGCCTCCGTACCATGGAACGCTGCTGCGGCTGGAGTAGCGGCTCGGGCCATTCCCCCTTTGTGCTCTGCTCCAAAATGGCTCTGTCTCTTCTGGTCTCGGGCATTTCGTGCCCCTGCTCTGTTAGGGCGTCAGCACACCCCCTGCCTGCACAGACTTCGTTCCAGTGGCTCCCTGCGCGGAGTGGCATAACAGACTGCTTTGCTAGGCCCTTGCAGCTGGATGGACATGCCCTGGTACTGCCAATGGCCGTTGCCTTCAAATGGGGCTGGGTGTGCAGGGAGAGGCCTGTCTGCAGTGACTGGCTCGGTTCTCTGCAGATGCTGGGAAGGGCTTTTGTAGGCAAACTGCCAGCTGCCGAGAGGGTTTCTTCCTGTGTGCAGCCTGAGAGCTCGTCCTTGCTGTTCCCCAGTGTTGTAAGAGGAGATTTGTCCCTAGAGCCAGTCTTGGAGCAGGTGGTTTCCCCCGCCTGAGGGGATGGAGAAAGTACAGCCCCTTGGCTCATGCCAGACGGGTCCCAGTCAGCAGCGCTGGTCCTCCTGCTGCAGCCTTGGCCAGCCAGAGCGTGGGAAGGGGGCAAAGCTGGGCTCTTCTCCATGAGTCATTGGTAGCTGAAGTGAGCACTGAGGGGGCATTAAACAGCCTGGAACAAAGGCCACGGTGGCTGTGAACCACCAAAGTTTCAGCTGCCAGAGCACTAAGGACAAAGCCAATGAAAGAGGCTGAATGTCTCAGCCTAAGCCTGCAAGGGGAGCGCGTCTCCCACTGGCCAGTTCTCGTCCTCTTTCCACTGCAGGAACTCAGGTGTCCGCTACCATCCCTGCCCCCGCCTTGCCAAATTCTCCCTGCTACCTTCAGACCCTGGAGATGGCCAGTGAAGAGCACAGCTAGGCTCCCAAGTGACCTCCTGTAGCTGGGTGAAGAGGTTGCCCCTCGTACCTTGGCATCCCTCCACTCACTCATTCAGCCTGGGGGTGGGTTTGGGGGTCTGCACCTGGCACAGCTGCTGTGGGAGGGGCTCAGCGGAAGAAGCCCTGTTCTTCTCTTGTGTCTAATGGTGGCTGCTTGTCTTGTTTCTGGGCTTCCCCCGGCTTTTCCTGCAGGGCACCCGGGTGTGGATCCCTGACTGTCTGGAAGTCTGGAAATCTGCAGAACTAACCAGGGGCTATGAGGAAGGAGACAGCTTCCTCCATCTCCGCCTGGAAGATGGCTCGGTAAGGCAGGGAGCCTTCTGCCCTGCAGGGTCAAGTAGGTGGCACCCCAGCCTTCCACCGCCTCCACACACACTAACTCCAGTGCATGGGGTGCGGGGGGAGACACTGTTCTAAGCTGCATAGCTCCCTGGGGTGGGAGCAGTCCCAGATCCATGCTGCAGGTAAGCACAGTGCAGATGAGCAGGTACTGACAGGGTCTTAGTCTGGTGAAATAGGCACAGCGGGGGCTTCTGTGGTCGGGAGTGGAGCTCTGTCCCATGGAGGGTCCTGTTGTCTGCCCAGTCACTCTGACAAATACACTTTCATTGCGGTGGGAATGGCGTCTGCAGAGCTTGGCAGCAGACTGCTCTCCTGGGGCTGCCTGGAGTTCTGTGTCCAGCCCCCTGCTGCGACCAGGGGAACAGGTGCCCTGGCAGCTTCAGACAGGATGGGGAGTGCCTGGCCTCATTGCAGAACTGGCATCTGTCCTCCAACGCTCCCCCTGCGAATGGCATTCCCCTCTGCCAAGGGCAGGTGCTGCCCTCGGCCCCCGCCGGCGATGCCTAATGTGCCAGTGAATTTCAGGGCACTAGTGCTGGGGAAAGCCATGGGAAGGTCCCCACCTGGTGGTGGTCACTACATCAGTGTACATGAGTGTAGTGTGGGTGCTGAGGGCGGGTTTGGAGAGCAAGATCACCTCACTGCAGTAGCAGCAGCTCCTGTCCTGTGGGACGGGGCCAGGCTCCAGGCATTGCAACCTAGCACCTGGGCTCGCACTGCCGTGCCACTGAGATTTGGTCCCTCCGTCTCCATCTGCAGAGGGATGGACAGGCCAAATGTCAGTGGCATTGCAACCCCACGCACCAGGTTGCAAAGCCCACTCTGCTTGCGGGGTCTCACGAAGCATGTTTGCTGCCACTTCCAATGTGTCACCGACTTGATTCAAAGTCACCACTTCCGTGACCTCCCTGACAGAATCGTAAGCCTGGTCGGAGGGCTTGGCCCTGCCTAAGACAAGCCATGGCTCTGCCTGGCTTCGCTGCTAGAGGGTAACTGCCAATGGCTTGGAGGCTGCTCAGGTACGTCTGACAAGTGCCTCAAAGCATAACTGGACAAAGCAGGTGCTGATGGCTCATCAGGGCCTCCCAGAGGATTCAGGGGGCCTGGGGTATTCAGTTGCGGGGGGGGCCCACCACCCAATTCTCACTGAAGACCCGGAGTGAGTGAAGGACCCCGCTCCAGGGGCCCCAAAAAACTCTTGTGGGGGCCCCTGCAGGGCCTGAGGCAAATTGCCCCACTTGCGCCCCACCCCCCAAGCAGCCCTGTGGCTCACGGCTGGGGCCCTACCAAATTCATGGTCCGTTTTGGTCAATTTCACGATTATAGGATTTTAAAAATAGTAAATTTCATGATTTCAGCTATTTAAACCTGAAATTTCAGGATGTTATAATTGTCGAAGTCCTGACCAAAAAGAAGGGTTTTTTGGTAGAGGGGTTTCCAAAATTATTGTAGGGGGGGTTGCAGTACTGCTACCCTTACATCCGCGCTGCTGGTGGTGCCGCGGCCTTCAAAGCTGGGTGGCTGGAGAGCAGGGGCTGCTGGCCAGGAGCCAAGCTCTGAAGGCCACGCCGCCACCTGTAGCAGTGTGGAGGGCATGGTATGGTATCGCCACCCTTACGTCTGTGCTGCGTCCTGCAGAGCTGGGTCTTCAGTCAGCAGCTGCTGCTCTCCGGCCGTCCAGCTCTGACAGCAGCACAGAAATAAGGGTGGCAATACCATCACCCCCCTAAAATAACCTTGTGATCCCCCTGCAACTCCCTTTTGGGTCAGGACCCGCCGTGAGAAATGCCGGTCTCCCCATGAGATACGTACAGTGTTGGGTAAAAGCGCACAAAAGACCAGATTTCACGGCCTGTCTTGCATTTTTCATGGCCGTGAATTTAGTAGGGCCCTCGTCATGGCTAACTTGGGCTTCCTCACACCTGTTCCTCCAGCACACCGGTACGCAGGGCAACATCCCAGCCTGCTCATCCTCCACCTCCGACTGGCCTGGCAGGTGGCTTTGGGAACAGGCAAATGCCTGTGTTCCTGCGCTAACCCCTTGCCTGCTGCATTGGAGGGAGGGAGTTCTTCCCGGCAGGGTGAGCCGGCATCTCTCCCATGAGGACCCTCAGTCCCTTCTGCAGGACAAAGGGTTGGTTGGCATCCCACCTGTCCTGTGCAGCGCTGCCTGGTCTGGTGACAGTGGCTTAGAGTCCAAGTGGCAGGGGATTGGGGGTGACAGCAGGTTTGGGCTGGGGAGAGCAGCTGCTACTGGGTGGGGGTGACCCAGCCTGGCTTCATAGGAAGCCTCCCAAGTGCCTTCCAGGGGGGCTAGAGCAGTGACTTACACTGTACTGAGGTTGAGGGCACTGGCTCCAGCAAACTCAGCTGTTCTCCATTGGCCTCCTTCCCCATGACAGGAATCAACCTTCCCCCTCAACCCCCAGTGCCCCCAGCTGCCCTTCCTGCGCAACCCCGACTACCTGTCAGGAGAGAACGACCTCGTGGCGCTGAGCTACCTCCACGAGCCGGCCGTGCTGCACACGCTCCGGGCTCGCTTCCTGGAGACCAACACCATCTACACCTACTGTGGTGAGCGCCTGGTCACTGGCTCTCCTGGGACTCTTCTCTGTGGGGGAGTCCTTGAGCTCGGTAACCCGCAGCGCTCCCCAGGGGGCAGGATCCAGCGGCTGGAGGAGGGGAGAGGGAGTCGGACACCGGGGTTCCATGCCTGGCTTTCCAGGTGACCTGAGACCAGACGTGGTCACTGCTTTCTGGCCCTCCACAAATGAGCCTCCTGCTCTTCCTGGGAGGAGTGATCGCCTCTGTCTCCTAGCCCCCCTCCCGCTGTAAAATGGCAGCTGGGGGGATGGTACTGAGGCTCATACCAGTCCCCCAGTGATGGCCGCACACATCAAATACCTGCCATGGCTCACTTCAGTGCTGGCTCAAATGCCGCCCCCTCACCCCAAGCTTAATCTGAGCTGCTGGGGGATCCCTCTCACGGCATCTCCTGCTCCGCTCCTCTGCTCGTGGCTGGGTTTGAATGTCCTCCCTCCTGCCCCCAGGTATCATCCTTCTCGCCATCAACCCTTACAAGCAGCTGCCCATCTACGAGGAGCCAGTTATCTATGCCTACAGTGGCCAGAACATGGGTGACATGGATCCCCACATCTTCGCCGTGGCCGAGGACGCGTACAAGCAGATGTCCAGGTGAGCAGAGCTCTGGCAGGTAGCACCTGGCATGCTGTGAAATACGCATCCCTGGCTGGCTTCTTGTCCTGCTGGAGTGATTGGTGCAGAAGAACCCCCCCACTTCTCTGGACCCCAGGTCCTTCCAAGCTCCATCCCCAGGGATGGGCTATTGTTGCTGATTAGCTACAAACAGGACTTAAGTTATGTTGAGCGCTGGGATCTCGTGATGGGGTGAAGTAGGCCCCCTGCTGGAGGCCTCAAGGTCTTGCCACGCCCTGCCCCAGAAAAGGACAGTGGAGAGAGTCCTCCAAGCTGCCTAGAGAGGCCCAGCAGGCACATATAAAAGGAGCTGCAGGGCCAGCGTGAGTTCAGTCTGCTGGCAGGGACTGGCAGAGCACGAGGTGCTCCTGGCTGGCTGCAGGGGCTGGACAGATGAGGCAGCTAAACAGGGACAAGGGGAACCTGAGAATAGCTCCTGGCTGGCTGCTGGGACTAAGCAGGCAGTTGCTGGCAGGGACCATGGGAGCAAGGATGGAGATCCTGGCTGGCTGCTGGGACTTGGGCTGTGGGGAAGTGACCTAGGGAAATGTTGAGCAGCAGTTGTTAAAAGGATGCAGCACAGGGTTTAAAGGGTCCCTGCTTTGGGACTCAGAGCAGTGGGTTGCACCAGGGGAAGTGGCTATGCCCTAAGGAAGGGAATTGGAACTGCAGGACCAGCACCCCAGGGAAGGGGCTGACTCCACGAACTGAGCCCAAGAGGGGTGGCTCACAGGAGGGCTGGAGTCACTGAGGACTCAGGTAGGGGGCAAGGAGTCCCCAGGGAAGAAGCCTTCTGGGCACTGCTCAGCTCCAGAGTAGGAGCCTTGCAACCCTGCTGGACCAAGCAGTACTGTGATGGGCCCTGCTGGACTGGTGAAAGGCTGAGCCCGGAGAGGGCTGCAGGACAGTGGGGACACTTGGGACTGTGCACCCCAGAAGGGGTGGGTTTGTTTGTCCCACCCATGGACAGAGTGACTCAGCCCTCTGGCTGAGTCACCAAAGACCCTCCTGACAAGTGCAGCGGCCAACAGGGAGCTCTGTGAGCGGAGAAACTGCAGGCACGTGCATGCTCCAGCAGGGGGTGCTTGCAAGAGGTGGGTGCCACCCCTTTGCAGATCTCAAGTAATGTTACAGATCAGGAATCCTGGCTGGGGGTGGGAAGCATAGGGGATCTCCTAGTCTCCATATTGTGAGCTGCTCAGAGCAACTGAACAAGAAGTGAGACTGGGCTCAGGGGAGAAGTGTTCCACAGCTGGAAAGGTGTCGGGGAGGCGAAACAGAGTCCAAGGGCCTGGAACTTGGCTGGATGGCGCCCTGGAGCGAGCCTGTGGGGCATGACCAGCAGTGCCCAACCTTGGCCAATGGGAGGAACCTGGTGGCCCATCTGAGCAGCGCAGAGCATGGCGGGGTTTTCAGAGGCTGAAGGGCAGTTGAAGCCAAGCATCTGCCTTTCTGAAAATCCCAGCCTCTGAAAAGGCCCAGCGCGTGGCTCAGCTGGGCTAAGACTGAGCAGCAGAGCAGTGCCCTGGGGAGAAATCCCATAGAAACTAATAGAATGGAAGCAGTGGGAGTCCCCAGAAATTTCTCTCTCTCTCTCCAGAATTTAATAGTGGGAGACCCGTTCTGTTTGGGCCAGTCTGCAGCAGGGGCCGTGGCTCTCTAAATCCTTGAATTGACCATCTGTGTGGGTGCGGAAGTCTAAAGAAATTGCTGCACAACAAACTGGTTCCTTGGCCTTTTGTCTGCTCCCTTGAAGCATGTGGCGCTGATCAGTTTGGGGGTGGGAACATGACATGTGGTTTGAGGGAAGTTCTCAGCAAGTTCTGATGGCTCAGTAACCTGATGGGTCCACATGTGTTGACACACATGCGACTGCCTGTATGTGGTACTCAAGCTGGGGGGGGGTTGAAGCTAGTTCGTACGACCCTGTTCTAGAGGGAAGCGTGGGAGCGTCTGCCTTCAAGGTACATCTCCAGTGTAGGTGTCGCTTCCTGCTGGGGGAGATGTACCCACGCTGGCTCAGACCAAGCCAGCCTGCTAAATATAGCAGGGTGGCTGTGGCTGGGGTGGCTCCCCCATGTGTGTATCTAGAGCTTTAGCTGACATTGTGTGGGGGTGGCCAGCGCTGTAACAAGGGTGAGGCACTTGGCTCAGGTGCACGAAACTGGGGAGCACAAAGTGGTGGAGGGGGGAGGCCACTAGCAGAGATTTATAACTGGAATGATCTCCCCCCAGCCCCACCTGTGCCCCCTGCCTCCCCCAAGTGTCCCCGGACCCTGACTTGCTTCCCCCCCCCCACCCTCCCTTCCAAGCCTGGAGCGGAGCAGCTCCATGTTGCCTCCCTGCAGCAACTGCTGCCACAGGGTCCAATAGCCCCCATCTCACTGCCAGGGCAGACTGACTCTGAGCCTGCCCTTCCCTGCACCCCAACCCTTTCATTTTCCAATGGGACCCTCCAGCAGCACAGCCCGCCCTCCCCCCCCCCGCAGTCACCGCTCCTGCTCCATGCTGGGCAAGGAGGCAGCCCCATCCCTCACCCCCAGTGAGGCTACAGTCAGGGGCAACAACAGGGGAGGAGGTGCACGCAGCACCCCCCTCCCCCGGCACCCACCGCAGGCGAAGCGAGGGAGATTCCTGGACCTAGGGCCCCTCTCAGGAGCACATGCAGTGACAGTGGTGGGGGTGAGTGTGCTGCTGGGGGGGATGGGAAAGGGGGGCTCCTCCCCCAGAGCTCGCTGCTGCTGGCAGGGAAAGGGTTGGGGGGAGTCCTCCTCTCTGGCCCCTGTCCCAGAGCAGCCTGCCTGCACCCCAAACGCATCCCCAGCCCTGCCCCACCCCACCCCACAGCCCACACCTTCAGTCAGAGCTTTCACCCCCCACTGCACCCTGACCCTCTGCCTGAGTCCTGAGCCCCTCCAGCACCTCATCCCCAGCCCTGCCCCACTCCAAAGCCCACACCCCCAGTCAGAGCTTTCACCCCCCCACCTCACCCTCAACCCTCTGCCTGAGCCCATCCCACACCAAACACCCTATCCCCAGTCCCAGCCTGAGCCCCTCCCACACTCAAACCCCTCCTCTGCAGCCTCGCCCTCAACCCTCTGCCTGAGCCCATCCCACACCAAACACCCTATCCCCAGTCCCAGCCTGAGTCCCTCCCACACTCAAACCCCATCCTCTGCACTCCTCCCATCCCCAAACTCTCTCCCAGAACCTGCACCCCCTCCCATTCCCAGCATTCTCAGGACACTTGCTGATCCCTAGTGGCCACTGCTGATATCCAGCACCTCCCTCCTCTCTTAACCTGGGAGTCCCTCTCTGGATTGGAATTGGACTGGAACCAAAGACCATCTTGGAAGCAACAATACCAGCCCAAGCAGTCAAAAATCATGAGTTGATTACTCAAAATTACAGGCTTTATTGCCGCTGCTTCATTCATTGTTCAGCGGCAGGCCCTTCCATCTGAGAGGGACTGAGGGACCTGCCGCTGAATTGCTGCCAAAGAGTCGCCCCTGGGGGAGGGCACAATTTTATATTACCTCGGGCGCAAAAATACCTAGTTACGGCTCTGGTGGTGGCTAACCCAACCCACCACTTGCGCCACTGCCATTGCGTTATCTTTAGCACCCAAGTCAGTCAGAGCTAGTGGGGGTATGTCTGCCTGAGCCGGGAACCTCGCCTCCCGCTTCTGTGTAGACGCACCCTAAGACAAACGTCTGCAACTGCAGACTCTCCAGGGTGTTTCATCTGTGATTTAATGGAGCTGGTGGCTTATGTGGGAGAGCCCAAGGTACAACCTTAGTGTTGGTTCAGTACATGCCACCGTCCTGATGCCCAGGTCCACAGGGGTCACCTCTGCATGGGGCCCCAGAGATCTAGGGGTGAAGCAACCAAACAGCTGGCTAACGATGTTGAGATGAGACCAAATAAGCTCCCTAGAATGGCCCCTGCCAGCCTAGCCTATTAACTGCATCAGAAGGACCCCAGCAGCTTAATTACAGCCGAGTGCCACCTCAGCAGCTCCTGGAGGAGGTAAATGTGTAACCAGGGCTCTGTGCATGCCCTACTGCTTGCCTCCCCAGACGGAGCTGAGTTCCACGCTCCGCCTGGCTGTGGGGAATGGCCAGGGGAGGCTGGCACTTGCTAATGGCTGTATGTGGGGCAGATGCTTGCTCTCCCCAGCTATTGGGGAGGGATGGGAACAAAACCTCTCTTGGGGCATCATGGCGGAGGAAGGAAGGGGCTCCTTGAGCCAGGAGCAGCTGTCTTTAAAATAAAACCCAGTGCTCCCTGGGACTGGCTCCCAGCCAGGGTGGTGGAAACAGGTGGGGAGGGTGAATCTGCATTTGTCTCTGTGAGGCAGAGGAGTGGTGGCAGGATGGGTGGGGCTGGCTCCTGCAGTGTGTGGTGCTGGTTTGCTGGAGTGCAGCTGAGCGTCACTTAAAACCCAACCCTGCGAGGAAGGGTCTGTCTGAAAATTCCCCTGCCCAAGAAAAGCTGCTCAGTGCTTCTCCTTGGAGGGGAGTAGGGAAATGCTGGGGGTTGACCCCTTCTCAGCCCCCCAGATGGGATTGCAGTGCTGAGCCTGCCCAGCAGGGGGGACCAGACTCCATCTCTCCCTCCCTGTTAGATGGGTGCATAGAACCGCCAGGGAGTGGGGTGAATCAAATGGGTTCAGTTTCCCTGGTGCAGCGGGCTCCCCCGTGGCCCCAGCGTGCTAAGCCAAGTTCAGATCCAGTCCACATCAGCCGTCATCCCTCCCGCTCCACCCTGACACCGCTTGCTGCCTGTCCTAACTCAACTGAGAGGGGCCGGATGGTCCCCAGGGTGCCCTTGGGGAACTCCTGGCCCAGCCACATCTGGGAGATCCTCTGGGACATTCAGAGCAAACTCCGGGCCAGGAGAAACATGCGACTTCCCCAGCTGGGCTCCTTAGCGTCTGGCTATTCAGCCATGACTAAAGAGGGCATCTTCCTGCTGAGTCTCTGCCCTCGCGGAGCCCCCATCTCCCACAGCGATGGGCTCTCATTGCCTCCCGCAGGAACAATAAGAACCAGTCGCTGATCATCAGTGGCGAGTCGGGTGCTGGCAAGACGGCGTCGGCCAAATATGCCATGCGGTACTTTGCCCTTGTCGGGGGATCCCTGGGTGACTCCAGCATGGAGGAGAAGGTGCTGGCCTCGAGCCCCATCATGGAGGTAGGTGCTGGTCATCTCTTGTGGGTGTGCTGGAGGGGAGGGAAGGAGCAGGGGTAGTAGCTCCAGATCCACTGTCTGATACAGGATGAATCTGTGTGGTCTTCAAATGGCTGAACTTCCTAGCCATGCCTAGGGGGCTGGTGCGGGTGGGGGAAGACTCCTGCTAATAGATGAGACTGGGCTATAGAGGGGCCCCTCTCCTCCACTCATGGGCTTTCTGGGCTGCATGGGTCCCTCTGGGCTGCAGGAATGCCCTAAGGAGGCAGCGGGGGTGGATTCTGCTGGAGGACTGGCTGCTCCCCTGCAGCAGAGCCGCCCCAAGGGCAGAGGCGCTGAGCTCCCCATGGATGTAGGGTGACCAGGTTTCCCCTGGAGTGAGAGTCTCCTCCCTGCTCTCACTAACCACACCGCTGTGCAGCTGTGCTTGGCACAGTATTGCCCCTCAAGGGGTTGAGGGAGGGGATCTCTACAGAGCGGCCTGGCGGGGGGCCTGGCATGCCTTGCTTTCCTGCTTCCCTTTCCCTGCTGGCGGGGCACATCTCCTGTCAGCTGGCTGGCTGCCCTGCTTGGATGAGGCAGCTCTCTGCTCCCTTCCTATGGGACTCAGTTTATTTTTATCCTGAAAGGGAGCTGCAGTTCCCAGCCTGCCTGGGTTCTTCCCCTCCCCTCTGCTCTGTGTGGGAGATGTGGTATCCCACCCCTGGCTTGGGAAGCAACTGGACTGCAGCTGTATGGTGGGGTCTCTGATAAATGGCCTCCCCAAGGTGAGGGAAGCAGACAGCTCCCATATCTGGGGGATAGAAAGGTTTGGCGAACTCCCCCCGCAAGGCCCTCTGAGTCGGGGGTGAAGTAAATCTCCACTTGTCTATCCCCTCAGCTCCTCGTGCCGTAGCTAGCAGGCAGGGCTGTCCCTGCACAGAGCTGTGGTGCACAGAGATGAGGGCCACTCGTGGGACCTCAGGAGGCCTCTCTGGCCCAAGGTCCATCAGCACAGCCCAAGCATGGAGGAGCTTCCCCTGCAAGCTGATCAGAGTGGGAATGAGGCCCCCAGGAAGGGGTGGTGTAAGAGCAAGAGGAAGTCTGCAGGGCAGTGTCTGCCCGGAAGCCCACTGAGCTTGTGGTTTGGGAGCTGGTGGGGCAGCCCTGCCAGCTGCCCTGATCCACCCAAAGGCAGAATAAGGTTGGCACTTGCAAGGGTGATAGCTGGAAGTGCCTGTTTCTGCTGCTGCTTTGATGGCAGTTGGGCTCTTCCCCCAGAGCCAGCTCTGGCTTTTTTGCCACCCCAAGCAAAAAACACAAACAAAAAAAGCCGGCCGGCCGGAGTGGCGAAAGGGGAGAAAAATCCAAAACTGCCAGGCTTGCTACAGACCTGGCACCACTCCCAGCAGGGTGCTCCCCTCCTCCGTGCTGCTGCCCCCTACAGGGCGTCCGGAGTGGCGAAGGGGGGGAAAAAAACAATCTGCGGGAATGCCCCCCCCTTGGAATCTGCCACCCCAAGCACCAGCTTGGAGCCGGCCCTGGGCCCGGCTGGCTACATCCAGTGACTTGGCAATGCTTCGTGGGGTTGGATGAGGGTGTCTGGGGACCACTCAGCATCCCAAAGACTCTTCTGATCCCGCACAGACTCATCTCCCCATGCACACCTTGATCGGGGCACAGTTCCTCTGTGTTCCCAGCCCCTCTCCTCCAAGGGAGGCTGGCTTGTCTCAGTTTGGGGCTTAGAGCAGGTAACTTGGGCCTCATTCAGTGTTCAGCCTGTCTCAGCACTGAACCCCCATTTCTATACAACTCTCAGCAGGATTTCTTGCTGCCTGGGCTCCAGGCTGCTGCAGTGAGGTCTCCCGAGGGCACCAGGCCCTAGAACCACGGTTCCCGAAGGCGACCCACCAATGGCATTTTCTCTTTGCAATTGCATGTGTTGGCGAGCGAGTCTGTCCTGCAGATCTGGGCCTGGCTCAATAAGGCTTGCAGTATCGTGGCAGGTTCGGCCCAGCTGCTCCCTGTCATAACAGCTTGGGTGGCTGGGCCGTAAGAGTGATGCTGTGACCCTGTCTGCCAGGAGCAGGGAACTGGGTCCAGGTCAGTGGGACAGGAGCTGCCACTGTGACACCTGCCTCCCCCACCCCATATTGGGTCTGTGACCCATCTAGAACCTTCCTATGACCACTGGAGGGTCAGGACCCACCGTTGGGGGAATGCTGCCTAAGGCCGGCCCCATGCCAGCCTTCTCACTGCAAACACAGCTAGGAGGGGAGAGAGCTCAGGGCTTGCAGACTGATCAGCCCTGTACCTGCATGGTCCCAGGTGTGCCCAGCGTGGGTGGAGGCAGTGGGGTGTGCAGAGGTGAAGGGTGCATAGACCCAGTTGGCAATGTGGCCTAGTGGGCAGGGCACTGGACTAAAACTCAGACTTACGCTGTGTTCCCAGCTCTGCTAGGTGACTTCAGGAGAGTCCCACACCCACCTGCCTCCATTTCCCCACCCGTAAAATGAGGGGTAAGGATGCTCTTGGCTAGGTGCTTGGAGATCTAGGGTGAAAAGTGCCATGTAAGGGCTAAGCACCGTTTCCCTTCCCGATCAGGCTTTTGGAAATGCCAAGACCACCAGGAATGACAACAGCAGCCGCTTTGGGAAATACGTGGAAATCTGCTTCAGCCATGAGTATCACATTGTCGGGGCCGCCATGAAAACCTACCTGCTGGAGAAATCCCGCCTCACCTTCCAGGTGGGCCCTGTTCGGGGCAGGGGGTGTAGAACAGCACTGGGGAGGGCACTGCAGCCCAGCATGTCGCTGAGCGGGCGACTGGGTCTGAGTAAGCAAAGCCCCTTTAGAGACAGCGTAGGGCTGGCTGACGAGTCCCCTCGCTCACTGGATTTTCCTGTTGCCTGGGCTGGGACTGCAGCCTCGGCCAGGCTCTGGCTCTCAGCATGCTGAGGAACTGGACTCTGGGAAGGGTCTGAGAGGTAGCGGGGAGTGTGTGGGTGTGAGAGGGAGGGAGGGAACTCCCCCCTTGAGGCCCTCTGAGTTGGGGGTGAAGTAAATCACCTCTTGGCTCCCCCTGCTAGCTAGTGGGCAGGGCTGTCCCTACGCCTATATTGGGGCATTCCTTCAATGCAAGCTCCAAATACTACCCGAAATCCTTAGCCCCTGTGTGCCGTGGGCAGCACTCCCAGCATGCAGCTGGTGTCGGGGGCACCATGACCTGCCCAGGGCTGGCGGGGTGCATGGATGTCTGGTGAAGCTGCATGATGTGCTCTGACTATTGGACACACTCCTCCCCCAGGGCCCTTGCTCGCTCATATAAGATTGGGCTGGGCCCCTGTTGCTGACCAAGATGCAAAGCTCCATGGGAGTCTTAATCTGTCGTCTCAATATCCTCCCCCCACCCCGACGTGCCCGGTCTGTGCAGCCACAGCTTGCCGAGAGCTTCAGGAAACTTCCTGAACAAAAACGTGAGAGTTAAAAGGGCCTTTTTGACAACAGGAAACAGACCTTGCGACTTCCTCCCCCTGCACACAACACAACAAAGGCCATGGAGAGTCTTTTAATTTTTCATTGTGATGCTTTAACTCTTGTGAAAAGAAAATGGGGGGGGGTGTTCTCCCCCCCCCGCAACAGGCCCCCAGGATCACTGATTGTTTTCTGTGGTAAAGCTGGAAAAAGGGAAGGCCTGAAAAAAACTTCAGTAAATTCTCATGGAAAAGTTAAGACCCCATCATTCAAAGCCTGCCAACCAAAAGGACCTGGATGCGAGTGTGGTTTTCGCAACCAGTTCAGCCAGAGCTTGTGAGTGAGTTACACCCTAACGAATGCCCTCCTTAGCAAACTTCCCGCTGGTGGGAAAGCCCAAGGAAGTGGCTGAGCCTGGCTGGCTTACTGAAAGTTTCAAATCCAGGCTCCGTCAGACAATAATGGGGAAGGAAGTTCCACAGACCCTTCGCTTACACGAAGGAGCTCCGTTGGCCGACCGAGGCAGGCGTCAAAGCTAGAAGGTTCCCATCTTGGGTCAAAATTGCTACCTTAACCCCCTTCCAGTGAGCAAATTGGTGAAAGAAAGACCTGGTTGTCTTTTATCAGGAGGGCTGGCTGACTTTTTCAAGCAGGAAACATTTTTGACTGGGGGGAAGTGCCCTTTTTCTACTTTGGAAATGAGCCTTTTTAAAATGCAGCTTTCCAGTTTTTTAAAGGGAAAATCCACCATATTGCTAACAAACTAATTAAAATGCCTATTCCAGAAACAGTGACCAGAAATTCCAATGGGGGAAGTTAGAGAAATGTTTCCCTGTTGCCTTCTGTGCCTCCCCCTCCTGGCTGGAGCAGGTGGTGGTGATGGGAAGATGACTGAGATCCAGGCAGACCTGAAAGATTTGCATATGTAGCCAGACTGCAGTGCTCTTCCACGAGCTCCCGCTTGGGTAGGAGGGAGTCTGAACTCAGACCCTTCCATTCCAAAAGCAGGAGGCTCTTCCTCTTGAGCTCAGGGAGAGACTCCCTTTGCTGGTAGCTATAGTAGGCCCTTATTTTCTTATGTGAACCAGCCACTAAGCATGGGGTGGCCAGATACTCATCCTAGCAAGGCTTGTTACTGTGGAGGAGGGGATAGCGGTATCTGACATGGCCTGTGCGTTCCTTTAGCCAGAGGAATGAGGTAGCAAGAGGTGGAGGGATCCAGGAAAATCTAGACCAAACCAGCTGTTCTGCTTGTCTCTGTGCAGGCAAAAGCTGAGAGGAACTACCACATCTTCTACCAGCTGTGTGCGTCGGCCACGCTGCCGGAGTTCCAAGGCTTGGGCCTCGGTAAGCCCCACGGGCAGAAAAGCAGTGCCTTCCCGGGCAGCCAGCATGCCAGCAAGAGCCCAGCCAGCTGTCCCCGGGCACTGTCCCTGCAGCAGCCGCTCTGGGTAGTGCAGAGTTGGGAAGCCGCCAGGCTGGGGTGGGCTCTATACAAGACGTCTCAAACAAGGGCTGTGGAGATGGACGGGAGAACCTAGAGGGTGGGTGAGGTTACCAGGGTGGCTCTGGGGCTAAAGGACCTGTCCCCTTATTGTTGACCTGTAGCGCAGCATGAGAACCAGGGGCTGGTCGGACAATATTCATAGCAGGCAAACTGAAAAGGTAAATGCTTCTGGCAACGTATGGGGAAGAAACACGACACATGGCTTGGGTTCACAAGGACAAGCAGAGCTCCTCCAACAATTATTCCATGGAGAATTTGCCTGTTCTTTGAAATCAAAGCTTTCTGCAGAGGGGGTTTGGTTGGGACAAAGTTCCTCAGGTTTCAGTCCTGCCTGGTTTCCAATCTGGCTTCCTGACAACTCGTCGTCCTGGTTTCTTGGCAGGCTGCCTGGTAGGCTGCTGGGGCCTGCAGGACTTCCAGGGTCTCCAGTACTGGGACGGCCCATTAGACAGACTGCTGCAGTCTGGGGGCTCCCAGGGAGCTGGCTCCAGAGCTGTGGGAGCCTGGCTCCCCTTCAGCCCACCAATTTTATTTTGAAATCAACCCACCACACTGATATTTGGGGGGATGGGCGGGATGACACTTATCTTTTTGCAAAGAAGTTTGAACTCGTGTGTGTTCCAAATCTCGAATTCTTAAAACCCTCCCCGGACTGACACTAGGGCTCAGCTTTTGTGTCCAAGGGACTCTTAGTTCTTGCCTAGCACCAAGAATGTGGCTGCTTCATACAGCTGGGGTCGCCAACCTATGGCATGCATGCCAAAGATGGCATGCAAGCTGATTTTTTTTTTTTAATAGCATGCTGCTGCCTGATGGGACTCCAGCGTGCCATTAAAAATCCTGCCCAGTGCGGCAAGCCGGCGGGGTCCGTGCTCCCGGGCCGGAGCGCCCCGCTGAGTGCAGCAAGCCACCGGCCCCTTCCCCCACTTCCCTGGAGTTCCTTAAACATTTTGAAAACCTTGTTTGTTTTACCATACAACACTAGTTTAGTTTTATGTAATATATAGACTTAGAGAGACCTTCTAAAAAACGTTAAAATGTATGACCGGCACGCGAAACCTTAAATCAGAGTGAATAAACGAAGACTTGGCACAGCACTTCTGAAAGGTTGCCGACCCCTGACATACAGCTTTCTGCGTCGGTGTCTGGCCGTGTTCCACCAGGGTGGGGATGGGGATGGGGATCTGAGTCTGGGCTTGGGAGCAGGGCCGTAGCTACCCCAGTAGCTAAGGGAAGCTGTGGGAGGCGAGACAGAGGTAGTGAGGCTGTTCTGCTGATCTTGCTTGGTCATGGTGGAAGGGAACTAAAGGAACTAACTGGGGACTGGTGTCAGCATGGTCCATCTCTAACCTTGCAGGTGGGGCTGAATCCTTCCATTACACCAACCAGGGGCATTGCACGCACCTTGAGGCAACTGACGATGCTGCTGACCTGGAGAGCACACGAAATGCCTTCTCGCTACTGGGTAGCTGTCCCTGCCTGGTCTGGTACTGCCTCTGGCTGGGGGTGGGGAGATGATGGGCTTTGCTGCTCAGGGAGGGTTGGGGCTGCAGCTGGCTTGAATGCAGTGCTACGGTCCCCACTGGCTTTGCATGGTGACTGCGAGGAGCATGGGAGTCCCTGTACCACATCCGGCCCAGCTGGGTCAGCCTGATGTTTGAGGAACGTGCAAGGAACCCCCTAGTGGATGGTTAAGGAATGACCCATCCATGGTTCTGACCCCTGGCAGGCTCCCCCTACAAGGGGACAGCAAGTGTGAAAATCAGGACTGGGGGTGGGGAGGTGGGTAATTGGAGTCTATATAAGAAAAAGACCCAAAAATCACGATTGTCCCTATAAAATCGGGACATCTGGTCACCCTACCCCTCCGCCTACCCCCAGGAGCGGCACCAGGGTTTTTGGCACCCTAGGCGGGGGTCCTTCTACACTCCCAGGGGCACTTCTGCGGCAGGTCCCGGAGCGAGTGAAGGACCTGCCACAGAATTGCTGCCGAAGATCCGGAGCGCAGAAAGACCCCCCTCCCCGCCGCCAAATTGCTGCCAAGAGCGGCAAAATGCTGCCCCCCCCCCCCCAATCCTGGTGCTCTAGGCGACCGCCTGGGTCGCCTAAATGGAAGCACCAGCCCTGCCCACCCCTGATTCCCTGCTGGCAGCCAGGGGGAAAGCCGCCTGGGGCTCCTTGGGGGTGGGGGGAGCTTTGTCAATGTCACTGTAAAACTGGCTCCTGGCAGGGATGGGGGCTGCTGGCTCCTTGTCTGAGCTGAAGCTGTCCTGGGGCCAGCAGGAGGGAGAGTGGCTAGTGGCCCTCTCCATGGGGCTGCCCAGCACCTGGCCTGGTTCGGTACCATGTGCTGTGTGTTCTGCAGGGGTCCCTGAGTCAAGCCAGCTGGAACTCTTCAGCCTCCTGGCCTCTATCCTGCACCTGGGCAACGTCCGGCTCCGAGCGAAGGACCGGCATGGGGAGAGCTGCTTTGCTGAGGTAATGGGGAGCTGGCTCCTTCCGCCCTGCAGCACTCTGTGGGTGTCCCCTCTCCAGCAGCCCTCGGGGTAGCATACTGCCGGACTGATGGCTGAGGCAAGGGCCACCCTCGTCAGTCAAGCTAGAGGGGAGGGGCAGGTGTATGGGCCTTAGACGGTTGGCTTGGGATGGGTGCTCTTCCGAGCCCCCCTGGAGGCTCTCCCAGTACTGGCTGGAGGTCATGGGGAAGGCTCCCTTCCCCACAGCAACACAGCTGATGCGAGGTTTCCCTCTCCATGCAGCCAGGCGATGAAGCCCTGGGCCTGTTCTGCACACTGCTGGGTGTGGAGCAGTCCCAGGTGTCGCGCTGGCTCTGCTACCGCAAGCTGGTCACGGCCACTGAGACCTACGTGAAGCCCATGTCCAGGCAGCAGGCACTGAACTCCCGCGATGCCCTGGCCAAGCACATCTATGGACTGCTCTTCAAGTGGATCGTGAGCAGGATCAACAAAGCCCTGCGGGCATCCTGCAGGCAGCAGGCCTCCATCGGCATCCTGGACATCTACGGGTAAGGACTGGGCCTGCGTGGAGTCCAGCCTTCCTCGCTTGAGGCCCCCAGGGATGCTGGACCGTCTTCTGCTCACCCCTGTGTGAAGGAGGGTCTGTGCCTGCTCAGGGGAGTGACTCAACATGGGTCCTTCCTGGCGAAACCTGTCTATTAGTGAGCCAGCCAGGCGTCAGGTGCCCTGCATTAACCAGGTGATGTGGCCTCAGAGCATGGACTGCCTGGGTGACCCTTTCTCCACACACCTGGCCAGTCTTCTCTGGGGTCTTCCGAGCTGGCAGGTCCTAGCTCACCTGTTCCTTCCTTCCCCATGTGGGGCACAGGTGCCTACTTGGCAGACTGTCTGGGAAATACAGCTCCAGCCCCGTGTGGGCAAGACTAGGGTATGTGGCTGGGCCAAGCTAGAGAGCAGCTCTGGTTGTCTGTGTTCATTGGGCTTGGCCAGCTGTGGGCCGTAGCCGCGTCCTTCCCGCTCCCCATCTCCTGCTCTTGCTGGTGCACTTGGGGAGTGCTCCCTGGCCAGCCCTGCTGGACTCCTGCCTAGAGGCTGTCATGCGCCATCCCCCTCCCCCCTTTGGAAGACCCAAGGGTTCAGGGCAACTTGAGGCCTTGCTGAAGCTTATGGGGTGGAGAGGAGTGTTAGGCCCAGGGATCCTCTCTGCTACAGCACTGAACCAAGCTGGACTTGTTTTCCCCACTAATTCGGGGGGAGGGATAGCTCAGTGGTTTGAGCATTGGCCTGCTAAACCCAGGGGTGTGAGTTTAATCCTTGAGGGGGCCATTTAGGGAACTGGGGTTAAAACCTGTCTGGGGCTTGGTCATGTTTTGAGCAGCGGGTTGGACTAGATACCTCCTGAGGTCCCTTCCAACCCTGATATTCCATGATGATTCTCCTTGTTGAAAAGCACAAACCCTTGGAGAGGCCTTGTTAGCTCCCCTGTCGTCCTTCTCACCTTCCTCCTAGTCACTCCCACCCCGTCTTCCTTCAGGTTCGAGACGTTCACAGTCAACAGCTTTGAGCAGTTCTGCATCAACTACGCCAATGAGAAGCTGCAGCAGCACTTCAACCTGGTCAGTGCTGCCCTCCCAACTGTTGCCTGCTGGGCTCCCATACCCTTGGGGGGAGTCTAGAGCTGGCAGGCTATCTCTGTACAGCACCTAGCGCAGCAAGGACCAGGTCCATGACTGGTGCTACAGTAATACAAACTAACTGAATTACCCAGGGAAGATCACTGGGTAGCTGAAGGTCTGTTCTCCCCTCTTGTCCTAAGCCTGGTGTCCTCCAGGCAGCATGCTATGGGTGTGGTAGTAACTGCCAACACCACTTCCCTCTCCTCCACACCTTGAGGGCTGGCTGGGGAAACCTTGAAAGGCCCCTAAATAGCTCTTACGAGCTGATAGTTTCTTGCTAGCTCAACTGAGTTTGACACCTGCATATTGAATTCCGGGTCTGGCGCCTTAGTGCTGAGGCCAGTTAGGCCATGTCTGTAACCGTGCTTTGGTCACTGGGACCAGCTCAACGGCAGCTGCTAAAGCATTCACCAGAGAACAGTCTGATGTTGGTGCCAGAGCTGTTCCCCCACAAACCCCTAATGTCTGGAGCTGGCTGGCTGGGAAACATTTTTGGTCTCAAATTTCCTACAAAAATGCTTCTCTCCCTTCCCCCCCACCCCCATCAAAATGCTTTTTTCCTTAAAGGGTCAGTTTTGACACTGTTTTGGTCAGTGTCCCCACTGGACATTTTAGGAACAGGCTCATATTTTTCTTGAAATAAAACTCAGTTTATACAAAAACTTTAATAATTTAAAAAAAGCTAATAGTCAAAATTGGAACACATCACTAAAATCAAACCTACTTTTTTAGAATTTCATTTTGTTGAAAACTTCATTCCACTTCTGAACAGAGTTTGAAAATCGGGGGAACTTCCTGTGAAACAGGATCTGTCCCATGCTGGTTCAGCTAACGATACAGAGCTGCTAACAGTTGCCAAGCCACTAAGCAGTGTGCTGCAAAAATGTAAACTCTGATCTTGTCCCCGTCCGACGTGCCCTCGGCTCACCAGGCTCCTGCTTGTTTGGGGGGCAGATGGGAGTCGAGGTTCCACATCCTCTCACAGGCTGCCACCTGCCCACAAAATCCCATTTGCTGGGGTGAATTGCCATATTCGCCCTGTGGCTGGGGGTTCAGTGGATGTCATTACCGTTGGTGCTTGCGCAGCTGGGGTGTTCACTGGTCTGATCTCTGGGCTGTGTCCTGGGCTGTGCTTGTCTAGTGTGCTGGTTAGCCTGGAGGGCTGAAAATAGTGAAGGAGCCTAGGGGAATCGGGCACGTGATTCCATTGTGGCAGGGATGTTCAGAGGATTCCATTCAGGGGTCTCGGGGGAGGGGGGGGGTTCTGTCCAGAGAAAATGGAGCAGGGGCCCGCCCCCACGCAGAGTGCTGTTGTGGTGACTCAACACCTGAATGGCCCTTACAACAGTTCTCCAAATCCCAGTCCTGGCCTGGCAAGGCCGTGCAGAGCTGTTGGAGTCTGCCTAACACAGCAGGCAGCCTAGGGCCCAATTCTCCCCTCCCTGCAGCTCGTGGTCACTTGCCACCTGTGCAGCATGGCCAGAAGTGCCCTTGTAGTCAACATCTCCAGGCAGGGGCACCGACCGAGCATCTTCCCAGGCTGAAGGGCTGCCTGTTGGCGTGGCACAGTCAGGCAGCAGTGCAGAGCCCACTGAAACCTAGACCGAACTCTGGCTAACCTCCTCCAGCCCTGTGCAGGGGCAGGAGGGGTGAGAGCTCTGATCCCGTTCCCACCCCTCCCCCTAGCATGTCTTTAAGCTGGAGCAGGAGGAATACATGAAGGAGGAGATCCCCTGGACCTTCATCGACTTCTACGACAATCAGCCTTGCATCGACCTCATCGAGGCCAGGCTGGGCATTCTGGACCTGCTGAATGAGGAGTGCAAGGTGAGCATCCATCCTGCCTCTCTGGGGGGCCAGCAGCACAGCTGGGGGCAAGGCTGGCTTTGGGGGGGTGTGAGGGTCCAGCACACTCCTTACAGCGTGGATAACGGGATAGTTTCTGGTCCTAGGCCTGAGCCAACCCATCCTCAAACGAACACCCTGTGGGGAACAGCCGACAGCTTCCCAATCCTGGTGCCTTGTTCTCCCCTCTTGTGAGGGGTGTGGAAGCTTGGCCAGGGGAGAGGCGGCATTGGGGAGCCCTGACGCTATGTTGCCTGTTCAAATGCAGCCCAGGCTGATGGTGGCAGAAAACTGCCGCCATGGGCTTGGGTCTCAGGCCCATCCTGTGTCCAGGTGCCCACTGTCCACCACACTGGGCGTGGCGTGGCATGACCTGGCAGACCGTAGGCTGGCCCTCGGCTTGACAGCATGAGGGAAGACAGGAAAGGCACTTCACGCAGTACCTGTGCCTCACAGCTCTGCACATGTGTCATAAACAGATAGTTAAGGGTCTTTCACCTGGACAGGAGTAACCTGAAACACCTGACCAGAGGACCAATCAGGAAACAAGACTTTTTCAAATCTGGGTGGAGGGAAGTTTGTGTGTGAGTCCTTTGTTCTGGTCTTGTGCCTGTCTCTCTCTCGGCTATGAGAGGATTTCTGTCTCTTGCTTTCTAATCTTCTGTTTCCAAGTTGTAAGTACAAATATAGTAAGGTTTATATTAATTTCTTTTGTATTTACATGTGTGTAGTTGCTGGAATGCTTTGAATTGTATTCTTTTTGTATAAGGCTGTTTGTTCAATATTCTTTTAAGCAATTGACCCTGTATTTGTCACCTTAATACAGAGAGACCATTTTTATGTATTTTTTCTTTATGTAAAAAAGAGAGCTTTCTTTTTAAGACCTGTTGGAGTTTTTCCTTAGTGGGGAACTCCAGGGAATTGAGTCTGTGCTCACCAGGGAATTGGTGGGAGGAAGAAGTTGGGGAAATCTGTGTGTTAGATTTACTAGCCTGACTTTGCATTCCCTCTGGGTGAGCGGGGGGGAAGAAAGATTAGCTCTCGGTACTTCCAGTTTTCCAGGACTGGAAATAGGGAGGGTGGAATCCCTCTGTTTAGATTCACGGAGCTTGCTTCTGTATATCTCTCCAGGAACCCAGGGAGGGAACACCTGGAGGGGGGAAGGGAAATGGTTTATTCCCCTTTTGTTGTGAGACTCAAGGGATTTGGGTCTTGGGTTCCCCAGGGAAGGTTTTTGGGGGGACCAGAGTGCCCCAAAACACTCTAACTTTTTGGGTGGTGGCAGCTTTACCAGGTCCAAGCTGGTAACTAAGCTTGGAGGTTTTCATGCTAACCTCCATATTTTGGACGCTAAGGTCCAAATCTGGGAATAGGTTATGACAACATGGCACCCTGACAAATCCACAAACAGTGTCAACTTCTAGCCAACCGTCCGGCTGCAAAGAAGCTAAGTCAGCCCCAGCCAGGGTGCCTCTGAGATGCACTCCTGGTCTTGGGGCAGCGCCGGTGCGGCTCCAGGCACCAGCAGGCCAAGCATGTGCCTGGGGCAGCAAGCCACGGGGGGCGCTCTGCCAGTCGCCGCGCAGGTGGCAGGCAGGCTGCCTTCAGTAGCATACCTGCAGAGGGTCCGCTGGTCCTGCGGCTTCGGCGGACCTCCTGCAGGCTGCTGCCAAAGGCAGCCTGCCTGCCATGCTTGGGGTGGCAAAATGCCTAGAGCCACCCCCAGGCAGCGCTCCACTGAGGGGGAGGCGAAGAGGTGTAGGAGTTGGCTGCCTGCCTTCCACAAGGGCATTGCAAACACTAGGGAGTGTCCAGCATAACAGGCAATGTCCCTCTCCCGGTGGGGCCCACTCCTGGCAGGCAGTTAGCTGGGAAGAGCTTCTAAACTGGAGGGGGTTTGGAAAAGAGCCAGGAGACCGATCAAAGGAAAATCTGCCTGATGGTGACAGCCACAAGGAGCTCAATTGAGTTAGTTTATCTAAGAGAAAGTTAAGGGGTGACTTGACTGCTGTCTAAATCTGTGTGGGGAACAAATATATTTAATAATGGGCTCTGCACTCTAGCAGGGAAAGGTCTTGCATGATCCAATGGCTGCAAATTGAAGCTGGAAAGGGCATACGTTTTTGACAGCCTGAATAACTGTTGGAACAACTTACCAAGGCTTGTGGTGGATTCTCCATCACTGATGATGATTATTAATGAAGATGGATGGGGTTTCTGAGGTGGGCTCTAGGAATGATTTTGGGGGTAGCTCTCTGGCCTGTCTCATACAGGAGGTCAGCCCAGATCGCAGTGGTCCCATCTGGCCTTGGAATGAAGTAATCTAAGTCCCTAGCTGCAGGGTAAGTACCCTACAGGGCCAATGGAGGCGTCCTGTTCCCCGGGCCTCCTGAGGTCTGACTTGCCTTCTCTGCCTCCCAGATGCCCAAGGGCAGTGACGCGAGCTGGGCTCAGAAGCTTTACGACAAGCACCTTCACCACAGCCCCCACTTCCAGAAGCCCAAAATGTCCACAGAGGCCTTCATTGTCCACCACTTCGCGGGCAAGGTAAGAGGGCCTGGGGGGGGAGGTCCCAGGGCACAGGTGGGGGGGCACTGGGGTACAGGAGAGGCTGAGACTTGCCTGAGGTCAGGGTCTGTCTGAACTGGGGTGAGAATGGAGCTGGCTGGGAAGCCTGTCTTGGAGAAATCTGAACACTGAAGTTTTCTCTCCCAAACGAATGCTGTCGAATAACTGCACTGGACTCCTTGTGGTGCTGGTTGGGGAAGGGCGACGCTCCCGAAGCAGGAGGGAGCCCAGCAGGCCCAGGACTGCGGCAGCATGAGCTTTGCAGCCAAATGCCACTGCGGTGCCCATCCGCTGCTGTCCGCGCTCCGCTGTCCCAGGAGGCTGGCTGCAGGGGAAAGCTGCCTCCCTGTGCGCCAGGGCTCCGTGGGTCTGCAGCCAGCTCCCTCCTACCACTCGCTCCAGGGCTGAGTAGGCTCCTAGCATGGTGCTGGGGCTGAAAACAAAGCAGGCTCTATTAGCCAGCCTGTGACTGGAGTCTGAACTCTGTCCCGTGCTGCCCTAAGTACATGTCTCTAGAAGTCTACTGGCCCCTTAAAACAAGCTCCCTGTTCTGCGCTGTGCATCAGGGGACTGGTAGTTCCTAGAGATCAGGTGACTTGTAGGCTTGGAGCAAGGCCTGCTGGGAGGAGAAACAAGATATAAGGCACTGCATGTCTGCAGAGAGCGGAAGTGCTGGTGAAGGATTAGGTCTGGGCCAGGTGGCACAGATAAAACTAAACCTGTCTGGAGAATCCAGTGTCTAGAGACAGTCGCCACACCTGTGTTGGGTGTGGCTGCAAGTGGCACTGCCTAAATGCCAGGAGACACCCCCACCGTAGCTGGCACCCACAGCATGAGCTGCTGGTCTGTGGGGAGCTGCCAGCCACTCAGGGTTTGTTAGAGCATCCAGGGCAGGCTGGTGAGCTTTGAGCAGAGGCGGGCAAAATTTTTTTTTTTTTTTTTTTTTTTTTTTTTGGTCAGGTTTCATAAATTGAATGAAGGGCCAGTTAGGGGAGGGGGTCGTGGCCTGGCCTCCACTGTTTATCTGCCCCTCACCCTGGGACCCCTCTATGATGGAGTAGGGGCTGTCTATGTGGGGAATGGGAGAGCAGGGAAGGACTTTAGGGGATGGACGATGCCAGGGCCTGTAACCTGAGCTAGGTAAGGGAGGGGAAAGGTCAACACCTTTTGCCCGGGAAGGGGGAAAAGGAAGGGAGTGGCAGGAGGGAAGCAGTTTGAGTTTGGGCTTGGGGCTGGATGGGTGGAATTCAGGGTATCCTAGCTAGGATCCAAGCACCCTGAAAGCCCAGAAGGACTCAATGGAGGGGTCCTGACTGTGCCTGCAAGCCCTGCTGTAACCTGTGTTCCTGTTGTCCAATAAACCTTCTGTTTTACTGGCTGGCCAAGAGTCACTGTGGGTCCCAGGAAGAGGGGTGCAGGACTGGACTCCCCACACTCCGTGACACCCTCCCAACCCCACTCCTGGTCACAGACTGCCCCCGGACCCTCACAACCCTATCCAACCCCTCCTCTCATTCCTGACATGCCCCCCACCCCAGGACCCTTGCCCCATCCAACCACCCCTTCTCCCTGGCCCCTGACTGCCCCCTGGGACCTCCACCCCCTGACCACCACCACCCCGAACTCCCCCGCCCTATATCCAACCTCTCTGTGCCCCCTTATCGTGCTGCCTGGATCACCGGTGGCTGGCGGCACGACAGCTCGGGCTGGGAAGGATGGTCCCATGGGCCGTAGTTTGCGCACCCCTGGTTTTGAGCCTCGGACTCCAAGCGGTCTGTGCTGGGGTGTTCGGCTCTAGTCCCTTCGGAGGGGCCCCTGTGGGCAGGGGCTGGACTAGACTGCTCCTGAGGCCCCCTCCAGCCTTACATTTCTATGGCTCCATGTCCGTTGCCTGGGCAGGGGGTATTTGTCTGTGTGGATTAAACAGAGAATTCCGGCTGCAGCCAGCATTTGGCAATGACTCGAGGGCTCACCTCGCTGAGGGCTGGATCTGGGTCTGCGAGGGCCATCGTATGTGTAACACCTGCTTAGGCACAATTCTTCACCACCCCTCCTGTGTAACCAGCAGGCGAACTCCCACCCACCCTGAGCCGTTCCCTGGAGGACAGCACTGGTACAAACATGGGCTGGGGCGTCTCAAAGGCCCGAGAGCTTTACACACCCAACTCCCATTAGCTCCGATTCCCCACCCCCAGTACCTTTGCTCTGGAGACCCCTGGGCTCTGGATTGTCCCAGGAGACCCTGAGGCTGTTGTAACCCAGAGCTGATGAGGCCTCCTGCATGCTCTGTTTACTCACAGGTGGAGTATCAATGCAGTGGGTTCCTGGAGAAGAACCAAGACACTGTCCATGCAGAGCTGATCGGGCTCCTCCGAGCCAGCAAGGTGAGCCCACGGCCCTGCCGGCAGGGGAGGTGCTTGGCAGCAGACTGCAAAGAGGAAGGTGGCAGGCAGGTGTCCCCTGAAGTCCATCTGCATCCTGTGCCAGGATGGGGATTGTCACATGGGTCAGAAGGGGAAGTGCTGGCGCCTTGGGGAGAAGTGCCCTGGCAAGTCTGCACCCCCCCACAAGCAAACCTGGAGTGATAGGGAAGCCCCAGTATTCAAGGTTTGCAAACAAAGGGATCTTGACAACACAACTGACTTGGGGAGCTGTGGGGGGCACAGTGTCCTCACTGTGGATGCCAAGGTGGGGACCAACATGCCTCCTGCCGTAGGGGCAAAAGCTGCACCCACCTTGAGCTCTCTCTCCATGGGGAGGGTGTGTGGGGGGGCAGGGTGATGGGAGCTGTGGTGCAGATGCCAGGGGAGCAATCTAGGGAATAAGACTAATTGGCTATCAGGCTATCCATGATACCCTGAGTCGTCAGGCCCCCTTCTCAGAGCACACACTGCTGCTAAGGCTTGTTGCAGACTAAGCTGTGGGTGGGGCAGAAAATGAAGACTCGCCTCCACCAGGGGGCGCCAGGCCTCTATTACCCCCCCCCCAGCCCCCATAAACCATGCTCTGCAAACTGACCTGTGAAACAGCTGCCTGGCTAGAAACCCCCTGGCATGGGAACGGCCTGTGGGAGCCCAACAGGCCAGTCCTCACCAGCAGAGCTGATGGCTGGGAATGGGAAGTGGGAGGGGGACTCCAGGTGTCTGAACACTCTGCTGTGCTGGGGCTCCAGGCCACTGTGGCAATGCGGGATGCTAGACACTGGGAGCTGTTAGCTTGGAGGGGGGCTGGCAGACAAAGCAACAGTAACCTTGCTGTTAAGCTAATCGTCCGTCATTTCTCTCTTCCCCCCCACCCCTCCATTGCCATCCTGTGGACCCCGCAGAAGGTAAGTGGTGCCACAGGGTAGGAGACACAGGCTGCTCTCCCTTAGCTGCCGGGCTCACGGGGACTGGCGGGGGAGCCTGCAGGTTGCCAGTTCTGGTTGGACACTTTCCTGCAGGTTTCATCATGTGACGTGGAGGGGTGGCAGCCCTAGGGGTGATGCCTGGTGCATTGAAATGGGCGGAAGCCTGGGCCCTTCACTCAGGGCTGTGGATGCTATTCGCCCTGTTGGGAGTGGGGGTGAGCTGCTCCCTACGCTGGGGGGGCCATGGGCTGGTTCGTGTCATGCTCCGTACTGACCCCTGGCTCAGATCCGTGCTGCCTGTGACTCAGCAGGGTCCTGGGCAGGTCAGACTCTGCCTGACACCCCAGCTGGCGCAGGGAGCAGCTGCCCATGAGCGGCACTGGCACAGCTGCGGGGAGGGCTGCACCCCGCCACAGGGCCTGCCGTTCTCATGCAGCTGGCTCTGTGGCTCTCTGTGGTGCTACGGCACCTCTGGGAGCTGGGGGGCTGTGGCCACGGAGCCCCTAGTAGCGATAGGGCTCAGGGTCACCGGCTGCCTGTCCCTGCTGGCCAGTAGGTGTCACTCCTGGCCTGCTGCTGGCTCTGATCCTTCTGCTGTCTCCCCACCCAGTCTGCGCTGCTCGGGGAGCTCTTCCCGGAGGAGGGGGACGGCAGCATCGCCCTACCCTCCCGCAGGTCGCACGGCTCCAGGGTAACCGTCCGCCCCGGCAGGAGGTCTCTGCCAGCTACTGACCCGGAGCACAAGAAACCCATCTCCATCCAGGTACCCAGCGGGGCTGGCGTGTCCTGTCCCCGTTCCACCTGCCCTCCCCATGGTGAGAGGTTCAGCCCCCCACGTGTCACTACCCCCTTGAATGAGCATCCACCCCTGTGAAAACCCCACCTGGCTTCTCAACATGCTCCTCCGCTTCCAGGAAATCTTACTGGCCTGGCTCTGCCTTGGAAGTGCCGAGCCCCTACCAATCTTGCTGGCCTCTGGGGGCAGCTGGTGCTCAGCACAGCTGGAAATCGGGGACCTGTGCCCCTGTCAGTGAGATGCTCCGGACCCTTTCGCTGGGTGGTGGGGAAAGATGGGCCCAAGCGCACAGACCTTCCCAGACTCTGCTGTGTGCTGGGGCTGGCCGGAGCTGCAGCCCCACAGGCTTGGTGGGCTGGGGACTCTGGTTCCAGGCCGCTCGAAGACTTCTCAGCATCCCAAGCACTGAATGGTCCTGCTAGGTGAGGAGGTGGCCTGGAAAGGGGCAGCTGGATATCTAGGGGCTGCACTCAGGGGTTCCCCTTCCCCCTTGGACCAGCCTTCAGCTTAGGACAATGTGTCCTGGTGCTCTCTGCTGCCCACCCAGTGTCCAGGCCCCTTGTCTATGCCCACGGAGGGTGGGGGAAATGCAGCTCATGGGCCCTCAACCCTCCCCAGGGAGCCTAGAAGCATCTTCACTCTGCTGAGGACAAGGTCAGAGCCTGCTCCCAAGCCCTGGCTCCTCACTAGGGCACTGCATCCGCACTCAGACCTAAGCCTGCTCGCTCTGTCCCCCGCAGTTCAAAGCGTCGCTGCACAAGCTCATGGAGACCCTGAGCAGCACCGCGCCCCACTACGTGCGCTGCATCAAACCCAACGACCGCAAGCGGCCCTTCGAGTGAGTGCCTGGCAGCTCTGCAATGGGGCAGGGGCCGGAGGGGGAGATTCTCCAGCTGGATGTGCCAGGGCCAGACGTGCTGTCTGGGGAACCTGCATCACCAAGGAACTCTCATGAAACTAGCAGCAACGTGTTCTGTCCCCTGCGGTGGGACTGGCTCTGCAGTAGTGAAACTTGCCTCCTTGGTCCAGTGCAGAGTTGAGCGACTTCCTTCGCTGTCTGGAATGGCTGCACAGCAGGGCTTGAGCTGCAAAACCAGCGGCCTCGTTCCCATGGGTGTCTCTGCATGCCACAAGCAGTCAGCAAGGAGGTGGCCTGCCCAGGCTTGGGCCGAGAGCAGTGCCAACCAGGCGTGCTGCATGTGGGATGGCAGATCCGAACCGCGAGCCCTAAGGAACCGTCGCTCGGAGGGTGCTGACGCTGACTCTGTCTCTGCTCTAGGTTTGATGCCAAGCGAGCAGTCGAGCAGCTGAGAGCCTGTGGGGTCCTGGAAACCATTCAGATCAGCGCCTCCGGCTACCCATCCAGGTACGGCCAACCCAGGTGTTTCCTGCCTGCCTGCCTCTCTGCCGGAGCATTTGGGTTCCTGGCACTCGCTAACTCGGCCTGTTGGGTCTGGCTTCTGTCTTCCCCACGCCCCCGCAGGTGGACGTACATGGAGTTCTTCAGCAGGTACAGGGCTCTGATGTGCCTGGAGGAGCTGATGGGCGGTGATGAGAGGCAGACCTGCCGGCTTGTCCTCGAGAGGCTGCTGAAGGTAAGAGCCCTGCACGTTGCCGTGCTGGGGGAGAGGACCCTGAATGGGGCAGCAGGGGATTAAATTCTAGGCCCTTGCTACTACTGCACCCAGCCTTTCCTGCCACCCCACCCACTCCTCCGTGCCCTGCGGGGAGCTGCCTGCTGGTGCACCTGGCCGTTTGGCCTTGATGGGCCCTTCCCTCCTAGCCATGAGGTCGCTATTGCAGGAAACGGGTCATTCAAGTCCATCTGGATTGTGCCATAGCCTCAGGCTGAGGGTGTCTGGGGCCAGGTGCTGCAGTCATCTGTCCCCTCTCGATAATGGGACTAGCCCGCCTAGTGTCCCACTGCTCCCACAGTGTCCTAGAGACTGGCAAAGGATGCCTAGCCCAGAACCCTGTGCCCGACACAACCTGATCCCGTCGGAAACATCAACTCAGCTGAAATCCACCAACTTCCCACCAGGCGATGCAGTACCGTCTCCACAGGGAAGTGTGGTCCAGGCTGCCTCTCCTCCATGCACCAGTCGGCCTTCCTGACGAGCAGCTCGTCCTAAGAGTCTCTGGCCATGGAGCCTGCCTCATAGAGCAGGGGTTCCCAAACTGCGGGACACGTGCTCCTGGGGGTACATGTGGGAGAAATTGTGTAATGGTGGATTTGATTGCATTTTCCTAATAGGCTACTCAGACGAAGCTTAAAACTGGGAATTTATTATATAAAATACGATACATTTCCTTCAAGACATACCGATGAGAACAGATACAGGGCGATGCTGCCGTACGAAGCCCTCCCCTCCAATCACTGTGCGGCGCGGGTTCAGTTGCCCAGCCACTGTCCGGTCTGTCTGAGCTCAGAACTTAGGGTTTTTTGGGTTGTACCTGTTTATGCTCTAACTAGATCTGTACGTAACCGTGGAAGCTGGGCCGAAGGCAGTATGAAGAACACAGAGTATCCGTGATGAGAAGGGGGTGGGGACGCAGGCAGCTGGCAGATCTGGAAGGGGGTCTGCATTGAGCAACATTTGGGAGCCTCTGCCAGAGAGAGGGCACGAGAGGCCCCTGAACTACAACTCCCAAGAGGCATTGCAGCAGCCTTTCCAAACTGGAATATTGAGGATTTTGGCTGAAATTTCAGGGGAGTGTGTGTGTGTGTGGGGGGGGGGGTGTCTAACTAGCCCTGGACATCTGAGCCCATGGGTGGGCCGTGTAGGCCAGGTGAGCACCTGCCAGCTAGTGCTGACTATACTGTGCTAAGCTGGCATTAGGCTGGTCCCGTGGCCAAGTTGAGGGTCCCCGTTCTCTGGGCAGGCCAAGACCTGTCCCGGTCTCTGCGTGCTGCAGCTTCCTTTCTGCCCAGGCCGGAGACTGTCTGCAGAACACTGGGCTTTGTTCCCCAGCTCTGCCAGTCGGACTCTGAACAGGCGGCTTATCCTCTGGGGACCCATGCCCCAGTGCTACCTCCAGGCATGCAGCTCAGTGTTGGGATGCTGCAGTTGGAGGGGGTGTTGGGTGTCTGAAGGGTTAATACTCCCCTCTCCCTGCGATGATCTGGATGCTGCAGCCCTGCTCCTGTCAGCTGTGGGAGGAGGGTCTGTCCAGCCAGGCCCTGGCACCAGGAAGGACCCACACAGCGCCACTGCTATTCAAGCCTGCAGCACGGAGCACCCATGGCTGAGTTCGCTCCACCCCATTGTACTTGCCTGGTCATGGATCTCACTGTCCCCTTCCCACAGGACCCTAGCAAATACCAGTGCGGGAAGAGCAAGATCTTCTTCCGTGCTGGCCAGGTGGCCTTCTTGGAGGAGCTGCGTGGCAGGAGGCTGAGAGCAGCCTGTGTCGTCCTTCAGAAGAGCCTTCGTTGCTGGCTGGGGAGGAGACACTTCTTGCATATGCGAGCTGCAGCCATCTGCCTCCAACGCTTTTCCCGCGGCTTCCTGGCCCGGAGGTGAGAGGTGCTGCCCACATCTGCCAGGTTGAGCCAGGCATTCATGTGGCTCTGCCTTGGCATCATCTGGGCCCTGGAGACCCATCTCTGGGCACCCTCGCCCTTTGCAGTACCCAGCTGCTGGCTCGGGGCAGCTAAGAGTCGCTGATGCAGTGTCTGGCTGGCAAACAGCATCCCCGAAGCTACAGCAGGTGGAGGCCTAGGCAGGGACCTGGAGCTAGCCACGCTCCACCCCAGAGGTGGCAGCATTTCCAAAGCTACTGTAAAAATCCCATGTCCCTACTCTGGGAGCCAGGAGAAACTGGTGCCAGGACAGCAGTTTCAGTTGGGTCTCATTGGGGGGTGAATGGAGCAGTGCCCTAGCTCTGAGCCTAGGGAGGTGGGGGCTTGGCCTCAGGACCTGGTGCTGGGTGTTTGTTGTGGGGGTCTGCAAGGGACTAGGGTAGACCCTGGGTCTGTGCTGCTGGGGGTTGCTCTGTCCCTTGGGGGTGTAAGTTCTGCCCTGCCCCAGTGGGCTCTAGCTTCCCTTGCCCAATGCCTGTTGCCCTTTGGGCAGGCTTGCCAGGCACCTGAGGAGGACCAGCGCCGCTCTCACCCTGCAGAAGAACTTCAAGATGGCCCTGGCCAGGCGCTCGTACCTCCGCACCCAGGCAGCAGCGGTCACCATCCAGGCCTTTGCCCGCGGCATGTTCGCCAGGCGCCTGCACCGCCAGGTATCAGCCCTGCCCAAAGTTGTGGGGTTGGGGATCTGCTCATGGCAGCAACTTCAGAGGGGGACATCCCACGTGTGCTCCCAGTGCCCAGGGGGTGCAGCCCTTGGAAGGGGGGTGCTGATGGGCTACAGGAGCCCCAGGTAATGTGGGAGGGGGGTGGGCTGGCAGGTGCATCCTGGGATCTGGAGAGAGCCCCCTTGCTTAGTACCCCTGTAAAGCAGAGATGCATGCCCCTCTCGCTGTAGGAAGACGTAGAGCAGTTACCTGTTTGGCTCAGCTCCTTGTCCTGGCAGCATGGAGGGAGGATACCTGTGGGCAGCCAACTGCAGGCAGTGTGAGCAAGTTGTGCTGTGACTCTCTGGGCAGGAGTAACACTCTCTCCTGCCTGAGGTATGGGGCACCTGGGGGCCCATTCAGGGTCTGTTGGGAGTTGCCCCATCCCTACCCTCAGGAGCGACCAGGTTCCTAGCATGTATTGAAGGCAGCACGTGCGCCTCAGCTCGGGGGATCTGCATTGTGTCGTTGTGCTGGCTCATGTGGGTCCAGTGCCCAGCGGGGCTTGCACTGGAGCAGCCCATGCCCCACACCTGCCCACGGCCCCTCTATGGGGAGCAGGCAGAGTCCTAGAGCCACAGCTGGCTTCACGCAGGTGCTGACTTCACTTGTCCGGCTGGGTGCTCCACCAGTGGCCCCACCCCATCCCACCTCTTCTCCAAGGCCCCACCCTCCTATTCTCACCCGCATCCTTGGCATCAGAGGCAGCGGGTGCACCATTGTTCCTAACTCGCGTGTTCTTGGATCCCTTGTGGCCGCTATTTGTGCGAGGATGTAGCTGCCGGTGCTTGGTCCTCTGGCCAAGTTTCTGCCCTAAACCTTGGCTGCTCTGTCTACTCTCTGCCCAGATGGTGGCAAGCCAGAAAGCTGTGGTGATCCAGAGCGCAGCGAGGGGCTGGCTGGCTCGGACCAAGTACCTTCGGGTGCGCGGGGCGGTGGTCTATCTGCAGTGCTGCTACCGGCGCATGCAGGCTCGCAGGGAGCTGAGGCAGCTCCGGATGGAGGCGAAGTCGGTGGAGCACTACAAACAGCTCAACAAAGGCATGGAGATCAAAGTGATGCAGCTGCAGTGCAAAGTGGATGAGCAGGTGGGTGGGTTGGCTCCTCCTGCTGCCCCAGAGCTACAGGGGGATTCCTGGGCCTCTAGCGCTGGGATGAGCCTTAAAGCCAAGGTACTGACTGCTCATGGGCGTGTTTGGGAGCGTTCTGGGGAACTGCGTTCTGCCTTGCTAAGTTCCACTAGCAGTCTACGTTGGATCATCTCCTCCTTCAGCGTTCCTGTGAGTTGTTAAGAAGTAGCCATGCTCCACTCCAGAGGTGGCTGCATTTCACTCCCTTAATGGTACTGTACAATCTCTGATCACTCTCTGCTGAGAAAAGGTGCCTGGGGGAAACACTTCTCTTCCCTCCTCCTGGGAAGCACTGTCTATTAGTGCAGCCAGACTTTGGTTCTTTTCCGTCCCAGCAGTACCCGACTTCCTGCTGGGCCCTGGAAACTTGGATCGGGCTCTCCTGGCAGAGCAGGATCCTGGACCCCTTGGCACAGGACAGATTTCTAGTTCTGAACCTACCTAACGCCCTATGGCTCAGCCCTCGGGTGGGTAGGGGAAAGCGAAGGTGTGGGGAGTGTGGCAGTGCAGATGGAGCAGCTGGCTTTGTAGGGCTGGAGGAAGGCTGCAAGCGGCAGCAGCTTTCCCTGCTCTGGTCTCCTCTTGGGTATTTCATGGGGCGCCTCGAGGACTGAGTGGCTCTAGAGGGCACCACGTGCTCAGGCCCCAGCAGCCTTCAAACTTTTTCTTTTCCCCACCCCTCTCCCGTGTGACCCAGTGGATGCTGCTTGTGTAGCTTCCTCACGGTGCCTACTGTCCGCCCTCTCCCCTGCCCAGCAGCGTCTCTGGCTCTGCTTGTGCCTGGCACGCCATGCTCTGTCGCTGAATATTTACCAGTTGGCGCCACCATCTGTCTGCCTCCCATGTCTCATGGTTTGCTCTGTGCTGGGGAGGGGCTTCTTTAAATCGAACCTGCATCCCTGATGGTCTCTGGTCTATTGGAGCAAACCCCAACTCGCTGCTCTGAGGTGGATTGGGTGGCCTGGAAAGCTGGTGTGGGGCAAAGAGGACTTGGGAAAAGCCAGTGCACTCTTGGGCCAAACACATCTGGGGTGGGGCAGGGCAGCGGCCCTGGATCTCTGACACAGGCTGGCCTCAGGGGGGTTCATGGTTCTGCTGTTCCCAGGTTCTGCACATCTCAGAGGGTGGCCCAATGCCAAGGAGCAGGCACACCAGGCCCGGCCTTAGCATGGGAAAGACCGGCCTGTATGGCAGGGCTGGTAAAGCAGGAAACTGGGAGTCAAGACTTCGGTGTCAGGGCTGAGAATGGAACCCAGAAGTGATGGGCCTTGGGGAAGTCATTCCTCCTCCCATGCCTCAGTTTCCCCAGCAGTGTCCTGGGGCTGACCCTGGCCTGGGTTGGGGGAGGGACTGGATAGCACCTCATTTCCAGGGAGATAGTTGGCTTTGGAGGGGATGATGGGGCAGCCTGGTGGGATGAGGCCGCGACAGCTTCTCTGGGTTTCCCCCCCTCCTGGTTTGCCACTGTTTAATGCTCAGATAGGAATCGTCCAGTTCCTCCCCTGGGACCCTGCAGGCCTGACCTGGCTCTTGACTGCTGCCCCTCCCACAGGCCAGGGAGAACCGAAGCCTCTCAGAGCAGTTGTCGGCACTGAGAGCCTCCCACAGCGAGGAGGTGGAGCGGCTGTGCAGTGAGCTGCGGGGGCTGCGGGAGGACAAGGCGCAGGAGACACGCATCCGGGAGCTGCAGGAGCAGCTACAGCGCTTGGAGTCGGAGAAGAGGAGCTCGGAAGGCCGGCTGGGCCAGGAGATGGAGGAGCTGAAACAGGTGCAGGGCAGAGGCAGGGCTGACCCTTGACTGTCCGGATAGCCAGCAGCCAGTGATAACATTGAGGGGAGTTAAACGTCCCTTCCTTAGACCTGGTCCCAAAGAGCAATAATCCCCCCTCAGTGGTTAATGGGTATAACTCAAACCCAGCACTGAGCATATGGGGCAGCTCCAATAGCTGGCAGCAGTAGTAGGCTGGTTATCCTCTCTGGCTCAGCCATGAGAAGGGCAGGTGATGCAAGCATGCTCCTTGCTAGTGTGTTGCAAAGGCTCTGGTGACTTGACTTAAGCTAGTTTGAACATAGACTTGGCAGGAGTCGATTTTTTATCGGTAAATATCGACCACCATAAATATCCCTGTATGCACAAATGATCAAATACATCCATCAATATTCGAAACCTAGATAGCCAGAAACGCTGCTTGACGTTAACCTTCTGAAAGCAAACCCGGATTATTCTGTATATCTGACATAAGAAGTTGACAATCGAGTTTAAGTTGTAAAGCTTTAACTCTTGGAGTCTCTACCTTGTCTGATCCCCTTCCTGCCACCAAAGTTCCCAGAACTAAAAATTTGAATAAAAAATTGAAGCAATCATTTAAATCCCTGATGTTGCCCATCAAAAGTAAAACTGTCAAATCTCCTATGCAGGGGACTGGCTATTCTCTGGGTCCCCAGGCTGGTGGGGTAGAGGAAGGACCGGCCCTGCAGCCTGTGATGAGCCCCATATGAAAGAGCCTGCCTGGCCTCTGACCACCAGAGCAGGTCCTCCTTGCCCCATAGTTCTGGACTGCTGTCAAGGTCTGCCCCCACCACCCAGCTCTCTCTCTCCCCCCAGCGCCTGACTGAGCTGGAAGCCATGAAATCCAATCTGAAGGAAGAGAAGGACGCTCTCAACCAGCGGATCATGGAGCAGTCACAGGAGCTGGAAGGTAAAACACCCCGCCCGCTGCCCCCCAGCCCCTTTCCTGCTGTGCTGGGTGCAGTCAGCTGGGGGCTGGATTCTAGGGAAGCCCAGCAGGTGGCTCTGGCTGTGCTCACCCGGGTGGCCCAGCTCTGTGGGCAGGGTGATGCTGGCAATTTGTGACTTTCAAGCTGAGACTGTGGCCCACAACTAGGTGGGCTGGTTACCGAGATAGCTGGGGCAGTGACTGTCAGGAGCTCTGTGCCCAGCCTCGTCCCAGAGTTGAGGTCTCGTGTGGCCTGAGCCTGCCCATCCTGGCAGCTAAATCCATGGGCCCCTGGCCATGCTGCGAAGTTCCCAGCTCTCTCCTGCTACGCTCCACTCCAGAGATGTTTTCCAGGGGCAGTGCGGCATTGGAGCTCAGCAGCCCGGTCAACATTCCTCACCTGGCGCTGGTGCCTGGGCTCCTACACACAGTGGTCACTGGGCAGGGAGCAGAGCCCGTCACGCTCCCTGTCCCAGGTCCAGGCCTGCAGGCAAACTTTACCATCTCTGCTCTCCTCTTCCCCGCCCCCTGCAGACCAGCTGCGCCGGCACGTGGCAGCAGAGAGCCAGGAGCTGCTGTGCCAGCTGGAGGGGGAGAGGGCTCGCTACCAGAACCTGGTGAAAGAGTGCGCCCGCCTGGAGCAGTGCTGCGAGAACCTGCAGGATGAGGTGGCCTTCCACAAGGTGAGCAGTGCGGGCTGGGCTGATGCCCTGACCCCAGGACATCCTAGATATCCCGGGGAGCCAGGCGGGGGGTCACAGGCTGCCACTAAATGGAGGAAAGCTTTTGCTCAAGGATTCTCTCATGGAGGCCAGATGGGCAGGACTGAGGAGGTGGTTCGGAAGCCTATCGGCAGGTGCCTTGCTGGTCTGTGCTGTGTCCACTCAGTCCCAGGGCTTGGAGGTGGCCCTGCAAAGTGCCCTGGAGGTGGCCCTAGGGTCGCTGTGTGTTCAGAGCTGCGTCCTGCCACTGAGAACAGATCTGCACCATCAGCGTGAAGCTGGCTGGGGCTTTCGAAACCTCGAGGAGCCCAAATCCCAGTGACTCCACGTGGTGTCTGGGTGCCAGACACCTTCAGCTCTCTGGGAAAGTCCCAGCCTGAAGCTAATGTCACAGCTGCACCATCCACTTCTGCCCTGCCCCTGGAGATCAGAGGGGAACGTCTCTCTGGTTCCCATGGTGGGACTCCCAGGCGGGCAGCACATCCACTGGAGGACAGAGGCACCCCGCCCAGTATCTGTCACCACTGGGCTAGGGAGCGGTAGCACGTGCCCACTCAAAGCTATTGCTGTGTGGTCCGAGCTGTCTCCCTGCTGAGTTCTCCCCATGCTGACCCTGCTCCCCATGCCCTAGCCCCCCTGTAACAAGGAGTGGAGCTTCAGCCACTGTATAACTTACCCTTGTACCTTTCCTTCTCACTCCAGAGAACCCCCAGCCTCCGAAGGTCCCCTTCGTCTGACAGCATCCTGGACTCCGAATGCAGCTACCCATCGTCTCTGTCGACGGCCCCGTCCCGGGATGATGCTGACCAGCAGAGCGAGGTGAGGCACTTTCACATCAACCAATTGGCTTTGGTGCATGGCTCTGCTGCTCTTAGTGCAGGCGGGAAGCTGAGCGTCTGGGCTCTGGAACGAGCCGTATTGTGGTTTGCATTGCCCTGGGCTGGGCACAGGCAGGGAGCCGGGGAAGTCCTTTCTTCAGAACTGGCCAGCTGCCTGGGACCAGATGTTCCCTCTCTCTCGTCCGTGCCCCCAGGCATCCTGTCTGATCCCTGCTTCAGATCAGCCCAGCTTGGCTGCACACTGCAGCCCGAGAGTCCGGTGCCTCGCTCGCCCTTCAGTAAAAACAGCATCCCCGAGCCAAGCATGCCCTCCAGCCCTTTGCACCTAGCTGCCAGTCCCATTGGCACCAGCCTCTGGCCAGGAATTGTAGCAAGGCCCTTCTGGGTGGGCTGCGCTGGTGATCTCGTTGGTTCAGCCCAGTTAGTGCCTGCAAAGACATGGCCTTTGACTGGCACCTGTCGCACAGGTCTCCATGCACTTCCTGTGTCACAAACCTCCCCTCCCATGTGAGGTCTCCTCAGCTGGGGAAGCTGCCCGAGCTCGCAGCTTGGTGGCAGAGCCAGGAGTAAACCCTAGCGTCCACTCCTGTGCTGCCTCCCTGCAGATGTGCCCAGTGTTCCTGTGTGCACAACTGGGCTAACTAGGCCAACCTGTCCTGCTGTCCCACGGTTGCCACTGTGTGGTCAGATGCTAGGAGTGCCCTTTCTGCTCACTCCTGGAGGGTGCCAGACGGGTGAAAGGACTTAAAGGACTTACCGGTACGCCTGAGTGTGAGTGTGGCCTCAACCAGAAGAGACAGAGCCTTTCAAAATTTAAAGGTCTTTAAATCACCCCGGAGCTACCAGCTGCAGAGGTGGCTGGGGGCTCTAGGGCTCAGGGGCGAATTAAAGGGTCCAGGGCTCCAGCCACCGGGAAGCTCCAGGCCTTTAAATCCCTGTCAGTGCTCCGGGAGCCGGGCTCGGGTGGGAATTTAAAGGGCCCGGGGCTGCTTGCAGTGACTGGAGCCCTGGGTCATTTAAATCATCACTGCGGAAGCTGCTCCAGTCCGACACGGCATACTGGCTCTTGCCGGTACGCCATACCATACCATACCAGCTTACTTTCACATCCGGTGCTAGATGGGCTATGAGCTAGGGCATTCATGAGGAGTTAGTGCAGAGTTTGGCATCAGACGCCGCCTGCCCAGTGCAGCCAGATGGCCCAGTCCAAGTGGGGCTTGGTGTCCAGTGTCTGACACACCAGGGATGGTACTTGAATGCATCTCCTCACCTCCTTCTCCACCCACAGTCCTCGTCTCAGTCCCTGGACCAGGAGAGGGGCCGCTGGAGGCAGAGCCACGAGTGGAGGAGGCTCAGATCCGACAGCCCTCCCTCCTCGCTGAATGACGACGATGGGCAGGACCCCTTTGAGAAGGCTTATCTCCTCCTCCTGGGGCAGCTCAACGTGGTCACGGAGGACCTGGCCAGGACCCGTGAGGAGCTGCGCAGGGCCAAGGCTCAGCTGGCTCACGAGAGGAAGCCATTTGAGATCTTCAAGCGCCGGGTGAGATTCTCACCCATCATGTCCCTTGCTGCAGCAGTGGTGGGGGTGGGGAGGGGCCTGCTGCCTGAATGGCCCAGTTCAGTCTCTTCTTTCTCCCCAGCAGAACATTGCAGAGATCCTGGGGTTGAACAGGAGCCCGGAGAAGATGATAGAGGAAGATTCCTTGATGGAGGAAGACTTGAAATATGCGTATGATGCTGTCCAGGTCTCCAATAAGTGAGTCTGTTTACTCAGGGTCTCAGCCATGTCTGGGTTTTCCATAATGCTGCTGTGGAAGGCTTAAAAATCACCCCCGGGGGCCTGGCCTCCAGCACTGCCCAGAGGATTCAGGAGGCCTGGGGCAAAGCAATTTCAGGGACCTCTTCCATTAAAAAAAAAAAAAGAAGTTGCAATACTATAGAATGCTATATTCTCATGGGGGCCCTTGGGGGTCTGGGGCAAATTGCCCCACTTGCCCTCCCCCCCCCGCGACTGGCCCTGGGGGAGCAGCAGGCCATGTGAGGTTGCAGGGATGCATTTGTGGTGGAAGGGCGAGATGGGGTTTGGGTGGCAAGAGCCAGGTCAGAGCGCTGACTGTGGGAAGTATGTGATTCAGAGTGTGGAGACTTCAGAAAATTCCAGAGTCAAGTCTTCTGGGTTCTATTCTAATCTCGGCCTTGGACTTAAGCAACCCCTGCCTCAGTTTCCCTAGCTGTAAAATGGGGAAAGCTTGCCTGTCCCACTCACGATGGGGCATAGAGTTGTGAGGCCTTGCCAGCCTCCTGCCTGATGAGCAATCACTGGCACCTCTGAGTTATTGCCCTTCCTTGCAGGCTACTTGAGAGCCAGCTGCAGGAGGAGCAGCAGCAGCACGAGCAGGAGCTGGAAGGTCTCCGCCTGGACATCCGCTCCCTGAAGCAGCTGAGCAAGCAGCAGCAGAGCCTGATCCAGGACCTGCAATTGCAGCAGGAGGAAGGCGGGCTCCAGAGCCAGATCGTCCAGCTGAAGAGAGAGAACCTGGTGAAGGGGGAGTGGGCCTGTTGGGATGGCGGGAGGGTGGTTGGTGGGAGCATTGCATGGCTGAGCATGCAGTTAAAGACTTGCTACATGGCCAAGCTGGGGCTGGGGCTGTGAGAAGGCTGACTGCTGCTCAGCATGCTGGGTAAACGCCCTGGTGCAGCACACCCCCTGCCTCCCCATGCTGGCTCTTCAAGGGCGCATTGCATGCTGGGACTTGGGCTCCATGGAGGGGCCATGTGCCTATTAGAGACGACAATAGCTGGGGCAGCATTCTGGCCAGCTGCTTTCCATCTGCTGCAAGGCCCCCCTGGGGAGGCCTTGCTCCTGGCTGGCAGGGTGTATTGGAAAGAGAGGGTCCCCTCAAGCACCAGGTGATGGACTATCCTTTCCCTGTGTGCTCCCCAGGATCTGGAAGGGCAGCTGGAGAGGCAGGAGAAGAGCATGCTCAAGCTTCAGAAGCAGCTGAAAACCTCCATGAAGCAAATCCAGGCTCTCACAGGCAGGTGCCTCCTGTGACTGGACCAGCTGGGGGGCGAATGTCCTTTGTGGCCAGCCTAAAGCGGGGCTCTGCTCCCGACCGCACCCCCCAGCCTGGACGCAGCAGCTTCAAGCAGAAACACAGCTCTGCCTCCTCGTCGCAGGAGCAATGGGGGCTGGTGGGATGGGCCTGAGCGCTAGCTCAGACGGTGAGGGGCCCTGGGCCTGGTGATGGCACTGCCGAGGCCTGAGCTAGAGGAGATGGGGGCCTTCTCAATTAACCTGCCCAATGAGACCAAGTAGGCAGCAGAGCAGAGGCGATCATCTGTGCACCATGAGCTCCGTTAATGCCAGCGTTTCTGCTTTTCCTTCAACGCCCCCCTTACCTGCCACGGGGCATCGCTGCCCGTCTGCACGAGAGCTGCTTTGCAGCCGGGAAGCAGCAGTGAGCCTCTTGCTGACATGACCGACCAAAGTGGCTTTTCTTAGCCGCTGTTCTGGGCTTGCCTTGTGTCTCATGTTGTTGTCTAATGGCAAAGCTTCCACATGGCCCTTCTGTAAACCTCCGTGTTTTGGGATGTGCTCCCCAAAAGCCCCACACTGAGCGCACAAGACCTCCCCCCCATCACAGCTGCCAGCCCCAGAGCAGTGCTAGCAATGCCTGGTGAATTGCAGAGTCAGACTGCTCTGGTTCAGTGTCCCCTTTGCTATTGTGGGGTACAAAGCAGCAAGGGTACCCTACTATGGTACTGGACAAACAGGGAGCTTTGCAGAACTGGGGGTGCTCTTGGCAGCAGTTTGATGGGGAGGGGAAGATGCTGGCTGGGTTTGCAGGCAGCTGATTAAAACTGGTGGATGGAGAGTGACCAGACAGCAAATGTGAAAAGTCAGGACAAGGTTGCGGGGTAATAGGAGCCTATATAAGAGAGACCCCAAAATCAGAACTGTCCCTATAAAATCAGGACATCTGGTCACCCTAATTGGGTGCCATGGGATATTGGACATTCACAGATTAGCCCTTCACTTGCTTGCCTCAATTTGCCAACAGTAGCTTACAGGGCTGCCTGGCAGCTTCCATCCGGTTCACTCAGCCCAAGCAACCATCCCTCCAGCTGGCCCAAGCAACCTCTAGCTCTGAATATTCCTCTGCCTGGGGCCCAGCTCTCCTGGCAGGAGTTCCCCAGGCAGGGTACAGGCAGAGGTGGGACCCCCAGTCCCTGCCCCACTCAGGAGTCTGGTTACGTGGGCCTGGATCCAAGTGGGTGCTCTGACTCTGTTTTTGCTCCTTCCCCTGTGCAGCAAGCAGAGAGGCCCGGCTGCTGGAGCAGAAGGTGAAGGTGGAAGAGATGGAAAGGCCCCTTGATGTCCCGTGTCCAGCTGGGGCATTCGGGGGCATGCTGGGATGCAAAGCAGAGGATGAAGGGCGCCTCATCAGGACCATCATCACAGGTGGGAGGCCGGAGCCCCACAGGGAGTTGGGGCTAAGGGTCTGTCTACACAGCAGTGTAATTCCTGGCTCAAGCCAAACACACTTGTCTACACAGGTTGTGTTCACCATGGGCTCGAACCTCAGGGCCCAGGACCCTGCAGAGCTGGAGGGGCTGGGGCTCTTCTATCCCCAGTCTCTTGAACAGGCAGACTCCCTCGGGACCTGTCGCACTAGAGCAGCCGCAGGAGGCAGGTGTGATGCGGAGCAGCATATGCCGAGGCATCAATTGCATCACACGAGCCCGCAGCCGCGTGGTGCCAGTCTTGCTGCTGCTCCTGGGCCATGGCGTGCAGAAAGGCTTGTGGGAAGACACTCATGGAGCAGCAGGCTGGGACTGACGTGAGGAAAGATGAAGTGTGGCTTGCTTGGCAGGATGGCAGCCGGCGAGGGAAGTGCCCGAAGAGAATCTGCGCTAGGAGAGGTGCAAAATGGCTCTGGAGCTGGGAAAAGAGCGAGGTGCAAAATGGCTCGATGGAAAATGGGGACGAACTTCCCCTTTCTGAGCCCTTCCAGGGGAAGGATCCCTGGGCAGGTGCTTTAGGGCATTGGGCTTCCAGAGCCTCTGCATTGCGCGCGCCTTTCTAACTACGTTGACATCTCACGAGGAGCATCTGGGAATGGGACGTTCCCCATGGCCCTGGCAGAACTTCACTAAGCTCCTCTGCTACTTCGCCCTCCTACTGCATCTTCCCTCTCCACCTGGACACCCCGCATGCCTCGTCCTGTTTATCCCAGCCTCCCCGGATGCTTTTTGCCCCTGGAAAAGCAGCCAGTTCTGGGGTAGAGCAAATCGGTGCTACACAGGGAGTGAAGAACAATGTATCCCTTTGAAACCTGCAGAGTAATGCAGGCACACTGGCGGAGCACCTGGGGGTCCAGCTAGGACTGTGGGGGCAAATGTGCCGGTTCAGATCCAGCCGTGGGCTGTAGAATGGCTGTGTGTGAGTGGCGCTTGGTTTGCTGACCAGTCGGGAAGGCACATGAAGTTGAGTTGCCTCTTTTAATGAGGGCAGGGACCCTACATGGGAGCAGACAGGGATGGGGTGATTAATGGACAGCTGACTTTGAAAGGGGATGGGGGGTTTCTACCTACTAATTTGGATTCTGTTTATTTGGGGTGGATGGGAAGTCTCCAGCCCCACCCTGGTTAGTGCTGGGCCAGGCCAGCGGTGGCTCTGGGCTTACGAGCAATGAGTGAACTCTTGTGCGTGGGCGAAGGGATTAAATGGAATGTGCACATGCCTGCATGGGAGAGCCCAGAAATGCAGCCATGGGGCAGAGGGGTGTGTGCATGTTAATTTCCATGAGACTGGAGGGCGACTGTCAGCAGCTGGAGGCCTTCTCCCCAAACACTGCGTAAATAACCAACTTCAGCAGACCTGCAGGACAGGAGCAGGAGCCTGCTACAGGAGAACCCAAGCTGGCAAGGAGGGGAAGGGGGCTGGGTCAAGTGCAGGAGGAGGACAGCACCTGGCTGGGCCAGATGTTGGATCTGTCAATGGGGGCGGGTAGAGTGGCTGTGCTGAAGCCTGAGGGGCAGAGAAATTGGGCAGGGTGAGAGCAGAAATGAAGCCCCAGCATGAGGAGGGAAGAGCAGAGGGGGCTGTGCCTGGAGAGGTGCTAATGACAGGGAGGGGTGAGGGTCCTGCCACAGCTTGGGCTGTGCCCGTCTGGGGGCTGGCCTGATATTTCAAGCTGCTTGGCTGTAATGAAAGGAGCGGCTGGGCCTTGGGATCCGGGCTCTGTCCAGAAGGTGATGGGGGCCCAGTTTGGGGTCAGACGATGTATTGCTGAAGTTAGCAGGAGCTTTGCTCCTTCAGGGGAGGGAAGGGGTTTGAAATTGGGGCACTGAATGCAGGGCCTGTCTTGTCCCACCTGTTGCCTGCTATGACCCCTCTGCCCTGTAGGTAGGTCCCATGGGACAGGCCCCAGCCTGTGACTTGTGGCTTGGACCTCAGGCTCCATCCTGGACTCACTCATCCCCTTCTCGCCCTGCAGATTTCAAACTGCAGAACAACCCCGGCGCCCTCCCCGCGCTGCCGGCCTACATCCTGTTCATGTGCTTCCGGCATGCGGACTCCGGGCACAACGAGCACCGGATCCGCTCGCTCTTCGCCGCCGCCGTCAGCGGCATCAAGCGGGTGGTGAAGGTACAGTGGCAGGGGGCTGGCTGGGTGAGGGGACGGGGATTGTGACCCCTCTGTGGTCAATTGCCAGCTTGCTGAGGGGCTGCCCTCCGGCGCTGGTTCCCTACCGCTGGCGTGTGCCCCCCACCCAATTGTTCCCTCTTGTGCCCAGAGATGCCCCCTGCAGAACCCAGGCATGCCATTGTGTGACCTGGGGCAGGGGCCAGGGTGTTACTAGGGATCTGTGATGCCACCCTCAGGAGTGTGCCCATCGAGGGCTGCTTGGGGCTGAGGTTAGAGGCCAGGACAGCGTGGTTGCTCTGGGCCACTGCCTGGATTGAAGGGGCACGAGGCCTCGTCCTGCAACAGCAGTGCTGCTTACGTGCATGGGGTGGATTGGGGTGTTTGTCTGGGTGGGGATCTGGGAGGCGCAGGCGGGCACCCCGGTGGGTAGGCGCAGGTGAGCAGGTCAGCTCCCTGGGGTCAGCCAGCAGGACCCCGAGGCTGCTGGTTTTCTGCCTCTGGCCAGAGATGGCCTCGGTCACTGAGTCCCACTGTTCTGCTCCACTCCCTGGCAGCCCCAAGCACCTGCCCAGCAGGAAGGGCTGGGCTGCTGCTTTCCCGCCTCTGCTGCCCCCCACCCCCATGCAGAGGGAGAGGCCGGGGGTGTCTGGGGGGCAGCGGTTGGAGGAGGTCTTGCTGCCCCAGCAAGGCATGTGGGGGGGGAAGAGACCCCTTGCCCCAGTGAGAGCCCTGCCGAGGAGTGTCCAGCCCCAGTGGCTGGGAAGAAGAGCGGAGGCCAGCACTCCCTGCAGTGTCGGTCCCCCCGTGAGCCAGCTGGGCCTGGGCCTGGGCGGAGAAGGGAGCAAACGCTAATACTGGTGTAATATTAATCCTTGTGTCTCGGGGGCTCCTCTGCAGGCTGGCAGCCCCCCAGCCTGGAGTGCTGGGCCCCGCAGAAAGCATAAGCTCTCACTGGCCAGGCCATGCCTGGTGCTGCTTCTGCCTGCAGCTGCATTTGTCTCTGGCAGTGACTTTGGAGCCGGTCTGGGGCAGTGACTGCTCCTCCCCAGCACTAGCTGCATCAGGGCTCTTACTGCCTCTCAGCAGACACTGTTCCCCGATCGGCAGTGGCCCGCAGGGTACATCCTGACTCCCCTGATTGCTGGGGCCCCACGGCGCCGTGCGATGGAGATTGCTGGTGCTCGCCCATGGCTGCCGGCTGTGAACAATGAATCAGGGTGTCTCTGGAGCAGGCCCAGTGGTGACTGGAGACCCCAGACGCTGATTGGGCTGTCAGGGGGCAACTGTAAAATCCAGGCCTCCCGAGGCAGCCAGGGGCACAAAGAGGGGGCTCAGCTGGGCTGAAGGCAGCCACTTACGTCTGCTGAGTGGCCTCCTGTTCTGGCCCTCGCACTGATTTGGGGGGGGGGATTCAGACCCCCAAGCAGCGGCTGGCTTTGCTGGTGTGCCCACGCCCTCTAGCGCGGCTGCCTGGCACAGTCTCCTTGTGCTCTCTGGAGTTTGCAGTCTCCACCAACGCCTGGGCCCCCCTCCCACCCCGCCCTGATGCGTCGCTTTGTGTCTCCCGCTCGCAGAAGCACAGCGAGGACTTTGATGTGGTGGTGCTCTGGCTCGCCAACACCTGCTGCCTCATCAACTGCCTGAGACAGTACGGCAGGGACCAGGTGAGGGCACGGGGCCTGCTCCAGCATGGCACCTCCAGGCTGGGCTGGCCTGGCCTGGCCTGGCCGTGGCTGCAGAACAGATCACAGCCAGGAAGCAGCAGGCATGGGGAGTGGGGGAGGCTGTTTGCCTTTAGTAGGTTCCCCCCTAGTTTCTTCTGAGACCAAGGTGGTGCTGAGTCAGTCCCAAGGCCTGTCTTGGCCCCGTTTGCTCAGTGGTTGTTTACTTCAGTTTCTCTCCCTTGGGGTCAGGCAGGATCTGGCTGGGCCATGGCCTCGCTGCTCCGAGGGGATGCCTCTGGCTTACGCCGCCCTGCGCGTTCTGGCTCTTTGCCTGCCATACTGTGCAGCACATTGCACTTGCACTTACTGAATTCCATCTTGCTGATTTCACACCAGCTCTCCAAAGAGCTGTCTGTAGGCAGGGACAGCCAAAGGGGAAATAACCGGTGAGGCAGAGGCACCTGAGACTAGTTCTGGGTGCCGCGCCTCAGGGAAGATGTGGATAAATTAGAGTCCAGAGTTGAGCAAAGAGAATGTGAGAACAGGCTTAGACAACCTGACCTTGGAGAGAAGCTGAAAACTGGGCATGTTTAGTCTTGAGCAGAAGAGCTGGGGGATGGGAACCTTCAAATGCATTAAGGGCCGTTACAAAGAGGACAGTGATCAATTCGCCATGTCCCAGCCTTCAGTGGACAAGGAGTGATGAGCTTAATCTACAGCAAGGGAGATCTAGGTTAGATATTAGGAAAAATCTTTCTTTCAAACTCAGGGTAGCAACGCTCTGGAGGGAGGCGGTGGGATCCCCGTCCCTGCAGGTTTTTAACAAGCTGGACGAACACCTGTCAGCGATGGCCTAGGTTTGGTCCTTCCCTAGCGCGGGGGACTGGAGTCTGACCTCTCAGGGTCCCCTCTAGCCTGACATTCTTACGATTCTATGGTGAACCACAGCCCAGACCCTCTGGCCTCAAACTGGGCAGTAGCTGCTGGCCTGGGGAGGGGTCTCTTCCTACCAGCAAACCTTCTACCCCCGAAGGGCTGAGAAGAACCCAGCCAGATCCTCTCCAGGGAAGCCCCTGAGACCAGCATCCTCAGGGGATGTTCTGAGCACTAGAATAAGATGCCTGGGTGGCCTTGGGCTGGGGATACTGGCTGCTGCTGGGGACTTCAATCTGCCTGCCTCGGGGAGCGGGGCAGGGGAGCTTATGGCAGTGGGAATGGAGTTGATCTTCAGTCACTGACCTGTGTCAGGTGTGCTGAGATCCCTGGATGGGAATGGGAAGGACTCTGGAGGGGAGATGTGTGCAGTGGATGCTGGGGTGGGTCCCTGCATGGCTACCCCACAGCTCTCTAGAGCTTAGGGCGTGGCTCTGCCAGGCTCCAGCACCTCTCGGTCCACAGCACCTCTCGGTCCATTTGCTATCTGCAGAGCTACCGGCTGGCCAACACCCCCAAGCAGAACCAGCACTGCCTGAGGAACTTCGACCTTGCCAGCCACTGCCAGAGCCTGGGTGACCTGGCCATCCAGATCTACCAGCAGCTGATCCGCCTGGCACAGAAAAAACTCAAGCCCATGATTGGTAGGTAGCGGCTGGGCCTCCCGGGAGTGCTCTGGGGATGGGAGCGAGCTTGGTGTGACAAGGTGCACTTGAGGGGTGAGGGCAGCAGAAAGCTGGCTTCTGACTCGGTGCTCGAGGCGGGGATGCCATGGCTAGGCCTGGCATAAAGGGGTCATTGTGGGCTGGGAAGACCTGGCATCTTGAGAGCAAGTGGCTGCCCCGTCCCCCTCAGTACAGCCTGAGAGGGACCCTGTTACCTGCCCAGTGACCCTCTGGGATTGAGGGTGGCTGGGGAACTGACCTGCCACAAACCCCTCTGTGGGGGGAGTGAGGAGATAAATGGCATGAGCTGGACAGGGCAGGGGGGCGGGAAGGTCCCTGCTCTGCCACCCACATGAGCCTCCTGGCTGAGCGACTGCCCCCAGGGAGCATGGCACTTGGGGCTAGTCTGGGTCTGCTCTGAATGGCAGCGAGCGAGGGAGCGGCAGGTGACTCACCAGATGGCAGAAGCCTGTCTGGAGGCGCAGCCTCCCAAACACAGCACCTGGGCTGTGGGGTCACAGGGCATGCACAGGATAATGCCCAGGACGTACCCAGCCCCCATGGGCACCGAGAGCAGAGCCAGCCGCAGTGGACAGGGCCCTTTGCTCCCTGAGGGAAGGGCCCTGGGATTTCAGCACCCGCTGGCCAGGCTGAGCTCAGCCTCCCTCCCCTCTGCCCTGCCAGTTGCCGCCATGCTGGAGAGTGAGACCATCCAGGGCTTGTCCTCGGCCAGGCCCCCCAGTTACCGCAAGCAGCCGGCGGCTCCCGCCTACACGCTGGACTCGCTCCTCCAGCAGCTCAGCTCCTTCCACGAGGCGCTGGGGAGGCACCAGCTGGAGCCCGTGGTCGTGGGCCAGGCCTTCCGGCAGCTCCTCTTCACCGTCAGCGGCGTGGCCCTCAACTACCTGCTTCTGAGGAGGGACGCCTGTTCCTGGAGTCAAGGCGTCCAGCTCCGGTCAGTCCATCACCTCCCGCGGGGCTCGGGTGCTCCCCAGTCAGGCTGGTCTTGGGCTGGGGAAGTGAGACCCGGGCTGGTCCTGGAGCCCCCTGGACTCTCCATCCAGGCTGCAGCCGCTGCCTGAGGTTTTGTACCTCCTAACCTGGGCTTGGCCTGCGTGGCCCAGGAACATCCTCCAGAGCATGGGACTGGGCGCTGGACCCTCCTGGGCTCTGGCTGACTCCATCAAGCGTTGGGTTCTTCGTGGGCATAAGGCTAATCCCACCTGGCCAGGGGGTGTGTTGCAGAGGGGGAGGAAAAGCTAGAATTGCCAGATTCCTATGGTGCCATCAGGCCTAGCTACCGTCCAGCTCTGCCCCCATCACTGGTGGGGCACCTCAATCTGCCTGCATGTATCCTCCTGACACCCCAGCGGTGGCAGTAATACCCCCCCCCCCTGGGAATCTTGCTCTGCCAGAGACATCAGGTAGGACTTGAACCCAGGTCACCAGAGTCCCAGGCTAGTGTCCTACCCACTGAGCCATCCTTCATCCCACCTAGCTGGTTGGGAGTGGGGCCACTCAGCTCTTCGTGGCCTTGGGCTGCTATTGGCAGTTCTCCTGCTGGGTCGAGTCAAGCTGTGCCCGGCATGGGGATGTCTCGGCTGGCTAGGGGCCCACAAGTGTCAGGGGTGCGGGCGGTCTGTGTCCTGGCTGACTAGTCGGGCAGGGGAGAACTGGGCCTAGCTGAGTGGAAGGGAAGATGATGCTCAAATCAGGGCCACCTGCTCCATTGCGTGGGCAACAGGGAGCCTCATCCTGGGCAGTGCGGAGCCCAGGATTGGGCTTGAACCCTGGACATGTGAATCTAACAGCCTCCGCCCCGGGCAGAGCGAAGGAAAACACGAGCTGTCACAGCTCCCGTCCCCGGTCCCGGCACTCTAGGGGGACATTGATAGTGCTGCAGCTGCGAAGAGCCATCCTGCTATGTGCTGACTGACGCCCAGGCAGCTGCTCCTGAGGGGCTGAGCTTATGGCTGGAGCGTCTGTGTGGCTCTGTTCCAGGTACAACGTGAGTCAGCTGGAGGAGTGGCTGCGGGCCAAGGGCCTCCAGCAGAGCGGTGCCATGGAGGTCCTGCAGCCCCTCATCCAGGCGGCCCAGCTGCTACAGGTGAAGAAGACGACGGAGGAAGATGCTGAGGCCATCTGCTGCCTGTGCACGGCGCTGACCACTCCGCAGGTGACCAGCTGCTCCAGGAGCTTGGGGGTGATGGGCCGCGGGCCTGGTCTCTGCCACCTTGGAAGGGATCGAAGCTCCCCAAAGGAGGGAGTGGTGATGGGGGAGGCAGTGTGCATTTGGGTAACGCCAGGCTTGAGGGCACCACCCACCCCATGAAGGCAAAGCGCTCGGGCTGCCAGAGCCAGTGGCTCTGAGGGCTGGTACCAGGATGTAGCCCCTGATTCAGCCCCGAGGGCTCCCAGCCAGTGCTCAGGGCTCCTGCTCACTCAGGGGCACGCAGGCGGGCCCCTTTTTCTGTAACTGCCCCAAGTTCTACCAGCCAGGACCTTGCTTGGGGTCCCTTCTCTGCTCCCCTAGGACTCGGCTTCCTGCCGGCCCCGGCATGGGGACCAGATGGACCCTGTCATCTTTGCTCAGGATTTGCTACCTTGGTGGGCTTGGAAGGGGCATGAGGCTGTGGGCCGGGCTGGAAGGGCCCTTGGCCAGACTAAATTCCCAGCCTGGCTCTAGCGCCCTCTCCACTGGCCGCTATCCAGCCCCGTCACCTCTGCACTCCCTCCTTGCAGATCATGAAGATCCTGCGAGCCTACACGCCTGCCGCTGGGCTGGAGGAGCGCGTCAGCCCCAGCTTCATAAGCAGCGTAGAGGTGAGTGAGTCCCTTCTCTCCCCCTCCCTGACCCGACTCAGTTGCTGAGGGGGTGGGGGCTCTGTGCCCTACTCCTGTCCTCCCTTTGGCTGCGGGGCAGGGGAAACTTTATGCTTTGTGGCATCCCCAGGCTGCTGGCAGGCAGCTGCGTGGAGTTGCTTTAGCCTGCTGCTGGAGAGTTGGGGCAGAGCTGGCCAGGTGCTGGAGCCAGCCATGGCTGTCAGGAGTGGGTGGGGGCTGGACAGATGTTTGGGGGGAGGGGGTGAGAATTGCTGGAGACCGGATTGTTTCTCTCCACACAGGACCGGCTGGCAGAGCGAACTCCAGCCAGCCCCTGCCAGCTGCTGGTGGACACGGCTCACCTATTCCCCGTGCACCTGCCCTTCTCCTGCTCTCCCGTGCAGCTGGATGAGCTCCGCATCCCTGACAGCATTAACCTGACGTTCCTGACCCGAGTCTGAGCGACGCTGCAGCAATGCTCCTGGGGAAGATGCGGTCTTACAACCGTGCATGTAGCAGCCTGGGCTGCAGGGTACTGGCTGCCGTGCCCTAGAAATGCCCTTTTCCTTGGAAGGGGGCCAGCGGCTCAGGCTGAAATTTCAGGGTGCAGAGATGAGGTTGCTGCACCGAAACGGCCCCTTCTAAAATTCAAAACTCCAGCATGAGTTTCCTCATGGAACTGTCCGCTTGCCCAGCTCTGCCGCCTGCCCAGCGCATCCCTCCCCAATTCGAGCCCGAGGGCTTTTTGCAATGGGCCCTCAGGAAATGCTGTGCATGAGGGTAAAGGTGCCTCCCTCACCCGCCGAGGTCTGCATGCCAGAACCGAGTGGGGCAACATGAGGCGCCCGTGCTGTGGGCTGCACGATTGCTGACTGACCCAACTCCCCTGGAACTGCAGTGCTCCCTGGTGGTGGGGTTACAGCACTTGGGAGCAGGTTTAAAAGCATGTCCTGAGTGTGGCTGGCTGGGCAGGGAGTTCCCACTGCTGCTGAGTGGGGAAGCAGCTGTCAGGTTAGGGGGCTTGTCCCCCTGCAGCAGGGGGACAGCTGCTCTTGGCCCAGTACCCACTGGGCATCCATGGGTGTCTCTGGGGAATGCTGTTCCTGCCCCCTCACTGCTCAAGCCTGGGGGAGAGAAGCCAGGCCTGGGGGCTGCCTGCCCAGCAGCTGGGGGTGGGAGGTGAGGTCTCTTCGTATGGCCTGTGTTCAGTGAAACGCTTTTTAAAAATTGTGTCAAGTGAATAAAAGTCTCTTTAGTAATAAGCTGGAGGCAGGTCTCCCTCGTGAATCGCTGATCTCTGTACCAGGGTGTTGCGGGTGGGGGGAGGCTGTGCAGCCTTCTGGGGGTAGTATTGGGAGCTGTGCTCTAGTGACGGGACAGAGGCCCCCTGTAAGGCTGGAGCTTGACGTGAGACCCCTGGTAAGGGGAGAGGAAGGTTTGTTAGGCGCTGCAGACACGAGTCACAGGTTGTCTCCAGCAGGCCACAGGCTGTGTCCTTTACCTCAGACACTGACCACCTGATCCTGGGTGTTCACAGGTCCTTGGATGAAAATCCTGATGGCGATTAGCAGGTGCATCTGACCCCCAGGCCAGGGAATGTTTTTCCCCACTTCCAACGGGAGAAAACAAGGGCACTGGATGTGTAGTGTAGAGCTGGGCTGGGAACCCAGGTACCCTGGGCTGCAATAGGGGCTTACATGCTCCATCCCCAGCTAGCACCTGGGCCTTCCTCTCTGCTTCTGCTTGAAACTTCCTGGGGTTCTGGGACAGAACATGCAGGCTCCCCAGCAGTTCCTACCCCTGCCCAGCTCCGGACAATCACACCTGGCCTCTCCTCTAAAGGAGTCTGTGAAGATTTGCTAAGGAAGGGGGATACTCTTACCCCTATACTTCAGCTCAGTAGAGCCCTCTGATTTGGGAGAGTCCAGGGCTTATGGGTCTGGGGTGTGTTTTGTACCCTCCTGGGGCTGAGGTGAGAGCACCAGCCCAAAACCCGTGCAAGAGAGCAGCACTGCAAATTCCCTGGTGCTCGTGCCATGGGTGGCCTCTCCCTTATGGGAACATCTGGGCAGAGACTTTGAAGGTCCATAAGAACCAGGGCTGGCTCCAGGATGGGCAGGGAGGTCTTTTTTGAACCCTGTCATAGTTTTTTTTGGCCTTCACAACATCCTCTGGCAAAGAGTTCCACAGGCTGACTGAGTTGTGTGAAGAAATACTTCCTTTTGTTTTAAACCTGCTGCTTATTAATTTCATTTGGTGACCGCTAGTTCTTGTGTTATGAGTAAATAACACTTCCTTATTTACTTTCTCCACACCAGTCATGATTTTATAGACCTCTGTCATATCCCCCTTTAGTCATCTCTTTTCCAAGCAGATAAGTCCCAGTCTCATTAATCTCATCATATGGAAGCCGTTCCATACCCCTAATCATTTTTATCACCCTTCTCTTCCCTTGTCCTTTTCCGATTCCAATATCTTTTTTTGGGGGGGATGGGGCGACTACATCTGCACACAGTATTCAAGGTGTGGGTGTACCATGGATTTATATGGAGGCAACATGATATTTTCTGTCTTATTATCTATCCCTTCCTTAATGATTCCCAACACTGTTTGCTTTTCTGACTGTCGTTGCACATTGGGTGGATGTGTCCAAAGATCTCTCCACAATGACTCCAAGATCTTGTTCTTGAATGGGAACCGCTAAATTTAGACCCCATCATTTCATGGGTGTAAACGGTCCGACTGGGTTCCGAGTTCAATCCCTTGACTGAAGGGGGAATATCAAGCCAATTCTCTACAGCTTGAGAGTGACAAGGCAAACACTGTTGGTGGGCTGGGTCGCTTGGCCGTCTGGGGCATGGCACATGTGCCATGGCGCTCAGCGGGATACACTTTGGGAGGCAGACGCAGCGGCCAGGTGTGCTTTTTCTTTTTAATGTCAGTTATAATAAAATTATTTTACAGAGCCCAAAAAAGTCAAAATAGTGCAAAACATCTCACTGTCATGCATCCATGTTTACCATTGTTTGCTCCAGTTCAGGTACAGACAGACACACGGGCCAGCACTGACAGAGGTGCTACAGGAGCAGAAGTTACAGTGGTTTTAGTTTCAATCGCATGCCGACTGGAAGTTCTCGAAGGGGCGCGTCGGAGAGGGAGCCAGGGAACGTGTCTTGTGTTCCAGTAGCCATAGGCTCAGCGGGGGCCTAGCCGACTGTGCTGCAGGCGGGGATGAGGTCAGTCTGTGCAGTGGGGAGCCGCCAGGGCTGCTGTCTTGCAGCACTTTGGGTGGCAGGGTGGGAGGCTGCATTGCTACACGCTGCAGCAGCTGGAAAAGGGGTGTAAACATTGAACTGAACCAGGTGTGAACAGCTACCACTTTGGTCCCAGGCAAGTACTACAAAAAGGTCCGGCTGAGGGTGCAGGGGAGAGGCTGAGGGCACAGGGCCCAGGCTGAGGTGTGGTCGCCCTGTCTGGGCAAGGGCCTTGTAGGACTATGGGTTGTAGGGGGGAGACAGGAGTGGTGCAGGGTCAGCATCCCTAACCCCTGTTGACATTCCCAGGGAGAGAGAACATCCGCTCTGACATCAGCCAGGGTTGAATAAACCCCAAGGGACATTTACCCCCCAGTGTTAGGGCTCTTCACCCTCCCTGTCCCCGCCCCTGCTCCAGAACACTGGGTTTCTTTGCATAGCTCCCTGCAGCACCTATGATGGTCCCCTGGCCCAGAGCAATCCTATTGTCAATCTCTGTTCCTACCCCCTTGCTTGCATATTGGCCCCTTGGCATGAGCTCAGGCTGCTGTATGGGGCTAAGTCACTGCCCCTCCCCCTGCCTTGTGTGGGAGCCAAGTGCTCCTGGCCTAGGACTCCTTACAGGCCTGGGGCCTCCCTTCCGCAATGAGGCTAGAGCCAACTCCCTGCAGCTGCCCTTGCCCACCTCTCAGCACCGTCTGAAGGGCGGCTCCTGCCCTGGCAGTGCCCAGCAGTGGGCTGTGTGGTCTGAGAGGTACAGCAGGGCTGTGCTGTTAAGGAACAGGGCTCAATCTGTCCTGGCCCTGCCGGCTCCCCCAGGGGCCCTGCCCTCTCCCCCCATGGAGCAAACGGCTGCTTTGTCCTGATCTCTGCTGGGCAGGGCCTGAAGCTCTTCATGGAGCTCGGCTGTTTTAAAGGCCCTAGTGCGGCCTCCGTCCCTGCTGGAAATTGTCCTGTGCTCCAGAGCGGGGGCCTGCTGGCATTAATCTTGCTTTGCCAAGGTGGCAAGGCCCGGCCCTTCTGGAATGGGCTGGGGGTGGGTTTAAGCTGTGGCCTAGTTGAATGCACCTATACGAGCCAGGGGCTGGGGAAATCACCTGGCAGCTGTTCTTCATCGACCTTCTCCACCTCCCTAGTCTCCTTCCCCCTCCCTGGGCTGCGTAACCCCAGCTGTGAAATGCGGCTCTGGGGCTCCCTACACCCTGTTCCTGTGCACACTACAGCCCTGCCTGGTGCTGCTTGGGAGTCTGGGGGGGTTGTTACCCTGACCTTTAAAACAAGTGGGGGGTAGAGGGAGGTGGCATCTATGCTGTGAATTCTGCTGGTGGGGGTGGGCACTCTGCCCTCCTGTGCCTCACGTGAGGGGTGTCTATGGGGGCTGGATTCAGTGGGGGGGCAGGGGCAGGATTGGAGCAGGTTTGATCTCTTCAGCTGTGGGATTCAAGCACTCGGGGGGCCTGTGACAGGACAGAGGGGCTGTCTCCAATCAGCCCCTCATGGCTTGTGAACTGGGTCAAGCTCCCCTCTCTCCCCCCTTCAGTGCTAGTCCCAGGCTGCACGGGGAGCCCTACTGGCAGTGCCTGCCCCTTCCCCAACAGCCTGGCTGGCAGCTAGGGAAACCTGAGCTCCTTCCTGGCAGATACAACACTGCAGTGGGCCCAGCCGTCCCACACCGCTGCCAGGGATGGGGGGGGGGCGGGGATGTCTAAATCCAGCTGTAGGGGGAGGATGGGTGTTAGGTGTCAAAATCAGCTTGGCCTTTAGCCCTGAACCCAGCCCCACCTCTGCTAGCCCCCTGGTGCATCTGGCCGGGGAGGCCCAGTTGCCAGCCCCTCTGCTCAGCACAGGGCTGGGGTTGAAATGAGTTGGGGGGGCAGAGGCAGCTGCTCTTGGCTCAGAAGTGACCAGCCAGTGCTAGGGAGAACAGTGAGTTATTAACGGGGGGGGAGAGAGAGATTAAAACTCCCTAGCTATTAAGAGATCAGGAAAGGGTGGGGGTGGAGATTATCCCACAGTGCCTAGTAGTGGCTCTTGCCCCTTCATCTGAGGTACCTGCTTCTGGCCATGATCTGAGCCAGGAGCCTGCATTGGACTCTGTCCTTGGAGGCTCTGAATGTGCTGCTAGTTTCCTTGGGGGTAGGGCTGGTGGCTGTTTAGGGTCAGGGGTAGCTGCCTGGGTTTGGGGTTCCTCTCTAAGGGGAGAGGGCAGGGGCCAGGCTGTGCCTTTGCCATGGGAGGCAAGCGAGCAGGATAGAGGAGGGCCCAGGGCTGGGGGCAGTGCCCTGGGTTACGAAGGCTTCCCTTTCGTCCCCTGTGCCATGTGGCCGTGAGCTGACGCGATAGCCCTTTGGAGCTGTTGCAGTAGGGTAAAGAACATGGAAAAACCATCTGTATTTACAGCTATTTACATATTTACAGAGCTGTCTGCGGGTGCCAGGCTGTCCCGCCCCCTCTCCCTGGGCACAGCTCCCTGATGTGACGAACTGGGAATGTTCTTAATGTTTTCTCTGAATACTGTGTTGGTGCCTCAGTGTCCCCTATGCAGTTCTTAATATCTAGGTGGTGGAATAAGGGTGTGTGATTGCCGCAGAGCAAAGGGCCAGTGCACCTAAATGTCTGACACTGTCTCCTAGCACCTGATGGCCTGGGCCCCTCCTCTGCAAAGGTGCCAGCTGAAGGTGTTGGAGACAAAGAGGTCAAGGGGCTGAGTAGAGAGGAGGGGGTTGTTAGTCTGGAGCTGGCTGGGGACGAGGAGTGAAGTGCAGATGGGGGGGGGGTCTGGCTCACTGCCCCCCCGAATGGACCCGGCCGAGAGGTCCGGTTCGCTGTACCTACAAGCTCTGTTTTAGACCCTGTTCCTGTCATCAAATAAACCTCTGTGTTACTGGCTGGCTGACTGCAAAGTGGGGGTGCAGGACGCTCTGGCTTCCCCAGGACCCCGCCTGGGTGGGCTCGCTGTGGGAAGTGCATGGAGGGGCAGAGGATGCTGAATGCTCCAAGGGGCAACCCAGGAGGTGAAGCCGTGTGAGCTTCTTGCCCTGCATACAGTCTGCTCCAAGGGAGAGGAGGCTCCCCAAAGTCCTGTGTGGCTTGGCGGGGAGCAGTTCCAGAGCATCGCCCGGGGACTCCATGACACCTGCTGCAACTCAAACCATAGCCCGCCGGCTGCCAAGGCTGGTACCTAGTGGGGCAGGGAGGGGGGTGCTGGGGCCTTTGTGTGGAGGCTGTGGAGTCCCTAGTTCTGCCTGCGGGGAGGTAGGAGGTTGCATGCCACGGACAGGGCCGAGAGGCTGTTACCTCTCTACCTGGGCCTAGCTGCACTGCATGGGCCCTGCAGTGCCTGGTCTGAATCAGGCCCTGAGTGGGGGTGGGTGGGGAGCCTCCTGTCACTTGGACCCCCTCATCAGCGGGTGCTGGGGCATGGCTCCTGCACGTGGCCAGAGCCATCACTGCATAAGCAGGGCCCGGGCGGTGCTGAGTCACTGGGGCTGCTGGGAGTGAACGTAAGAGATACTGGAGGTTGGCCCCAAGCCCTGGACCAGGGCCCTGAACTGGGTTAGCTCTTGCTCTGGCCTGATGTGAGGCTGTTCTGCCTCCAGGATCCAGCCTTCCTGGAGCTGGGCCAGGCTCTCGGCTTTCGGTGGCAGGGGCATGGTGGCTGCAGACTTGGTTTGGGGCCTGAAATCATCTAAGCACTGAGCACCCCTTTCCCCAGAGCTCTCCGCTGGGGCTGTGGCAAAGAGTTTGGCTTTAGGAACCAGCGGAGCACACCCTGCCCTATGGGGCCCATGCACTCAGGTCTGCTAAATCAGGCAGTGCTGCCCCTGGGCCTGGCCCCACTGCTGTGCCCCTTCCCCGGCTGGGAGGGACAGTGGGCAAAGCTCGTCTGACCCTCTGGCCAGCGGTGTCAGGGGGAAGGGAGGGGAGGGCTGGAGGCTGCAGTGCAGGTGGGGGTGGGGATGGGGTCCCATGAGGTAGCCGGGTTCCTGGCTGCTGGGAAGGGATGAGCTTTAGGTTTCCAGTGGTAAGGCATGGAAGAGGGAGGTGTGGTCCCTGCAGGAAGGCCACAGCCTTGGCACTCTCCTGGGTAGAGGAAGGGTTGTCACTCCAGCTGGCAGGGCAGGGCTCACAGGGCCCTGGCTTAGCCAGCCATGCAAAGCGGCTCACGGGGCTCTGGGCACAGCTGGGCTCAAGCCCACACCTCCCCCCACACTCTGGGAGCATCGCTGGGGAACAGGCCCTGCTGCTGAACTCCAGTGGCCCTTGCAGCCAAGCAGGGGCTGATGGGAGCTCCCCCAGATGGGGGGCAGTGAAGGGTTTAGGGCCCCAAGGACCATCTTGCAGAGGCAGGGAGCTTTGCCCCACTGCTTTTCAAGCACCCTGGGCCAGTGTGGGAGTCCTGCCCCTGCCCCACCGGACACTCAGCACAAGGCCAAGGCAGGAATCATGGGCTTGTGACACTCTCCTCGTTGGAAGCAGGGCTGGGGTGGACAGAAATAGTTTGCCTTTTATCCTGAAAAGCAACCAAACCTTCTCAAGTGTTTCCCCTTGTCCCACCTGCTGCCTCAACCTACCTTGCCCCCAGGCTGCAGCAACATTTTCACTCCCTCTCGCCTCCCCCAGCCCGCACCCGGCGGTCATTTAGTCACCTGCTTCCCCCCAGGAAGGCAAGGACAGGCCCCTGAGCCTGAGGCCTCAATAAGTGCCAGTCCCCCCTTTGCTGCTCCTTCTCTCCCAGGAAGGCTACCCCACTTCAGCCCCCCAGGAAGGGCTGCCTGCGGGGAGGGCGGGGGAGGTGGGGTTTCCACATCGCTGTCCCAGTGCAGGCGCTGCCTGGGAGGGACGCTGGCTCTGCGGCTGCACCGGAGGATCCTATTTATAACTGGGAGCAGGACCAGTTCCTAACAGCGCAAGGCACTGCCTCTTCCCAGCTGCACTGGCCTCCTGCTGTCTCTGAGCCCACCGGGGAGGGAGGTTAGAGCTGAGATCCTGGTTCTTTAGTGAGACACCGTCCCACGTGTGTGCAGCCCTGTGGCAGATTCACATCTCCCCTGCCCCGATTTCCTACTAGCACCCTCCTGCTGCTGGCCTGGGTGGACAAAAGCGGCCCCAGCCCCACTGCCTGGCCTCAGACTAAGCTGCTCTGAGCCACCTGCTCAGGATTGCAAGGCCCTGGGGGCTACGCCACAGGCTTGGCTATTGCTGACTCAGCTTGTGGCAAGCTATGGCGTGAGGGGCAGCGGATTCCCAGAGCCACCAGCCCGAGCAGGCTGACGCTGGCCCAGGTGTATCCTTAGCAGTCACGCTCCTTGAAGGGAGCCCTGGAGGAGAACCCAAGGCCCCGTCTCAACCTCCCTGTGCCCATTGCTGCCTGGCTCATCGCTATTGCCGAATGAGGTTGCCATGAGCACAGGGCAGTTTGGACATCTGATGCTGCCTTCTGGTGGAAGGAATCAACCTACTCAACAATGTGGCATATCCCCTATACTGCTACCAGCTAGGGTGATTCTCCTGGAGCTCAGGGACAAATGGAGGGGGTGCTAGATGGGCTGGGATCTAGCCTTGCTTCCCCCTGTGCCCACCTTGTGGCCATACCGGGCGGCTGACGTTTGTTCAAATGCTCCTGCCTCACGGGCCACTTCAGGCCTTGGCTTCTGCCTCTCCCAGCATCTGTCATGACAGAAACAGGTTCGGGACGAGGCGCTAAGGCCACCCCTGCCAAGAGTGAGCAGCTTGCGCTCCCTGGGGGCTGCATCTTCCCTGCTCCATCGCAGCGGGGGCAGTGCCCTTAAGCTGCAGCCCGGGGCACAGAGCGCCTGCTTCAATCCTTGGCACTGGGAAGCAGGCGCCTGCTTGTGGCAAGGGCTTCCCAGAGAGGGGGAGCTCCCTTCCCTACCTGGTGTGGGGGGCTGTGGATGACCTGTATGGCTTTTACGTGGCTGGAGGATGCTGTAGAAAAGGGGCAGGAAGGGAGTGATGCTAGGGATGTTCTACACCTGCTCAGGCCCTTAACTGCTGCCTTCCTCGGCTGAGCGCGTGTCTGACTTGAGCTTCACGAACTCCTTGGCCACCTCGTCGTTGTTGCGCTGCGAGAGGATGCGGAGGACGGTGAGGCCCGTGTCATCCATGTGGATGCGCCGGCCCAGGGGCAGCCAGCAGGCACAGCTGCCCCGATGCATGATGTCCTTGAGCTGCAGCACAGCGATGCCCACCGTGCGGTCCTCCCGGGCGAAGCAGTAGTCCTTGACGCACACCTGCACCTCGTAGCACTCGGGGCCCGTCTCACTGCTCAGGGTGCTGCGCAGGAGGGAAGGGGATGGTTACTGGTCCATCTGCTGGGTCCTGCACGCCAGCTGCTGCACGCACCGGGGCACTGGCGCTTTGCTGCCTTGAGCTGGGGGAACTACAGGGCGGAGCTGGTCACCAGCCGGAAGGAATGTGGCCCCCCCCCAGGCCCTCAGGAGGGGCAGCACCCTGGGACACTGGTGGGTGCCTCTGCCTGGCAGCTGTTGGGTCCCTGGACTACAGCTGCAGGTGCGTGGGCAGTGGGCCCAGTGTGGCCTTCTCTGGCTTTGAGAGAAGGGAAAACTCTGCTGGCTGCAGGGTGAGGGTCCTGAAGGCTGGAGCAGCGACAGCTGTGCCTCAGCTTGGCCGACATTTCCTGCCACGCCTAGAGGGAATGTCACTGACCCCGCAGAAACAGGTGCTAGTGAGGTCAAGGCTGAGATGAAGGCAGCTCTCCACATTCCCCACCTTGTAACTACAGCCCCTGGGGGACCAAGCGGTGAGGGGAGTTGGGCCTACCGCTCCCCTGCCCCGCCCCTTTGGGCCTGCTATCAGCTGCCATCACAGGTACAGGAGGTCAGCAAGGCAGTGACCGCCTGGCCACACCACGGCTAAAAACTTCTTGCCAGAAACCGAACCTGGCGCTGTGAAATCATGAGCTAATTCAGTTCAAACTAGATGGAAGGATAAACAAAACCAGATCTGGGACTAGGGTTTTTTATTTCAAAAGGGCTAACTTTAAAGAACTAAGGAAATTAGTTAGGGAAGTGGATTGGACTGAAGAACTTGTGGATCTAAAGGCAGAGGAGGCCTGAAATTACTTCAAGTCAAAGCTGCAGAAACTCTCAGAAGCCTGCATCCCAAGAAAGGGGAAAAAACTCATAGGCAGGAGTTGTAGACCAAGCTGGATGAGCAAGTGTCTCAGAGAGGTGATTAAGAAAAAGCAGAAAGCCTACAAGGAGTGGAAGATGGGAGGGATTAGCAAGGAAAGCTACCTTAGTGAGGTCAGAACATGTAGGGATGAAGTGAGAAAGGCCAAAAGCCATGTAGAGTTGGACCTTGCAAAGGGAATTAAAACCAATAGTAAAAGGTTCTATAGCCATATAAATAAGAAGAAAACAAAGAAAGAAGAAGTGGCACCGCTAAACACTGAGGATGGAGGGGAGGCTAAAGATAATCTAGGCATGGCCCAATATCTAAATAAATACTTTGCCTCGGTCTTTAATAAGGCTAATGAGGAGCTTAGGGATAATGGTAGGATGACAAATGGGAATGAGGATATGAAGATAGATATTACCACATCCGAGGTAGAAGCCAAACTCAAACAGCTTAATGGGACGAAATCGGAGTGCCCAGAAAATCTTCATCCAAGAATATTAAAGGAACTGGCACATGAAATTGCAAGTCCATTAGCAAGAATTTTTAATGAATCAGTAAACTCAGGGGTTGTACCGTACGACTGGAGAATTGCTAACATAGTTCGTATTTTTAAGAAAGGGAGAAAAAGTGATCCGAGTAACTATAGGCCTGTTAGTTTGACATCTGTAGTATATAAGGTCTTGGAAAAAATTTTGAAGGAGAAAGTAGTTAAGAACATTGAGGTCAATGGTAATTGGGACAAAATACAACATGGTTTTACAAAAGGTAGATTGTGCCAAACCAACCTGATCTCCTTCTTTGAGAAGGTAACAGATTATTTTAGACAAAGGAAACACAGTGGAACGAATTTACCTTGATTTCAGTAAGGCATTTGACACAGTTCTACCTGAGGAATTATTAGTTAAATTGGAAAAGATGGGGGATCAATATGAAAATTGAAAGGTGGATAAGGAACTGGTTAAAGGGGAGACTACAACAGGTCATACTGAAAGGTGAACTGTCAGGCTGGAGGGAGGTTACTAGGGGAGTTCCTCAAGGATTGGTTTTGGGATCAATCGTATTTAACCTTTTTATTACTGACCTTGGCACAAAAAGCGGGACTGTGCTAATAAAGTTTGTGGATGACACAAAGCTGGGAGGTATTGCTAACACAGAGAAGGACCGGGATATCATACAGGAAGATCTGGATGACATTGTAAACTGGAGTAATAGTAATAAGATGAAATTTAATAGTGAAAAGTGCAAGGTCATGCATTTAGGGATTAATAAGAATTTTAGTTACAAATTGGGGACGCATCAGTTGGAAGTAACAGAGGAGGAGAAGGACCTCGGAGTATTGGTTGATCACAGGATGACTATGAGCCGCTAACATGATAAGGCTGTTAAAAAAGCTAATGCAGTTTTAGGATGCATCAGGCAAGGTATTTCCAGTAAAGATAAGGAGGTGTTAGTACCGTTATATAAGGCACTGGTGAGACCTCATCTGGAATATTGTGTGCAGTTCTGGTCTCCTATGTTTAAGAAGGATGAATTCAAACTCGAACAGGTTCAGAGACGGGCTACTAGGATGATCCGAGGAATGGAAAACCTGTCTAATGAAAGGAGAATGAAAGAGCTTGGCTTGTTTAACCTAACCAAAAGAAGGCTGAGGGGGGAATATGATGGCTCTTTATAAATATATCAGAGGGATAAATATCAGAGAGGGAAAGGAATTATTTAAGCTTAATACCAATGTGACACAAGAACAAATGGATATAAACTGGACACTAGGACGTTTAGACTTGAAATTAGACGAAGGGTTCTAACTATTAGAGGAGTGAAGTTCTGGAACAGCCTTCCAAGGGGAGTAGTGGGGGAAAAAGACAGATCTGGCTTTAAGACTAAGCTTGACAAGTTTATGGAGGGGATGATATGATGGGATAGCCTAATTTTGGCAATTAATTTGGCACTTGATCTTTGATTATCAGCAGGTAAGTATGCTCAGTGGTCTGTGATGGGATGTTAGATGGGTTGGGATCTGAGTTGCTACAGAGAATTATTTCTTTGGTGCTGGCTGGTGAGTCTTACCCACATGCTCAGGGTTTAACTGATCACCATATTTGGGGTCGGGAAGGAATTTTCCCCCAGGGCAGATTGGCAGAGGCCCTGGAGGTTTTTCGCCTTCCTCTGCAGCATGGGGCATGGGTCACTTGCTGGAGGATTCTCTGCAGCTTGAGGTCTTCAAACCACAATTTGGGGACTTCAATAACTCAGACACAGGTTAGGGGTTTGTTATAGAAGTGGATGGGTGAGATTCTGTGGCCTGCATTGTGCAGAAGGTCAGACTAGATGATCATATTGGACCCTTCAAGTCTATGAGCTTCAGTGGAACAGCAGCTGGCTGAATAATTAATTATAACTAATAATCACTAGGGAAAAATGGCAACAATTCATATTGATGGTCATGTTTCATGGAGTCTGATTCCAGCGATGGCAGAGCAACGAGGGGGAAAAAAATCATTTTTTTTGGATTTTGGCAATAGTGCTGAGGTGCCTCATGGGAGCTGTAGTTCAGGTGCCTCACACTCCCATTCTACTCTACAGGCAGAGCTCCCCGGCTGGACTACAACTCCCACAGTTTCCCTCCTGAGAGCAAGGAAGCAGAGCATCATGGGAGTCCCAACCGTGGTGACTCATGGGAGAAATAGTTCAGGGGCTTCATGCACCCATTCCTTTCTATAGATGGGTCTCCCTGCCTGGACTACATCTCCCATAGTGTATCATAGTCTCCCTCTTGGCGGGAGGGAGGTGGTGCATCATGGGAGACATAGTCCCAGTGCTCTGTGCAGAACACAGACCATTTTTGTGAAAAATTTCATTTAGTCGAAAACCCAATTCACCATCAAAAATCATCTTAGAACATTTTTCACCAGCCCTAGGTGGCACTTTGAACAGCATAGCGCCCCCTAGTGCATCAGCTGACTCCGAGAGAAGCACAGCCATCACTGAATCACCGCCTCCCATGTGCGGCTCATTTTCCGCGGCAAATCCCAGCCCGGCTCAGCTCTGCTTTGCTCATAAGCTCTTGGTCTATTGGGGGCGGAGGAGGGTGGGGGTGGAACGGAAGTGTGTGTCAAAGCCACTCACAACTGGAAGCTTTCATTGTATTTGGGGGCCCAGCTGTTGTTCTTGGACTTGGTGGCAAATTTCCTCTTCTTGTCGCTGAGATGGGGCCCGATGATGTTGACCTCGATGAAGGGCCGGAAGATGCCTGACGTCTGCCACTTGAGGTCGTTAGCAGCCACGACTGCGAGAAAGGAAAGGGTGCGTCAGCTGGCGGCGTGGGGCCACGGGGAGGATGGGGGGCACTGGGCAGGCCGGAGGGAAGGGGGAAGTCCAGCTCAGGTAGTGCTGTCTGCTCCTGGCCTTTGGCAACTGAAAGTTCAATTGCTGAAATGTCAACGTGGCCACAGATGACGCACTCCTGCCCATCCCCCAGCATCCCTGGTGGCAGGGCAGCATCCTGGGCCGGCCACACCCTGGCACCCTGCCTCCCCTGTGCTCAGAGCGCTGGGCATGCCCCACGCCGGGTACCAACCTTTGACAGTGACTTTGTGTTCCCCGGTGCCAGGGTGAGTGAAGAGCTCCACGTGGATCGACACCTCCCCGACCGGGTCATCCACGCCAGCTCCTGCTCCGCAACGGCAAGGCAAGGTGTGAGCCCCTCCCTCCAGCCAAGCACACACAGCAGGCCACGTTGGGCCCACCCTGCTGGAGGAATCAGGTCACCAGCTTGGGCTGAGCCCCTCCAAGGCAGAGAGGAGACGACTGCTCATGGGTTCCCCCCCCCCATCCCCCCCGCCACATGTTCTCCTTCCTGCCCAGTGCCAGCGTGAGCCGCCCGGGGGGCTGTGGAGAGACAGCTGCAGCTGTCCTCTGGCTCCAAGCAGGGCCTCGGTGAAAGGAGCATGGTGGGTGTCCCATTGCCCCCCCACCCCACGCAAAGTGTTTTCTTACCCTTCCCTAGGGCCGGCCCCCTGAGACGCTCTACACCCACCATGGGCCTGATGTCCAACCCCCACAAGTCCACCGCCGGCAACGAAGCAGTGCTGGCTCTAGTCTGGCTTAAGGGAGATCACTTCTCCCCCGGACACCTTAGACTCTTCAACTCCCCATTGAGTAAACGAGGAAACAGCTTCCCAGTAACAGTGCAGGCTAGTGGGCGACAGGAGCTCTGTGTCCTAGGCCTGGCTCCGCCACTGTCCCAGACAAGTCCCTTTGGCTCACGGCCACAAAAGGGTTGAGGTGCCCTGCTGAAGTCCCAGCCCCTTTGCAGAGCCGGGTTCTCCCCTCGCATGTCTGGAGTGTCTTTGGGCTGGCACCACCCCCGGTGCCTGGATCGTTCCTAGCACAACTGAGGCTGCTCTCGGGTTGCATGGGAAGGCGCGGTGCTAATGCCCGTGTCATGACCGAGTTGCACCTGGCAAGTGGCAGAACCAGGCCTAGAACCCAGGAGTCCTGACCCCGCACTTCCCCCGCTCTGCTGTGCCAGACGCCCAGGCAGCCCTGTGCATGCCACAGCCCAGCCCGCGTAGGAACCATCTCCTCGCTGCCAAGCCTGAAAGCGTCCCCTTGCCAGTGCTTTCAGAATGACGTGCAGGAGCCAGCGCCCGCTCCCTGCCCGTCGGCCAGGGCAGGAGGGGGGTTCATGCCACTTTTCACGATGAACTGTAGAAAATGGCAGGGCCCAAGCTAATTGCAATAATAAAATCACTCCATTATTGAGCCATAAGTCACAGGTGGCAGCTCATGACTTTGGGGACTGACCAGGCCAGACTTCATACCCTGTTGCTCATCCGGGGGCTGAGGCCAGGCCTTTGGGCAGGACAGTGCCTGAGGCTGAGTGAGGGTCAGTTACGATGTTTTGTTCTTTTCTAATGAGTCCCTGGGAAGAGACTCGCCTTTGGCCGCAGGAAGGTTGGGCTCAGCGAGTGAGGCTGCTCCATCCCCACCTGCTGGGTGGTGCCCCGGAGTGGAGGAGGCTGCCCGTGGGGCTGGGAGGCTCCTGTCCCAGAGAGCTACCAGGGGAGAGCCCTGCTAAGGACACACAGGCAGCCCCAGAGTCGGGACGCTCTTGCTGACGGCTCTGCTGAGCTGTAGGGGAGCAGGAGGGGAAGAGTCGTATCAGCTAAGCTGAGCTCACCCGTCACGTTTCACCGGGGGCTGCTTGGATCCATCAGCCCAGATCCCGCCTGATTTTTGGCAGCAGCTTCTCCTTGCCGATCCCAGTCACCTCCAGTAGCCCAGAATGCCACAGTCACAGACTAGCAGCGCACAAGCTAATGTGACCTGAGCCCACCAGCCCCTCCCCAGCCCATCCCCCAGCTCCCCACACCCCATCCTACCCCACAAAGGCTGCCCCCCACCCCAATTTACCCCCCAGGCAAAGCCTGACCTGCAAGACGGCCCACAGGCCAGACAGGGTTCCCTGGGGCTCTGCATGCAGGTGGGGGGAGGGGGAGGGGAGAGAGGCTGGGGGCAGGTGCATAATGAATAATTCAGTCCAACTGGGGAGGGTGGGGGGGGGACATTTAAATGGCGGTGGGGAGAATCTTCCAAACCATCATGGAAAACAAGCCTGTCCGGAGAAGGTAAGGCCAACGCGGGAACCGTCCTGTTCTGCGGGGCTGGAGGCTGATGAGCAAAGACCATGGATCACAGAGCTGGAGTCCCTCGCCAGCCCCAGCAGCTGCTTTTAGCTGATCTCGGCTCGGCTCTGAGCTATGGGGAGCTGGGGGGAAGGACACCCAAAGGCTCTGCTTCCAGCTCACTGGCCCCAGTCGGAATCCAGCTGGGTCACTCCCTCCCAGGGATTAGGGCAAGGTACAGCTGGCTTGGGGGGGTGGGCATTGTGCATGGGCCTCTACTGACTTGCCTGGGTTGGTAACTTTGTGGGGGGCAGAAAGAGGGGAGCAGGGAGACAGCCTTTGAGGGGGTCCACACTGAAGACCCCGCCCTTGTTGGGGAAGGGGTCAGTCTCAGCCTCTATCCCACGCAGCCACGTTGCTCATACACACTGCATGTGCCCTGGGCCCTGTAACCTAATGGCCAAATTGGTGCATGGTAGAGGATAACAGCCTACTACTGCTAACAGCTACCAGAGCGCCTCCTGCAGCGCAAGTGGTAGAGGTTTGTACTGCAGCACTGAAGCTGCTGGATTCAAATGACCTGAGATGGCTGGCACATACAGCTTCATCTCAAAGGTGGAGGTGATGGGACCAGGCCCCACTGCTGCTCCGTAGGGGATGGGGTGAGGGGGAACCTCTCTGGATCCATAGCCTTTGGCCTCTGCGTGCCAAACAGACGCACTCATGTCTCTTTCTTTTCCCTCCACACCTGCACCCAACTAAAACAATAACCCCCATCCCCCACCGGCCCCCAGAGTCACATGCTGAGACTCGCTCAGTCCATAAACCGAGGGAGGGAGGAGCGACCATCTCTGTGCTCAATGCAAGCATGGGAAACACACAACGCAGAGACCCCTGCACCAGGCTGAATGGCACCGACACACGAGGGCTGGAATGCAAGTGGCGGGGCCAAGCTGCATGGGGGGAGGGGAATGGGGCAGCCCCACCCCCGCATTCTGATGCAGTCATTCCACTTGCTTATGGCGGGCAGGACTTTTTTACACCCCGAGCAAGGCTAGTAAGAGTCTCCGTGAGGCTGGTGAGCTGCTGGCCGCAGCTGGGCCCTCGGCTCCCTTTGGAGCCCAGTGTTTAAAGGCTGACGCTGGGCTGGCCTGGCTCTGATTTCCACCTCCCACACCCTGCCTTGGGCTCCATTTTCTCCCCAAAGGTTTGGCTCCTTGGAGGCAGCTGAGCTCCGGGAGGGAGCTCTCAGCTCTTCGCTGCAGCCATCTCAGCATGGGGGGGGGGAACCATGTCCGACTCCCTTTCACGTCCCACCCACTTGTGAATGCTGCGAATGCCTGCGCTGGCGGGAGAGGGGGTCTGGCAGAGGCAGAATAAGACCTCGCCTTTGGGTCCGTGGGCTCAGCGCCCAGTGACCTAGATTCACAGGCCAGAAGAGACCCCTGGGATCAGAGCACAGGCCTTAGAATGTTACCCACCGATTCCTGCAGCCAGCCCATTGCTCGTGGTTGAGCTGGCTATCTTAGCTAGAGCCCCCGAGTCTTGGTGTAGCGAATCCCTTGGTAGGCTGTTCCTGTGATTAATGACCCTCTCTGAGGCCACCTCCGCAGCGAGAAACACCAGGGCTGGGTTTACCCTCAGTTAGCTGGAAAGTCCGCCCACTTCCATAGGGCAAGTGCTGACTGAAGGCCAACTCTCATCGCCGGAGGTGCCTTGGAGAATCTGGGCCTGCGAGTCGTGCCAGCGGCCAAGGAGGGACGACTTGAGGGGAGGGGAATTGGGAAGAAGTGCCCATTTGTGGGGCCGAGGGAGGTTTGGGGTCTGGCTGGAAAGAAAGATACAGCCACCTCCTCACTCCCCATCCCCAGCGGCTTTTAGAGCAGGCATTCCTCAGCCTGAATGAACAGGCCCCCCGTAAGCCATGCGACACCCTCCTCCCCATCCTCCCAGCTCTCCAGGCCTTTGTGCCCCGATCAGGGTTGGAGGGACTGTTACTAGCTCTGGCCGGTTGGAGGTGGGGTGCTCAGGACGGGTGCATCCGGGTTCAGAAGTGTTAGACGTACCCTTCTCAGGATAAATTTCTTCACTAAGGGTAAACCTAATACCTTTTCCACCATGAACTAGTAAAAAGGTAAAAAGGAGAGAGACAGGGAAGAGAGAGGAAGGTGAGAAAGAGAGAGAGAGAGAGAGAAAGAAAGAGCACGTGTAAGGGAAGGCAAAGGGGAAACATTGAAAAATAGGGAGGAAAAACAACAGAGAAAGAGATCAGATCTCGCAGACAGGCGGCAGCTTCAGCTAGAGAATCCAAAACAAGACGTTACGGCGACATTGTGTTAGACAGCGGGGGGCGGGGGTGTGCTGGGAGCAGGACGCCTCCAGGAGGAGGTTCTGAGCAATTTGGGGCCCGCGTCAGCTGGGGTCCCCCGCGGTCTGTGGAATTTGCCAGCAGGCGTGGGCACTGCACTGGCTGGGAGGGGGCTTTTTTCGCTGCATTGTTACTTCTGGATCCCTGGTGCTTTCATGCAGGTTGTTACTGCCAGCTGGGGGCTAATTAGCACCAATTGGGAGGGCGGGTCCTGTCCCATTAGCAGATGAATCACACGATCCACCACGAGTAACGAGTCACTGGAGCCCTGTGGATGTACATGGCCCTTGCCAAGGGGGAGCGGGCAGCATTACTATCTCCCAGCACAGCCCCTTCTGCACACCCCGCTCGGCCACCAGACGGGAGGCACAGACAGGACGAACTCCTCACCACGCCTGCCAGGGCTCCACTCAGCCCCTGCAGTGCCTGGCCGGTGCCCACGTGGATGGAGCAACGGCACACACTGGAGGGCCTGCCTGTGCTGTTCAGCCCTGTAATTCCTTCCGCTGTGTGGAGAGTCCCGTCCCTGACTCGGTTTCCCCTTCCCCAGTTGTCTGGGCCAGGGGGAACTCCCTGCGCTAACCTGAAGCAGAACAGGCCTGGATGCGAGGCAGGAACCAGTGCTGGTGGCTGTGGCCTGGGAGAGGGACCTCATGTGGAGCTCCCAGTGACACAACAGGGTTAACCCCTTCCGAGCTGGGCCCTGCACACGGGGTCCATCCCCCAGTGCTCCTGGGGCACACTAAGAATTTGATTTAAACATTTTTGGAAGTGGACAGTGAGTTGGGGTGCCCGGCTGGAAGCAAGCAGGGCCTGATTTTGGGGGGGGGGGGCTGGTGGCCCATAATGCCAAAGGGAGCTGGGGGGCTGGGTGCCTCTGACAATCAGGCACCAGGCTGAGCTCCCAAAAGCTGCGCACCAAAACCAGTGGCGACCTTGGGAAGGCACCCTCCTGCCCCAGTGATGCCCCGGCTGTTGGCTCCCCTTGGCCTGGAGCCCAGGCATGCAGGACGCAGCCAGCACAGCTGCTATTCCTGGGAGTCCCGCAGGATCCCTTTGCACGGCCCCCTCGATTCTCCTGCTGCATGTGCCCCGCAGGTGCACATAGCACTTAGAACAGGGGCCAGGCTGCCAGTCTGGGGGCTCTTGGCACCTCTCGCTAGCAGGTGGCATAGCAGTGCCAGGGCAAAAATGCCCCGCCACCGATGCCCCTTGCCTACCAATTCTCCAGCACACCAGGCAGGGCAGCGGAAGGGCTGCGACCCTTGTGTGCCAATGCCCCACTGCAGCTCAAGTCCTATTTCACTGCTACCCAAGGAAGAGCAGGATGCACCCACAGCAAGTGCCCTCCCCGCAAGCCGGGTGGCACCCAGTTCACTGGGCTGGGCTGGTGGCCCCATCCCGGATGCCCCCAGGACATTGGGTGGAGGTACACAGGACACCAGTCAAGCAGGAGGACACAGTGGCTGTGGCAGCCCTTGGCGGGAGCTGCATGAAGGGGGCGGTGGTGTCTCTTACCCTGAGATGACTGAGTCTGCACGAAGGTTTTGATGAGCAGGTCGGTGGCCTGCGTGTAGAGAGACAGGGCATAACGCAGCGACTGCAGGTCGGGGCTCTTCTCCAGGAAGGTTTTCTTCAGCCCCACACCTCCCGCATGGAAATATTGCTGGGGGGGAGACAGAGGAGACCAGGTGAGGATGGAACCATGTGAGGTTTCTGGGCACTGGTGGGCATGGCTGGACAGCTACCTGAGGAGCCAGCATGGTGGGCAATCTACTGTGGGCACAGTCCCAGAACACCTCGGCAGGGAGGTCTCTGCTTCTCGCCTGTGCCACGGGGCTGTCGTGGGCAGATGGGGAATCCTGCTGCAGTTCCCTGGCTGGATGGTGCAGGCACCTCTTACGTCTCCACTCCCAGAGACGGGGGCTTCGCCAGACTGTATTTATCCCCCCCGTTAGCAGGAGGGAAAGGTGGGCAGGCAGCCGGCCAGGTGCAGGGCAGATGGCACGGATTTACCTTGATGGTGTCCAGGGCCAGCTCCACCACGGCGCACTGCTTGGGGGTCAGGCTCTTCGCCTCCTCACGCACCATGTGGTCCTGAAACGAGCGAGTCACTCAGTGACAGCCAGGGCTGTCGCACACCAGTCCCCAGCCAGGCAGAGCCAGGATGGTGTATCTGCCTCCTCCCCGGCTCCCTCACGAAGCTGGGGTGATGGGAGTGATGCTTTAGAGATGACAGGTGACTGATGTCTCTCAATTACTAAACCAGGTCCTTTTCATGGTGCCTAATTAGCCTGGTTTCTTGTTGATAAGCTAAAGAGACTTCCAGGTGCTGCTGCTGCTTATATCCCAGCGTTACAATCACCGGCTAAGTGACCTCTGGGAAGGAGCAGCCTCACCCAGCGATTAACGAGACCCGCGCTAGCCCATTCCTTTTACCTTCAGTTTGGACAGCTGCCCCAGCTCCTTGGCCGCATTGAAGATCATCTGGGTGCCCTGCAGCACACGAGAGAGAGAACAAATGGCAGAGGCTTGAAAGTGACCCCCCCCCACGCGGGCTGGCTGCGCTCGGCCCACAGCTGGCAGGGGATCGCAGGGCAGTGCGGAGGAGGGACACCACTGGGGTGTAGAGTGAGGGGCGGGGGATGCGTGTGAATAGTGCCCTGTGGGTTTCCCTGCATTCATTTCACCAGGTCCCTTTGCCGGCTCGGCCCGGCAGCCAGATCAGCTGGCATGTGAAAAAATGGACTCACCTATATTTGTGTCAAGGAAGCAGCGAGTTGGCAGCTATCTGCCTGGCAGGGTCCCCAGGCCCCACCCCCTGCTAGAGACGTTTGGGGCTCACGCGGGCTGATGTTAACACACGTGTGTGTGTGTGTGTGTGTGTGTGTGTGTGTGTGTGTGTCACCCCTCCAGCCGCTGGACGTGGAGAGTGCAAGGTGCTTGCCTGCCCTCCGCTGCCCGCAGCTCCGGCTCCCCTGCCTGCTCACACCCTGCCCAGGGCAGGTGTGGGACGCTGGGGAGGAGCTCCCAGCCACAGCTAAGCCCCATGCCTGATTGTCTGGTTATAGAGCAGCACTGCTTTCCCAGGCACGAGGGGTGGAGTCCTTTCCTCCCTGACATGCAGTTTGCTGCTGGAATTTTCAAAGGGGGCCTCAGAGACAAGCCCTGGGCCCCCAGCCTGGATGGCTCCCCAGAGCACAGCAGGAGCCAGAGGCACTCGCTCACCTTCTGCACCGATTGGCCTACAAGGTGTCTTTCAACCTCCCAGCATATCTGAGTCAAGATCTGACCTCCTACCGCAGCATCCCCATCCCGCGTCCGGTGTCTGACGTGCAGGAGTCCAATGTTCACTCCTAACCCCCCAGGGCCAACATGTGGGGCTCAGGGTGGTGGTGGTGGGGGAGGTCAGAGGGACAGTCTGACACCCACCTCGCTTCCCCTCTCCCCTCCATCCCCACAGAGAAACGAGCCAGAGAGGGCAAAGGCAGAGAGGACATTTAAACAGGAAAGGAGTGAGTGCGGGCAGACACACAGGGGCTGGGAGGTGACACACAGGTGACAGGTTCCAGACTGGAGGAGGAAGGTCCAGCTTGCTGAGTTTTCAGGGACCAGCCTGGGCCCCCTGGGAGCCCTAAGGGGCTATGTGATGCTCACGCCTCTGAGCATCCTGCCTGCCTCCCCGACACCAGTTCTGTGCTATGGGCTCCCAGTGCCCATCAGCTGCTGCGGTGCCACCTTGAAGTGGGCAACCCTTGGCCACGCGCCGGTTGACAGGTTCACCAGAGCTGAGGCTTGTGAAAGCTGACATCCTTTGGGGGGGGGGAAATCTCATAAGGGAAAGGCCCCCCCCACCCCAGTGCCCCTCTCAAAGGGCTGCTCCCCTCAACGCTCCCTGACAAAGGAAACCCAGCCCAGCCAGGCCTGGAGGGAATCAGGCTGCAGCCTGCATGTGGCGGGGTGGGCAGGAGAAGTCACTGCTCTCGGGCCCAGCTCACGGTCTGCAGGGCCCCCACGGAGCAGCTGAAGGAACGGCAACAACCTCCCTAGTGCCTCCCAGAGCCCTTCACTCCCCCAAGTGACTGACAAACTCAGCTGCCCCTCCAGTGCGCAGTGGGCCCTGTCCCATGCTGCAGTGGGGCAGACTAGGGCACAGCCCAAAAGTGGGTCATACTGAGTCAGAGCCAGGACTGACTCCTGACCCCCAGTTTCCTGCTCTAACCACTAGGCCTAGTCTCTCCCAGAGCCAGGAAAGAACCTGGGTGGCTTGACCCCCCGTCTCCCTCTCTAACCACTAGACCCCACTCCCTTCTGCAGGGTTTGGATTGCTGGGCGAGCAAAGCCTAGCCTGTCAGCAATGGTTCCATAGCCCCTGTCAGCAGATGGGCCCCCATTAACCCTCCCATGCTGGCCTCAAACCCCAGCATGTACGCAGGTCAGCGAGCTGAGCCCCAGTCATCAGAGAGCTCGACAAGACACTGTCCCTGGGGAGCACAGGATGGGGGTGCGGGGTGGTGAGAAAACAACACCAAGAGGCACAGAGGAGAGAGAACAAAACCAAGCAGGCTTAGAATAAATGTCTCCTTACATCCGTGTGACTGGGCAGCTTCACCCTGCTCTGGAGAGAGAACAGCATTGGATATAGTTATCATCGGCAGCAAAGCGACCTGGCCGAGGACGGACCCGCCCCGCCCCCGGAGCACCTCACCAGGGCCAAGCCCACCAGCCCGAGTGGGCTCAGACCTCTGTCCTCGCCTCTAGATGCAGCAAGAGTTGGGCCCAATTCTTTGCTGGGGTAAATTGGTGCTTTGTGTTGGCACCAGGGCACGCCAGCAGAGGCTTGATCAAGATCACATGGCAAATCAGAGGCAAAGCTGAAAAGAGCCCAGGAGTTCTGGCTCCCAGCCCTCTGCTGCTTCCCTCCACAGCACAGGTGAATGTTTCTGGGCACTCCACAGAGCCAGCGAAGAGCTGCGCCCATGGGCAGTGGTTCGTCACTCACTTTAAGGCGCTGGCTAGCCAAGGTTGCTGCTCTTTAGACAAAACCCACTGCAGGTGGGCATGAAAAGCCAGGCCAGGACTAATCTGTCCCTGCCCCAGTGAGAGGTGTGATTTACCACCTGGGCTATCGCATGCTGGGCAGAGCAAGCGTTTGGACGACCTGGATTTCTGTGCCCACCTGGAGTGGACACTTTTCGGCATCTGCTCCCATGCACAGCGGAGTCCCACAGGACTCCTGCCTTCCTCGCCTTGACGCTACAAAGTTACTTTGCAGGAGCAGCTATTGGCCAGCCAGCCTCAGGAGCAGAAAGGCTCCCTGCACCTCAATATGGCATCAAATAGCCCCTCTGCAATGCGTGCGCGCGCACGCACACACACACACACACTCTCTCTCTTCCACTGTCTCCCAAACCAACACATGCTGCTCCATGACTGGCCAGTTACCTACAGGAGACAGCAGCTCACTTCATAATGGCCTTGCCTGCATTGGCAGCAGCTCGGGCCCTGCCCGGGCGTGTGCCACCGGGCTCTCTGGAGGTGCATCAGCCCTGGCATTCTGCAGAGGACGGACTTTGCTGCCCTTCCCCATAGGAGCCACACCATGAAATCCCCAGGAAGGATAGGGCTGGGCTGTGGTACAGCCACGCAGATGCCTTGCTGCTCATTCCTGCTAAACCGTCCCCGAGGGCCTGCAAGTGCCACGGCTGGGCTGACGACCTTCCCCCCCCCACCCCCGGCTCTCTGCACCCACCTGCTCTGCTCCAGCTCCGGGTGGCCAGTCTCCCCAGGCCAGGGGCAAGACACTGCCTCCCCAGCCTGGATGCCACATGCATGGGTATCCCCAGCACCCCTGATAGACACAGATGCTCCCCAACCCGTCCTCCCCACAAAACACCTACCCACGTAAGTGCTCATGCACACATACACCCCCGGACAACACAACACACAACTACACCTCTGTACGACAACACACACACACACACACACACAATGCACATCCAGACGACACAACATGTGAAGCCCGACACTCAGGTCCTCAGGCCATAGGCAGCTGGGGCTCTCTGCTCAGCTGTACAGAGCAGGGCTGGCAGACTGCTTTGAGCTGGGGGTGTGGCGATACACGGCTAGCGCACAGTCAAAGAAGCCAGAGGGCTAGTTACCTTCTCTGTCCCCTTGCCGTGTTTTCTCAAGAGCGTCCCCTGCAGAAACAACGTCAGAAGTCGATCAATGGTCCAGAGAGAGCGTGTGTGTGTGTGTGTGTGACTGACCCCCCCAACACCCCCATCCTCCTTCCCTCACAACCCAGGGGACTTTGGCAGCTGGGGATGCACAAGGGGAGGGAGTCCCAGACCTAACCTATGACCGTGATGAGGGGGGGTGTCTGGGAGGGTGTTGGGGGGGGCTCAGGCTCCCCAGCAATCCGAGGGGGAAGCCCAGCACCCGTTTGAATCCCAAGCAGCTTGGCAGGAAGCTCGGCACACAGCAGCATGGCAGGGCAGCTGCGTGTTCTCCCCCTAAAGCCTTGGCAGGATGGGCGCAGACTGGCATTGAAATGGGCCGGGCCCTGCCCAGGGAGCCCAGCTGGTGTGTGCCCACAGGGGCCCTTCCCTGTAGTGACAAGACCCTGCCCGTCACTTAGCCTTAAGGCGGTCAGGCTCCTAACGCCAAGGAATTCACTGCACGAGATCAGGCCCCAGGCTTCAGACTCCCCCCGGCCCCTGCTGCTCGGGGGGGTTGACGGGTCTGTGGGAGTGGGTGGAGTGGATCGGGAGGCACATCCCACCTGCCTGCTAGGCCTCTCCCACTGTGGGCCCCTGGAGGTGAACATGGCATTGGACACAGCAGGGCTGGGTGATGCTGCTTTTACAGCCAGCTAAAAGGGGCACAGCTGGTGAAGGAGAAGGGGGTGCCCATTCCTAGCAATGGGGCGCGCGTCCAGATTCCTGTAGGAGTGTGTCCTTCGAAAGAGGCTTCACAGCACGGCTGGGCTCATGCAAGACACCACAGCTGAGCTGGGGGAGCAGAGAGAGGGCAGTGGGATGGAGCAGGGAGGTGGGCATCCAGAAAGGACAAGAATTCCCAGGCGGGATGGGGGCCCAGGAATCCACTGCTGGAGAAGCCAAGCAGCAGAGGTCACATCGCCCGTGCAGGAGCCCTGCTCTGAGTGGCCTGCCCGGGAGGCAGGGACACGAGCCGAAGGCTGCCTGAACTAGGCGTTCGTCTCTCCAGAGCTCCCTAGCAGAGAGCAGGCAGGGGCCCGTGCCCATGCTGTCGGCAGGTACCACCTGCCTGGCCTCCACTCAGGGTCTTCAACCAGCCAGCTACCCCATTTCGTGCAAAGTTCCTCTTCCTGCCCTAGTGATGGGGAGTCCCAGATGGACAATGGCGATTCACTCGGATGCAGGGCTACAGTCTTGGGGGAAGGATCAGCCCCACACCCTCACCATCTCCTCAGCGGCTGAACAGCTAATGCCACCATTCAGTAGGACCCACCCAAACCCCAAGGGCTCTTGGGCTGCTGGCTGTGCCTAGCCCTGGCTGCTCTCCAGGGGAGAGCTAGGCTCCGTGGCCAGAACTGCGCTGGATCCCACACTGCAGGGACAAAACCCGAATAAGCGTCTCAAACTCCAGCGGAAAGAAAAGGGGGCAAGGGGGGAATTCCGGGGGAGGGGGCCGAAGAAGCTGTCTACTCACAAAACAATACTAAGGGCATTAAAATACCTGACACTGAACAGCCCTTTGCCAGTAGCATTTCCGACGCCCTCGCAAGCCCCGTACACTCATCACTATTAAAGAATTCCAGCTCCCACTTCCCCGGGTGACAGGGCTGCGCACTGAGCCAGTCCCCTGCTCTAACCACTTAAGGCCACTGCCTGTGAAACTGAAGAACTGACATTGCCCTTTGAGCAGGCCCTGACGACTGACAAGTCAGGTGCTGGGTCTTGTGGACACCTGCTCAGAGCACAAATGCATGTAGGACACCTATTTAAGGGTGCTTGCTTCACTCTCAGGGATCCTTTGCTCAGCAATAACCCCTAGGAGAGGCCTTACATTTCCATTCAGGTGCAGCTCGGTCTCATCACCCACCTACAGAAACCGAGGCACGGCGAGGGGCAGTGCCTCGCCCAAGGTCAAACGGCCTGTCAGTGGCAGAGCGGGGAAGAGCTGCCAGGAAAGCCTGGTTCTCATGCCCACGCTCTGAGCAGCAACCTACGCCTGGCCCAGCCTGGCAGAACTAAGCAGCTCAGCCTGGTTTGCTAGCGACTGAAACACGCTGCTGCCCCTTTGCCTTCCCCGCACCCCCGGGCCAGGAAACGCAGAGGGGTTCAGTGCGGGACCCCTCCCCCAATCCCAGCCCACTCCGCACTGCTCTAAACACCAGCTGGACTGCACCCCTGCAGAGTCTGGGGCCCTCAGGCTGAAGGTTCCCGCCCCCCAGCCCTCTCTGCATCGCCCCAGTCCCCAGACTCACCCCCTTCTCCTCAAGGACAGGGAACGGAGACCCGCGTTGCTAACTGAGCCCAAAGGGGCGTCACACCAAGCCCCAGAAGAGGATGGAAAGGGTTCCTTGTTAGGAGTTGCAGGACAGCCCCTTAAACAGAGCTGAGCCATTGCTGGACTGCTTGGGCCAGGGAGGGAACCAGCCGCTTAGCCCCAATGCAGCACACGGCAAAGGAACCCACCAAAGACCCTGGCAAGGGGCATGTGGGCACCAGAACGCAGGTCCCATCACAGCTTCCAGCACTAGGGCACCAGGCTGCTGCCGAGGCTGGTCGGAGGAAGCTGTCCCTAAGATGAACCCACATTTCTTCTTTCCACCCCCTTCTCCCTGCCACACTGTCCTCCGGCCAGATCCAGCCCCGGTGAGTTTCCACGGTGCTGCCCGGCCCTGGGGGACAGGCTCGCCCTACACATCTGGGCACAGGAGGCGGACAAGGAGCAGCTGAGCAACAGGGGGTGACAGAGGTGGGGTCGCTCGGGGAGGGAGCTGGGGTGGGGTGGGGTGGGGAGGGGGTGCGGGCAGCCACACAAGACAATAACCGGCTGAGATCAGAACTGACACACAGCAGACAGACAGACAGACAGGGAGCTGCCGTACTTACAATCATCTGCCATTGTGAGGGGAGCGGAACAATTGGAGAGAACAACCATCACACGAGTGTTATGCCTGCCCGCCTTCCTGCCTCCCATCCCCAACGGCCGGCCTCACCACCGCCAAACACTGGGCCCACGCCCCCCACGCACCCCCGAGGAATAACCCCCCGGCAGACCCAGAGCTCCATGGCGCAAGGGGATGAGCTGGGGGGATCCCCACTGATGGGGACTCTGGAGAGGCGGGGAACGCGGGAGAAGGGGACTCTGGAGACGGGGCGATCCCCGGCGATGGGGACTCTGGAGGGGGCGATCCCCGGCGATGGGGACTCTGGAGAGGTGGGGAACCCAGGAGACGGGGGATCCCCAGCGATGGGGACTCTGGAGAGGCGGGGAACCCGGGAGACGGGGACTCTGGAGACGAGGGGATTCCTGGCGATGGGGACACTGGAGGGGGCGATCCCCGGCGATGGGGACTCTGGAGAGGTAGGGAACCCAGGAGACAGGGACTCGGGGGAGGGGGGATCCCCAGTGATGGGGACTCTGGAGAGGCGGGGAAACTGGGAGACGGGGTCTCTGGAGACGGGGCGATCTCCGGCGATGGGGACTCTGGAGGGGGGGATCCCCGGCGATGGGGACTCTGGAGAGGTAGGGAACCCAGGAGACAGGGACTTGGGGGAGGGGGGATCCCCAGCGATGGGGACTCTAGAGTGGGAGGATCCCCGGTGACGGGGACTCTGGGGGGGGGATCCCTGGTGATGGGGACTCTGGAGAAGGAGGGAACCCCAGCGATGGGGATTCTGGAGAGGGGGGGGGATCTCTGGTGAGAGGGACTCTGGAGAGTGGGGGATCCCTGGTGATGGGGACTAGAGGGGGGGATCCCCGGCGATGGGGACACTGGAGAGGTGACTACAGCAGACCAGGAATTATAAACCCAGCAGCAACTAAAACATGCCCTCTCCCCAATATCACTGTCCCTCACTAACGCCACAAGCAGCCCCACCCACCCTGCCACTGTTCCCTTCCCACCCACCCTTCGCTCTGTGCCCCGCAGTCAGAGGGCTGCAGACAATGGTGGCCATCGCACAGGCTGATCTCCCTCCTCCCCATTTCTTTTTGCTGAGCCGGTGGGGCCCAGACACCAACTCCCAGCCCAGTGCCCAGACTCGTCCTGGCTGGCTCTGGGGAAGGCAGGCTCTCGGTCCGAGGAACGGTGACAAGGAACTCAGCAGAAGCTGTGCAATGCACACGTCATGGCAGGGAGCCCTGCTGAGCGGGACACTTCATAGCGGGCAGGGCCAAGGGATGATTAATGACCCCAGCTGCGGATGGACCAGGCTGACCTATCGCATCTTCTCCAGCTTGGTCCTACTAGGCTCCCTGCGCTGGGGAGCCTGGACTTCGCCCCAGCAGCCAGGATCCTCCCACTTCCACTGGACGTTCAGAACAAGACAGTGCGTGTGAGTGTATGTGTGCGCGTGTGTGCATGTGTGTATGTGTGCGCGTACATGTGTATGTGTGTGTGCATGCACATGTGCGTGTTTACATGTGTGTGCGCGCACATGCGCATGTGCGTGCATGTATGTGTGAGTGTGCGTGCGCGCACATGTGTGTGTGTGTTGGGAGGAAGCAGGCTGGTCCATTATGGACTGGGGCATCCCACTCCGGAAGGGGTGTTCTCAACCTCACAATAAAGGTCGATGAACAAAAGGAAAACACCGAGCAATCTAACCCCTTGTGAGGCCCTTTGAAAAGATGAACTCTTCCCCTTGTGTCTCAAGGGTGCCAGAGGCACAGCCCCCTGCTCCTCAAGGAGATAAGCCTGTGGCCATGGGCAAAATCCTTCTCTACTGCTCACCAGCTGTAGCTAACAAGACTGAATGGCTGAATCACCGCCTTTCATTCTGAAAATGCCCAACCCTCATCTTACACCACCATACTCATGCAGGGCTCACTTAATGCTAAAGTGCAGACGTGTCTGGAGTGCAACATGGCAGCTGTTTAACAGCGCACAGCAACACTATGCAAGGCTGTAGTCAGTACATGGAGAATTTCAGATCCAAGTGAAAGTGCAACGGGGAATCACCTGTGCCGAATACCAACAGCATACTGGGGTGAATCCCCATGGGCCTCCAAAATGCACCCTGGGTTCCTTAACAAGTGACCTCCAGCAGGACAGGACTCCCTGGCCTCCCACTGAACAACACTGACCTCCAGCCACCACCACTACCTGCACAATTCTGGGGTTGTCTTACTGGTCACCCAAGCTGTGACAAGAGCACAGTCTGCGATGCCAGAGCAGCAGCCTGCTCAGTTCTAGGGCGGCTGAGCTAAACGTGTGCAGGGCCGACTCACGGCTGTGCCGCAGCGTGGCAGCAGAAAGCATCCTCTGATGCCGAGAGAAGGAGATTCCATGGCATTCTGCTGCCTGGGTTCCTGTGACTCATGGCACGGAGCTGTCAGGTCTCTGATCAAGTTTAAATGGCCCCTCAAAATACCCCTGCGATCAGCTTGCTGGTGAGACAGTTCCCGGCACTGCAGCAGGGGCAGCGGAGCGGTAGGCGTGACTCAGGAGTGACAGAGAGCAGCTGGCTGCAATGCCTGTTTGTCCGTGCAGATCTCCCCAGAGAGCAGCTGTTAGCACCTGCGGCAGGCTCCCCAGGAGTGAAAATCTCCCAGTATCTGGGACACTAAAGCTAGACTAGGAAATTCCCCTGCAAAAAGCTTCAAAAGCTTCAGTGGATGGGCCAGCCGCCTTCTCAGGAAACCTCAGCAGCGTGTTTCCATTGCAGGGGAAACCTGCCCAAAGCCTGCAGAGCGCCTGGCAATTGAAAGGAAAAGCTCCGGTCAAATGGGGCAGCGGGCTCGGTCCCTCTGGTGTCTCTGGCCTCGGTTCTCAGTTGTTGCACTTGGGATCAGGAGGGAGGGGGAATTCAGGGGACTTTAAGCCGTCTTTGCACTTCGCGGGGCACTTCAGGGGCTTCTGCAGCCCCCGGGATTCATCAGAGCAGCTTGGTGGTGTTTCCTGATGCTGCTTCCCACGGCTCTGGAAAGCAATGCCCTGCCGAAGGCAAGAGCTCCCTGGCTCTGCCCCCCAATCACTCCCTTGCCCCAGGGCTGCGAGCACGGCCTACTGCAGGGGCATCTCCGGGGGTTCTTTATACCTACCTTACGGGTCCTTTATGCAACACGTGGAAAACCTCAGAGGCCCCCAGGAATCCCCCTGCAAATGCCCCCCCGTCCCCTTTCCTTCCCCACTCCTGCCCTCCCGTCCAGGGACTACCCAACCCCATGTTCTCTCCCCTACACCCTCTGCCAACCTCGCAGAGAGGCCGATGCCCAGAAGCACCAACAGATGCTAAGAGGAGCCTCCTTTGCCCTAAGCAGCATGAGCAGCTCTTGGAGAGGAGGCAAAGTCCTGCCCCTGCCAGGGAGCCATGCTCAGGGCATGCCTGCCCAGTGTCTTGTGCTCAGGGGCCAGACCAGGTGCTCCCCTGCCTGGCACCCCACACTTAGAGGAAGGGGGGCACCATGGTTTTGCTTCTGCTGCTGAAGTGGGAGGCCTGACTTCCTGCCTCCGTGCGCCGTGCTCTGCCCCGTGGAGGGCCTCTCGCTGTGCATGCTGGACTGGGCAGAGGAGTGAGGTGGGGACACGCTGCTCCAGCCAGACCCTTACTCCCAGGTGTCGTTCGGGGCATTAAACGCTGGGGGAGTCTCCCTCCTCTCCCGCCAGAGTGATCCAGAAACGTCCTGGGCGGAGGCAGGTGGAGGTGAGCCCCTCATTCCCTGAATGAGCTCTGGAGCTAGCGAGCTCCAGTGCGCTCTGGATGAAGCGCTGCCCCTCTAAGCGCGCGGTGCCAGGCGCTCCGGAGCAGACCACCTCCAGCTGAGCTTCCGCCATGGAGCGCCCAGGCGCCAGGCCTACCCCGGAGCCCAGGGGAGGGTGCCCATGTGTCCCTCCCTCCCTGCCCACCATGGCCCGACTCCCGCCCCCCCCAGGCTCACCGTCTGGTCGGTGAGCGGCGGGAGGACAATGGTCTTCTCCATGGTGTTCATCACCAGCTTCCAGAGCTCCTTCAGCACCCGCTTCAGCACCGTCTTCTCGCAGATCTTGGCGAAGAGAGTCAGGCTGGGAACAGAGCCAGGGAGGGAGAGGATGGACTTGGGCTCTGGGCATGTCACCTGCCCCCCATCCACAGAGCCCCTACACACACACACACACACACACACACTGCACCTACACATCACTATACACACACACAAACACAAAGCCCCTACACATTGCTACACACACACACACAGCCCCTACACACACACACACACACACACACACACACACACACACACACACACACAGCCCCTACACACACACACAAAATGCACCTACACATCATTATACACACACATATACACACACAAAGCCCCTACATATCACTACTCTCTCTCTCTCTCCCACACACACCATGCCCCTATAAACACCTCCCCCAGGCACCTACACATTCCTACACATACACAATGCCCCCCCCACATGCTCTCCAGGACTCTCCCATAGACATCCCCTCCACCCCACTCCAACACCCTCAGCCTGCGTTGGCTGGTCCTGGTGCTCCGGTCCCTGCTCCCCCTTGCCAGCTGCCGGCCACGTCTGACTCCTGTGCTCTGCTCTGGCAGCTCCTTCCCTCCCCTGGTGGCCAAGGGCCCACCCTAGCCCTGTGCCAGCCTGTGCAGGGACGCCAGTCGCCCGAACCCCAGTGTTCCCATCCTCTGGGCAGTGCTAGGTGTCACGGGGCTCTGTGCTACCCAGGGAGCAAAAGCAGCACCCGACACGGGCTGGGCCTTTTGCCAGTCTGAGGTCACGGGGATTAAAGGAACACCCAGCCCCTGCCTGTCTGCAGAGTGCCCCATGGGGGCGGGGGGCTCCCCTCGGGGCACACGGGGAGGTGACAGGGGAAGAGCAGGGGGGACATGCCGGGGGGCAGCAGGAGGCTGTGCCCTGGGGACAGCAGGGACCGGGTGGGCACAGGGCTTGGGGTGCAGGGAGGGACCCAGTCGCTCACGAGAGCCACCCCTGGGCCAGGGGTAGCCACGGAGCACTGGAGACAGTGCCCACTGAGCACCACACCTGGCCCTGCGCAGGCCTCTGGGCAGAGCGGCCTAGTCACCCCACTCATCACAGGGCACAGGACCTTCCCCCGCAGGGCCCTGCCCCCCACAGTGCCCTCCCCAGACCCCCTCCCCGACTGAGCCCTCCTCATTCTCCCACCCCGCAGGGCCCCCCAGCCATGCTGTGCCTCCCCACCCCACGTACTCTTCCCAGCCCCCCTGCTGTGCCCCCCGTGCCCCTCCCCACTGGGCCCCCCAAACCTCCTGCACTCACTTGCTGTCCAGAAGGTCCATGATGGGCTGAAGGACGTTGTCAGCATCCTGAGCGACGCTGCTGCAGGCGCTGGCGGGGACGTTCCCGGTGCCCTTCACCTGGCTCAGGATGTCACCCATCTGCTTTACGCACTCCTCAATGTGAGGCTGGAAACTGGGCGCCACGAGGCACAGGCATCTCCATGAGCAGGGCGGGGAGCCCCTCGCCAGGAACACCCTGCTCCAGCGCCTCCCTCCCACCCCGTTCCCACTCGTTATGGGGAATCCACCCTCTCCACAGCCACAGGCTCCAGGGACCCCCATCCTGAACACTGGTTCCTGGGAGCCCCAGCCCTTCAAGCTCCCCCCAAAACCCAACCGTGACCCATGGGGCTCAGCCCCAGAATCACCACACACGGAGCCTCCTCCTGAACAGGAGCAGAACCTGATCCTGTGCTTTGCACCCAAAGATTTATACCCCTCCCGCCAGGCCCCTGTCCCCTCCGCCCGACGTACCTGGTGGCAAAAACTCTGCTGAGCTCATCCAGGACGTTGTTGAGTTTCACTTGCAGCTCCTTCAGAATGTCGCTGGCCTCGGCGTCCAGCTGCAAGGGGGGACGTGCCTGGTTAATGGACAGCCTGCCCCTCTGCAGGCAGTGCTCGACACCTGGGGGTTGCGCAGGCCACGGGAGCCCGTGGTCCCCAGAACACTCCCAGAATCCACTGAGAAGGACCGAGTCCGTTTCAGGTGGAAGCTGGCATGAAAGCCAGGCGAGGGCTGAAGCTGGCCATGGCTCGCTGGCGGTGTGCTGAGTTGCTTATAGCATGGCGAGACAGCACGCTGCCCAGGGGCCAGGAGATGGGGGCCAATGCATCGCCATGCCCTGGGGGCCAGAGGCACCCTGCTGGGGTGGGGGATCCCACCGGACAGGGACATACCACTGTGGAGCCTCACTATGGGGCCGGTGTATGGAAACATCCCTTTAAACTTTGGGGAGTACCCCCTCCAGGGGTCCAGCTGCAGGACAGAGCCCCGGTACAAACCTCCTTCCCCCCCATGGCTTCAAACATCTTCTCCAACTGGACACGGAGCTGCTGGATGTTGTTCATCAGGATACAGGGCTAGAGGGGGACCAGACGGAGAGGTGGTTAGTGTGGGATGCTTACACCTGTGATCACAGCTGTGGGGAACACAGCAACGGCCAGACCTGCTCAGACCCAAGGTCCGGCTCCCCGGGTCCCGTCTCTGATAGTGGCCAGCAGGCATGATGGGGTAGGCTACCCCACATCTTATCTCTGAGTCTCTAGTAGTTAGAGACTGGCTGAAGCCATGAAGAATTCACCATCCACTCCCCAGCCAACACTTGCGCTAGTGTTAGCTATGAAACCTTGGGCCCATGTCTGCATGCCTGAGCCCAGGTGACGTCACTACCCAGGCGGTCTCCTTAGCTCACGTTAGAGATGCGGGGCAGAGAGGTCACAGCTCGGCTGCCCCCCTGAGGATCTATAGCCACATTAGCCACTTGGCTAAGTGGCCGATGTGACGGAGCAGGGAGTGGGGCGCATTTGACCTGGGAATGTTATCGGGGAGTTGCACTGCGGATGAGAAGGAAGTTACCTGAGCTGTAACCTGACCCAGGAGGGGGTTGGGGAGAAGTGACACCTTCTGCCCTGGAGATTGAACAAAGGAGAGGAGGAGCAGAGGGGAGAGGGGAGAGGGCTGCTGGAGGAATTTTTAGGGTCAGTTTGGGCTGGGCAGTGCAATGCAGGGAACCCCAAGCTGGAGTCTAAGCTCCTTGAACCCCCCTAGAAGGAATTGATTGCGAGGTTCTGGTTGTACCTACATGCTGTGCTTGGGACTGTTCCTGTTATCTAACAAACCTTCTGTTTTACTGGCTGGCTGAGAGTCACAGTGAATGGCAGGTAGTTGGGGGTGCAGGGCCCCGACTCCCGCACACTCCGTGACAGTCATATGCCAGAGACACAGCCCCTTCAGTGCTCATTGATTTCACTGGGAGCTGGGGTGCTCAGCACCTGGAGATCTTGCTGCAGGATTTAGCAGCAGAAGGCCTCCAAACTTTGGTGCGAGAGCTGGAGAGCCCCTGGAGAGTCGGCCGCAGAGCAGGGGGCAGATGGAGATCTCCCAATTCCCAGAGTTCCTGGGGGGGATGGCTCGGGAATCCTGTCCCAGGGGGGTGGTGGGGTAGGTGGAACAGTCAGCGTGGGAGCCTTTTCCAGAAGAGGTTTCTTAGCCCACGTGACTTGATGGGGGGGAGAAGGAGGGGAGGGGCTCTGGCCTGAGCCAGCATCTCCATCTCCATTCACAGGAGCCCCCAAACTCCACATCCCACCTTCATCCAGCTCCCCGCTGCACTGGCTCGCCTTGTGGCGTGGGTGTGACACACACAGGAGGGGCCAAGTGCTTCCCAGTCATGCGAGCGAGGCACCCAGGGCTGGATTTCCCAGCTCTCTGGCCCTGCATGGAAACCCCAGGGGCGCACTGGCTGGGGGGCACGGTCACTGTTCCACCCATCAGTCCAGCCAACAGCCTGACATTTTAGACACTGGGCCAAATCCACCCATGCAGAACTCTAGTGAAGCCAGTGGAGTTACATCAAGGGGTGAATTTGGCCGGCTGGCCCGAGGATGCCGACTCCCCTAGAGTGTGCAGGTTGGCTCTATCTACCACCCAGTTGGCCTGAAAGCGGTGCCTTCAAACCCTCCGAGCCCGCTCTGAGCTGATGGCGGGTCTGCCAGTTCCAGCCGAGTCCATGGAGTGACACCAGCGTCATCCTGGAACAACAGACCCCAGGGTCTGACCCCACTCTCATTTACGCCAGCTTTACATCACTGAACTTAATGGATGCTGGGGCAAGGACTCCTGCCTCACACCAGCGTCAGTAGGAGAAACGGGCCTCTCATATCTAGAGACCTCTTGGCGGGATTAAAGGGAGCGCGTCTCATGAGTGGGGAACGGGGCTGCCCGGCGACGTCTTCGTACGCCCGCATGATGGAATGAGAGCATGGGGGTTGGATGGGGGTGTGTAAGCGTGCGTCAGTGTGTACCATGTGCCTGTCTGTGCCCACACAGCAGGGTGAGCTGTGGAGCTGGGACCCGGGTGCAGATCCAGAGCTCCCCAGACTCTGGAGGGTTTCGATAGGATGGGCTTTGGTTCTGTCCACCGGAGAGACAGGCTGCCAAGTTCAGAACCCCATGTGGATCCAAAGTGTCCCAGGGGTTCGGATCCAGCTTGGCAGAATCACTCCTGGGAACGGATGCCCCGGTGTCACATAAGACCCAAGAGCATCTTGCAAATAGCAGAGATGGGACTGTGATGCAGTAGGGAGGGGGGTGGACTGACTTGGGAATGTCGTCTAGTTTTACTGGGACTGTCTGCATGGGGGAGGGGAGAGCAGGGGGTGACTTTAGGGGAGGGACGGTACCTGAGCCAGGAGGGGGGTGGGGGGAGTTGACACCTTTGCCTGGGAAAATGGACAAAGGGAGGAGGAGAGAAGGAGGGGAAGCCTGCTGGGGGCAGGGGATTTGTTCAGTTTTGGGCTGGCTGGGAAGAGGCAGGGAACCCCAAGTCTGGAGTCTAAGCTCCTTGCCCCCCAGAGGGACCTGGCTGAGGGGTCCTGTTGTACCTACAAGCCCTGCTTGGGACTGTTCCTGTCATCTAACAAACCTTCTGTGTTACTGGCTGCTGAGAGTCGTGGTGAAACACAGGAAGGTGGGGGTGCAGGGCCCTGACTCCCCCACACTCCGTGACAGGAGCCTTTCAAGGCAACCACCGGAGAACAGAGAGGAGAAGAGGGAGGGTGCAGAGGAGACGGGCGCTAACTGCTTCCGGGGGGGGGGGGGTGTCTGGCGGCATCGGTGGCATGGCGACAATGAGGCAGAGAGTGGCCCCACCAATTGGAAGGCAAGAGAGCAAGGCAGGAGGAGGGGATACGTCACCACTTTCTCCTTCTCCTTGGAGCAGTACAAAGCGAAATCCTTGGAGATGATCTCGGCGTATTGCAGCAGCACGTTGCTGATGGTCTGCAGGCAGGAAAGGCCAGGCCGAGCCGGGGGCAGAGCCGCGAGCGAGTGGGGAGAGCCGGAAGCAGCAAACGAAGGCGAAGCCAAGAGAAAAGGAAAGGAACGAGACTGTAAAATCCAGATTTGGTCTGAAATAAACTGCCCGAGGATCGCTTTGGGCCGACGAAGCTGCAAACTGAACTCCAGGGAACAAAACTGCCCCTGTTGTGTGTCAGTGCTGTGCATAGGTGTGACTGTCGGGGTGGGGGGCACGTCAGTGGTGATGCTGCCACCCTCCCATTCCCACTCTTGGCCTCCCACAACTTTCTGTTATACAAGACCTGAATTAACCCTATAAAATCCCATTCCCTGCCCCCACACTGCCCAGGAGGAGGCGCTGGAGATAGGTGTGAGCAGGAGGCACATCCTAGAGCTGCTGTTCCTCCCCAGCACCACCGCTTCAGGTTTCCATGGCTGGCACATGGTACCCAGAGGGGCCCCGGGACAGGAGCACAATCCACAGCTCTTTGGTCCAGCCGGGGAGAGGCGATGTGCTGACGTGGGGCAGGCGACGCAGGGCTCAGCTCCCTTCCACGCTGGGGTCACTGCGTGGAAGTCAGTGGCGTGACCCCGATTTCCCCATTGTGAGTCACAGGAGTCCCAAGCCTGCAGTGTTTAATTAATCCAGGAGCTAGCGAGCTCAGGGTAACCGCAGGGTTTGCCTGGGTCCAGCAGCCTCAACAAACAATACGGCCCAGTCCTGCGCCTTCTCCACCACCGGGGCACTGCAGTCCCTGGTGCACGGCTCTGGCACTGGCCAGGTTCGCGCCACTTCCTCCGTGCAGCATGTCGGCGCCTGGCCGATGGAACGGGTGCAGCTGCTGCTCCAGCTGAGGTCTTGCTCTGTTTAAGCTGGGGCCATTGTCATTCTGGGGTGGGGATCACCGCAGTGTGAACACAAGGTTGGACCCAGCGTGTCCCCTGGCCCCTCCTTACCTTGGCAAACCTCCGCATGTAATGCCCGACGATCTGCGGGTCGGGGCACTCCAGCTTCTTGATGATCTCAAAGCTCTGATTCAGCTGGGAGAAGACGTCCACCACGGAGCAGGAGAAGAGAGCATGCTCAGAGGTTTGCTGGAACTGGAGCAGGAGGCAGACGGGGAGAAGAGCATAGGAAACAGTGGGTTATTTTCTGGGCTCAGAACTAGAGTCTAGGGCCTGGGTGATGTGTCACAGACGCAGCTGCTGCACTGCCTTTACAGTCTGCCTTCATCTGAGCATCTCAAAGCACTTTGCAAAGGCAGGTGAGTATCCCATTGTATAGATGGCGAAACTGAGGCAGAGAGCAGGGCCATGACTGACTCGAGGTCACACAGGAGTCAGCAGCAAAGTTGGAAATAGAACCCAGGGATCCCTATTTAGATCAAGGCTTCTCTCTTCATAAACCCGGCTGCCAAGCTTGGCTTCCTCCAAATGGCCTGGCCCTGCACGCTCACGCTGCCAGGCTCGCTGGCCATGTGCCTGCTGCTGCCTGGTTCAAGATGGAGGATCAGAAATAACCCAGTGGGAGCCTCTCCTGCAGCGTGTCCAGCACTGCCTGGCCCAGCCCGTTGGGGACCCAGAAGTGCACTGGCAGCAAACAGTGAAAACAGCCAGAGGTGGGGATTAACTGGTCTCTAACCACACGTGGCCAGGGCAGACTCCTGTTCTGGGGGATGGCCTGGGTCAGCTCTCTCCAAGTTTCCCTCTCTAGCTGAAACTGGCTTTGCCACGGTGCCCATTACATGGCACTGGTGGGGTAGGTTGGCAGGTTGGCTGGTTTGCCACCCTCCAGGGTAGAGGTGCTCTGGTGCCGGTGGATGAATTTGGCCATTTCTAAGGCAGCTCAGGTACTGACAGACACGTGTGCCCCATCCCGTTCCCACAGGGAGGTGGAGCACTACAGGGCTGTATGCAAAACCCCAGCCTGCCAGGGCTGTCCCGACAGATAGCCACATTCGGAGGGCTGGATGCGGGAAATCCAGTGCACTACCCCCACGGGAGGGGAGAACTGGGCTCCTAGAATGGAGGCTCAGCGCCTGGCTAGACTCGAGCCCACCCCCTGGGTGGAGGACTTCCCTGCGGGTCACTTTTGGGCTCTATACCGTTAGGGGCGGCTCTAGACATTTCGCCGCCCCAAGCGAGGCGTCATGCCGCGGGGGAAGCTCTGCTGCTCGCCTGTGGGAGGTCCACCGAAGCCGTGAGACCAACGGACCCTCCCAGCAACCGGCAGAGCGCCCCCCGCAGCATACCACCCCAAGCACACGCTTGGCGTGCTGGGGTCTGGAGCCGCCCCTGTATACCGTACCCCGTCCTTCTTGTCCCGCTCCAGCGCTCCATGCAGGAAATCCCGGGACACCTCCTCATTTTCATCCAGCCACTGGATAACAAAAGGCTCAAACCAGCTGGAAGAGAAAGAGACGGGGAGATGGGGCAGCGGGAGAGGGTCTCACATCCCTGCTGTTTGGAATAACACTCCAACAAGCCCGCGAGAGGGAAGGGAAAATAGGTTGGTTTGATGCGCCATGCAGTCCCTGTGCGGTCTGGACTCTGCATCTGGCCTGCACAGACCACACGGCAGAGGGATTCCCAGCCAGCGTCTGCTCTCTGTTATCCAGGGGCAGATCTGCCATTTACTCCACTGGCTTCCAATCCATCGGGCCAGCTTCTCCTCTTCCACCCATGATCCCACTGAGCTCAGGTCTGCACTCCCCGGGATAACGTGGGGCAGCTCCACTGCAGGCCAGTGGGACTGTGCTCACGTGGGCAGAAAGACAATTGCGCCCACTGATGTCTCTGGAGCTGCTCCTGATTTACACCAGGGACAATAGGAGGGGACTCTGGCAAGTGTCCCGTGTGACAAAGTGGGAATGTTCTTAATGTTTTCTCTGAATACTGTGTGGGTGCCTGTCACAGAGTCCCTGGGCGATGCTCTGGAACTGCTCCACACAAAGTCAATCAGGACTTTGGGGAGCCTCCTCTCCCTCGGAGCAGACTGTCTGCAGGGCAAGAAGCTCACACGGCTTCACCTCCTGGGTCTGACATTGGAGCATTCAGCATCCTCTGCCCCTCCGTGTGCTTCCCCCAGCGAGTCCACCCTGGTGGCATCCTGGGGTAGCCACAGGGTCCTGCACCCCCACTTTGCAGTCAGACCTGACTCTCAGCCAGCCAGTAACACAGAGGTTTATTCTGTGGGTCTAAAACAGAGCTTGTAGGTACAGAGAACTGGACCCCTCGGCCGGGTCCATTCTTGGGGGCAGTGAGCCAGACCCCCACATCTGCACTTCACTCCTCGTCCCCAGCCAGCTCCCAAGTGAAACCCCCTCCAGCCCCTCCTCCTCTGGGCTTTGTTTCTTTCCCGGGCCAGGAGGTCACCTGATCTCTTTGTTCACCTTTAGCCATCCCCTTGCAGGGGGGGAAGGGGCCTGGCCATTTGTTGCCAGGAGACAGAGTGTTGGCCATTTATGCACAGGGGAAACTGAGGCACCCACACAGTATTCAGAGGAATCATTAAGAACAGTCCCACTTCATCACATTGCCTCAGTTTCCTTTATGCATTTCTTGGGTATCTAGGTGGGGGGATCAGGGTGTAATTGTTGCAGAGCCCTGTGATACTGTCTACACAGAGAATGGCCGACACCCTGTCTCCTGGCAGCTGATGGCTGGGGCCCCTCCTCTGCAAAGATACCAACTGAAGGTGTTGGAGAACAAAGAGATCAGGTGACCTCTTGGCCAGGGAAAGAGACAATGGCCAGAAAGGAGGGGCTGGAGAGTTTCAGTTTGGGGCTGGCTGAGGACATGGAGTGAGAGGCAGATGCGGGTGTCCAGCTTGCTGCCCCCCAAAATGGACCCGGCTGAGGGGTCCCGTTCTCTATACCTACAAGCTCTGTTTTAGACCCTGTTCCTGTTATCTAATAAACCTCTGTGTTACTGGCTGGCTCAGAGTCAGGTCTGACTGCAAAGTGGGGGTGCAGGACACTGTGGCTTCCCGCCTGGGTGGACTCGCTGAGGGAAGCGCACAGAGGGGCAGAGGATGCTGAATGCTCCAAGGAGAGACCCAGGAGGTGAAGCCGTGTGAGCTTCTTGCCCTGAACAAGTCTGCTCCAAGGGAAAGGATGCTCCCCAAAGTCCTGCCTGGCTTTGTGGGGAGCAGTTCCAGAGCATCGCCCAGGGACTCCGTGACACCCGCCCACGATACTAGACGTGTGTTTGGGGGGCCAGCCCTTCCCACCCCTCCTGCGATCCACGTGGCGCAGGCATGTCACCTCGAGCTATTCCAGCTCTGAGTGCAGCCGGACACTTAGCGGGGAGAAAGGAGGGTGAGGAAGGGAAGGGGAGGGAGCCAATGAAGGGGTGAAGAACAGAAGGGTGGAGGAGGTGGTTGGTATGACAGAGGCACAGGGTGGTAAGACCCTGCTCCTCCCTCTCCTCCCTCCTCCCTTTCCCCACCTGCTGACTGCAATGGGAGAGAACGCCCAGTAGTCGTGCGAGAGGTGACAGTATTTCCCAAAGTGAAGAGGATACCACAAGGGGCTGGCCCGAGCCACTGGCCCAAACCCTGCCCCACCTCCCCCCCGCACATGGGGGTGGGCTGTGCCCTCCCCTCCACCACACGCAGGGCTCTCGTCTGAGCCCAGCCTGCTCCAGGCATGGGGCTGGCATTGCCCCGAGCCCGAGCCTTGCTGCCCCTCCCACATGGGGCTGGCGTTGCCGCTCACCGAACCCTGCCTGCCCCCCACCTGGCTGGCTGTTGCTGCTCACTGGAGCCTGCCCCCCTGCAGGGCTGGGGTAGCTGAACCCCCGCCCCAGGAGTGCGTGCCCGACTTGTTTGGCAAAAGTGAGCATTTGTCCCATTTGCAGTTGGGTAAATGGCTGCGGGAGGGGCTGGGCAGCAGAGACCCAGCCCCCAATTGCACCGCGATCCCAGTGCATGGGAACACATGACAGACGCAGTTGCGACCAATGTTCTATCTTGCACCCGTGTGAGTTTCTTCATGAGGCCCTGAGACTTGGCCATGAAGGGGTCGCTCAGGAGTCCCCGGCCCCTGACCATCCCTGTCAGCCCCCCCGGCTCAGCCCCCCTCCCCCCGCTAGCCGGCCATCCCCCCGCAGCGCCAGCACTTACGCGGGGTATTCGGGGACGCGGCTCTTGAAGGCAGGGAGCTCGGTCACATACTCGTTATAAAGCCATTTCACTTTGAAGTGCAGGTTCATGTAGTCAGCACTTTTACACAGGCGATGCTTGTCATGCTCTGCAGGGGAGGGGAGAGAGGGAGGTCATGGGGGTCACCCCCCTCTGCTCATCCACCCTCGGGCTGAATCCCAAAGCCCTGGCTCAGGCTCAGCTCCCCAGGACCCATCTCGAGAGGTGTGGGCCAGGCTAGGTGCCCAGAGGGAGAGCAATCAGGGGGCTTGGTGCAGTGGGAGCCGTGCTAGGGACTCGGGTTGGGGGCGAGGGCATTCCCAGGCTGGAAACCCCCCTGCCCCACAAGCTGCTAGCCCGGGCACAGAGGAGAGCAGCCACTGGCCAACTAGCTGGCAGGGAGCCACAGACTCACTCAGGCCACCACGGTTCCTTTCCAGGGTGGAGTTCGACCCAGCACTGTGCTCCTGGAGGGGCTAGAACAGCTGCCCCCAGCCTGTGAGCAGGGGCGGGGGAGTCAGTGCCCAGAGAGAGATGAGAGGGGCTCACCACCTGCCCGGAGCACTGGGGGAAGGGTGAGGACTGCGCAGCTGAAAGACAAGAGGCCTGAGGGGGAGCTATGATGGAGGGCTACGAAATCACGAATGGTGCAGAGAAAGTGACTAGGGAGGTGTTGTTTACCTTTCCCACAACACAAAAACCAGGGGTCGCCTGAGGACATGAGTAGGCAGCGGGTTTCGTACAAACAAGAGGAGGCACTTTTTCCCACAGGGCTTAATTAACCTGTGGAACTCATTGCCAGGGGACGTTGTGAAGGCCAAAAGTATGACTGGGCTCAGCACAGAACTGGGTAAGTTCCTGGAGGATAGATCCATCAACGACTATTAGCCAAGATGGTCAGGGACACAACCCCCTGCTCGGGGTGATCCCAAACCTCTGACAGCCAGAAGCCGAGAGGGAAAGACAGGGGTGGATCATTCCAGCTGCCCTACTCTGTACATTCCCCCAAAAGCTCTGGTACAAGTCACTGTGGGAGGCAGGATACTGGGCAAGACAGCCCATGGCCTGCCCCCGTCTGGCAGCTCTGCTGCTCTTAACGATCATGGTCTATAAGGCCCAGATCCGCCAAGGTATTTCCACCGAAGTCAGTGGATGGTAGGAGTGAGGACGTGGGCTAAGCACCTAACTGGGGAAAGAGATCTGACCGCAGGGGCCCTTTCAGCTAGTGGATAAAGGCCCGAGCCTAACAAAGCCTGATGGCTGGGGGATAAGGCTAGGAAAACACAGACTGGAAACAAGGGGCAAATTCTTAACAGGAAGGAGCAGCTTCCCCAGCTGCCATCATCAGCTCTTGGGGTCTTTAAATCGAGCCTGAGAGCCTTTCTGAAGCTGTTCTGAGGTTCAGCTGTGGGTTTGGTAGGATCACTGGATGGAATAGGGCAGAGTGAGTCAACAGCATGCCCTTGTTGCCAAGAAGGCTAATGGCATTTTGGGCTGTATAAGTAGGGGCATTGCCAGCAGATCAAGGGATGTGATCATTTCCCTCTGTTCGACATTGGTGAGGCCTCATCTGGAGTACTGAGTCCAGTTTTGGGCCCCACACTACAAGAAGGATGTGAAAAAATTGGAAAGAGTCCAGGGGAGGGCAACAAAAATGATCAGGGGGCTGGAGCATATGACTTCTGAGGAGAGGCTGAGGGAACTGGGGTTATTTAGTCTGCAGAAGAGAAGAGTGAGGGGGGATTTGATAGCAGCCTTCAGCTACCTCAACGGGGGTTCCAAAGAGGATGGAGCTCGGCTGTTCTCAGTGGTGGCAGATGACAGAACAAGGAGCAATGGTCTCAAGTTGCAGTGGGGGAGGTCTAGGTTGGATATTAGGAAACAGTATTTCACTAGGAGGGTGGTGAAGCAGTGGAATGGGTTCCCTAGGGAGGTGGTGAAATCTCCTTCTTTAGAGGTTTTTAAGGTCAGGCTAGACAAAGCCCTGGCTGGGATGATTTAGTTGAGGTTGGTCCTGCTTTGAGCAGGGGGTTGGACTAGATGACCTCCTGAGGTCCTTCCAACCCTGATATTCTCTGATTCTATGAACAGACGGCTTCAATGGAGGAATCCCTGGGGAAGCCCTGCAGGAGGTTGGACTAGATGACTGGGACTCCCTAAAAGCTAAAGCACCTAGCTAGCCACTGACTGGCTGCCCTGGTGTTTGCCGGATGCACAGGTCTCCACACAGGAGAGGAGCCTGGGACGGGGGCTTGGTCCACCCTGAGCAGTGGGTTAATGTTACTATTTTCCAAACTGAAATCATTGCAACCAGCGCAGAGAGGGAAATACGGCTGCATTTCCCCCAGGAAGAGGCCGGGACTATTCTCCACCCCGGCCCCGCAGCCAGCATCATGGTGGATGCCGCTTCTTCCCAACGCCCCTTTCTCTAGTGGGTCTTGTCGTGCATTAGCTGAGTGTGTACATTCAGCGCTGCCCTTTGCTGGTGCATCCGGAGCACCTCAGCTGGCATTCTGGGTCTGTGCTGTTAGCAGAGACTCTCCGTTAGCTGAGAGAGCAGGGGAATGCCCCGCATCCCCTCCCCACGTTGGCGGCCGCACTGATCTGCAGCAGGGGACTGCGGTGGAGTTGGGGGTTGCCAGGGCTTTG